>NC_091995.1:46855975-47188553 GCF_044704955.1 Pristiophorus japonicus
TGCAGTAGTACAGGGCCTTGGTGAGGCCTCAACTGGAATATTGTGTTCAGTTTTGGTCTCCTAAATTGAAGAAGGACGTTCTTGCTATTGAGGGAGTGCAGCGATTCCTGGGATGGCAGGACTGACATATGAGGAGAGACTGGATTGACTGGACCTGTATTCACTGGAGTTTAGAAGGATGAGAGGGGATCTCAGAAATATATAACATTCTGACGGGACTGGACAGATTAGATGCTGGAAGAATGTTCCCGATGTTGGGGAAGTCCAGAACCAGGGGTCACAGTCTAAGGATTCGGGGTAAGCCATTTAGGACTGCGATAAAGAGAAACTTCTTCACTCAGAGAGTTGTTAGCCTGTGGAATTCTCTACCGCAGAGAGTTGTTGATGCCAGTTCATTGGATATATTCAAGAGGGAGTTAGATATGGCCCTTACGGCTAAAGGGACCAAATGGTATGGAGAGAAAGCAGGAAAGGGGTACTGAGGTGAATGATCAGCCATAATCTTATTGAATGGTGGTGCAGGCTCGAAGTGCCGAATGGCCTACTACTGCACCTATTTTTTTTTTGTTTCCATGTTGCTAAAAGACCGTAAGTAATGTTAGTTATTGTGTAAGCTAATTGTCTCACTTGAGATTTCTCTCAGATATAAATAATGATTGGTTTGAAGTGGCATCACCTTACTGTCAGACTGATCTAGTGCCTGCAGCACCAAACCGTGTCAGATGGATCGGCCAATCCTTGCCCAGATTGAAGCGGTTTATTACCCTATCCTCGCGGTGTTTGGTGTTCCTGGTAAGTCATTACCATCAGTTGTCAATGTCACTCGGTGTTTAGCTGTATCACTGCTCTTGTGGATTCTCTGATCTGTTTGTTTTCACGGGGTTTTTGCATAGCCCATATTATTGAGATCAATTAAATGTCATCAATTTCTACTGAAACCTTAATGCAATAATCTCACAGAAATTCCCAGGATATTATAATTGTCTCTGGAGTTTCAGCACCAACAATTTTAATAACTTTCATTACAGTCTTGCAGTACTGGCTGTGAAACTGGTCTTCGGTAGCAGTGCAAGATGGGCTCACAGCGAATCTGAGCCCATTTTATTCCGTGCCCAATTTCGTTTCCCATTGAAATTAAATCAAAACAATCAGGCTTGGTAGAAATCTGGTGCCAATAACACTATTGTCTGTTTTGCTCTATCGTCCAAAACCGATTTCACCCACAATGTCAGAAATAGAGAAACAGGCAGGCAGAGAAGATCAGAGAGCGAAAGTGAGAAACAGAGAAACAGGCAGGGAGAGAGTTAGAGAGCAAGAGTCAGAACTAGAGGAACAAGCATGGAGAGAGGTAGAGAGCGACAGAGTTAGAAATAGAGAAACAGACAGGGAAAGAATTAGAGAGCAACAGTCAGAACTAGAGAAACAGGCAGGGAGAGAGTTAGAGAGCGACAGAGTCAGAAATAGAGAAACAGACAGGGAGAGAGTTAGAGATCAACAGAATCAGAAATAGAGAAACAGACAGGGAGAGAGTGAGAGAGCGACAGAATCAGAAATAGAGAAACAGACAGGGAGAGAGATAGAGAGTGACAGTCAGAAATAGAGAAACAGACAGGGAGAGAGTTAGAGAGTGATAGTTAGAAATAGAGAAACAGACAGGGAGAGAGTTCGAGAGCGACGGTGTCAGATATCGATGGATAAAAAAAGACAAAGAAAGAAATTCAGAGAGACAGAGAATTAAACTTCACTCTGATCGCCAGATGTAAAACTGGTGCTCGCCAACTGACAGCTTCTGTGGAACATCACTGGATTATTTTTCCACTTGCTTCAAAGGAGTTTGGTTTTGCTCCTGGACGAGGAATCCAGAGACAGGGACTAATAATCCCCAAAAAGTGAGTTCAAACCCACCGTGGCTACTTGAGAATTTGAATTCAGTTTAAAAAAATACCTGAAATAAAAATAAACTTTGCAGTAATATGCTGACCATGTATCTGTAGGTTGTCATAAAGAACCAACCGATTAATTAATATATTTTACAAGGGGGTTGGAGTATAAAAATAGAGAAGTCCTGCTACAACTGTAAAGGGTTTGGTGAGGCCACAGCTAGAGTAGTGCATACAGTTTTGGTCTCCGTATTTAAGGAAGGATATACTTGCATTAGAGGCTGTTCAATGAAGATTCACTAGGCTGATTCCGGAGATGAGGGAGTTGACTTATGAAGATAGGTTCAGGAGGTTGGGACTATATTCATTGGAGTTCAGAAGAATGAGAGGTGATCTTATCGAAACATATACCGGTAATATAATGAGGGGGCTCGACAAAGTGGATGCAGAGAGGATATTTCCACTCATAGGGGCAACTAAAACTAGGGGACATAGACTCAGAATAAGGGTCCGCCCATTTAAAACGGATAAAGGAGGAATTTATTCTCTCAGAGAGTTGTACATCTATGGACTTCTCTGCCCCAGAGAGTTGTGGAGGCTGGGTCACTGAATATGTTTAAGGCGGAGATAGACAGATTTTTGAGTGATAAGGGAATAAACGATTATGGGGAGTGGGCAGGGAAGTGGAGCTGAATACATGATCAGATCAGCCATGATCTTATTAAATGGCGAAGCAGGTTCGAGGAGCCAGGTGACCTACTCCTGCTCCTATTTCGAATGTAAGCAACCTGCTGTCCTTATCCATCTGGCCTTATCCATATGTGACTCAATTCCCACACCAATTGCCCTCTGAAGCGGTCTAGCAAGTCATTAAGGGCAATTGGGGATGGGCAATATTGCCAGAAATGCCCACATCCTGGGAATCCATTAAAATATGCACCGTAAATATAACTGTGCTTTATTAACTTATTTACTGTTTTCTCCCTATTGCCACGCCTCAAGGTTTGCCAACTTATGTCTGCACCTCGGGCTTCCGTTATTTACATAGTTGCCTGTTTCTTCTGAGTGTCAACTGTGACTCAGTGGGCAGCACTCTCGCCTCTGAGTCAGAATGTTGTGGGTTCACGTCCCACTCCAGAGACTTGAGCAAATAAATCTAGGCTGACACTCCAGTGCAGTGCTGAAGGAGTGCTGCACTGTCTTTGGGATGAGACATTAAAGAGAAGCTCCGTCTGATCTCTCAAGTGGACATGAAAGATCCCATGGCACTATTTTCGACGGTATGAGGTGTGAATTGGCAAGAATAGACTGGCAAATAATACTTAAAGGGTTGATGGTGGATAGGCAATGACAAACCTTTAAGGATCACATGGATGAACTTCAACAATTTTATATCCCTGTCTGGAGTAAAAGTAAAACGGGGAAGGTGGCTCAATCGTGGCTAACAAGAGAAATTAAGGATAGTGTTAAATCCAAGGAAGAGGCATATAAATTGTCCAGAAAAAGCAGCAAATCTGAGACTGGGAGAAATTTAGAATTCAGCAGAGGAGGACTAAGGGTTTAATTAAGAGGGTGAAAATAGGGTACGAGAGGAAGCTTGCCGGGAACATAAAAACTGACTGCAAAAGCTTCTATAGCTATGTGAAGAGAAAAAGATTAGTGAAGACAAACGTAGGTCCCTTGCAGTCGGATTCAGGTGAATTTATAATGGGGAACAAAGAAATGGCAGACCAATTGAACAAATACTTTGGTACTGTCTTCACGAAGGAAGACACAAATAACCTTCCAGATGTACTTGGGGACCGAGGGTCTCGTGAGAAGGAGAAACTGAAGGATATGCTTATTTGGCGTGAAATTGTGTTAGGGATATTGATGGGATTGAAGGCCGATAAATCCCCAGGGCCTGATAGTCTGCATCCCTGAGTACTTAAGGAAGTGGTCCTAGAAATAATGGATGCATTGGTGATCATTTTCCAACAGTCAATCGACTCTGGATCAGTTCCTATGGACTGGAGGATAGCTAATGTAACACCACTTTTTAAAAAAGGAGGGAGAGAGAAAACAGGTAATTATAGACCGATTAACCTGACATCAGTAGTGGGGAAAATGTTGGAATCGATCATTAAGGATGAAATAGCAGCGCATTTGGAAAGCAGTGACAGGATCGGTCCAAGTCAGCATGGATTTATGAAAGGGAAATCATGCTTGACGAGTCTTCTGGAATTTTTTGAGTATGTAACTAGCAGAGTGGACAAGGGAGAACCAGTGGATGTGGTGTATTTGGACTTTCAAAGGCTTTTGACAAGGTCCCACACAGCAGATTGGTGTGCAAAATTAAAGCACATGGTATTGGGGGTAATGTACTGACGTGGATAGGGAACTCATTGGCAGACTGGAAGCAGAGAGTCGGGATAAACGGGTACTTTTCAGAATGGCAGGCAGTGACTAGTGGGGTGCCGCAGAGCTCAGTGCTGGGACCCCAGCTCTTTACAATATACATTAATGATTTAGATGAAGGAATTGAGTGTAATATCTCCAAGTTTGCAGATGACACTAAACTGAGTGGCGGTGTGAGCTGTGAGGAGGACGCTAAGAGGCTGCAGGGTGACTTGGACAGGTTAGGTAAGTGGGCAAATGCATGGCAGTTGAAGTGTAATGTGGATAAATGTGAGGTTTTCCACTTTGGGGGCAAAAACACGAAGGCAGAATATTATCTGAATGGCAGCAAATTAGGAAAAGGGGAGGTGCAACGAGAACTGGGTGTCATGGTTCATTAGTCATTGAAAGTTGGCATGCAGGTACAGCAGACGGTGAAGAAGGCAAATGGTATGTTGGCCTTCATAGCTAGGGGATTTGAGTATAGGAGCAGTGAGGTCTTACTGCAGTATTATAGGGCCTTGGTGAGACCTCACCTGGAATATTGTATTCAGTTTGGTCTCCTAATCTGAGGAAGGATGTACTTGCTATTGAGGGAGTGCAGCGAAGGTTCATCAGACTGATTCCAGGGATGGCTGGACTGACATATGAGGAGAGACTGGATCAACTGGGCCTTTATCCACTGGAGTTTAGAAGGATGAGAGGGTATCCCATAGAAACGTATAAGATTCTGACGGGACTGGACAGGTTAGATGCGGGAAGAATGTTCCCGATGTTGGGGAAGTCCAGAACCAGGGGACACAGGCTTAGGATAAGGGGTAGGCTATTTAGGACTGAGATGAGGAAAAACATCTTCACTCAGAGAGTTGTTAACCTGTGGAATTCCCTGCCGCAGAGAGTTGTTGATGCCTGTTCATTCGATATATTCAAAAGGGAGTTAGACATGGCCCTTACGGTTCAGGGGTCAAGGGGTATGGAGAGAAAGCAGGAAAGGGGTACTGAGGGAATGATCAGCCATGATCGTATTGAATGGTGGTGCAGGCTTGAAGGACTGAATGGCCTAGTCCTGCACCTATTTTCTATGTTTCTATGAGTACTCCACTCCTGCACCCTGGCCAAGATGGATAATGGGTGGAGATGCCTTCTGAGACTCTACACATTATCTCAGAATGTTTCTCCCCTTAATCTGACATGCCCCTTTAATGTTCCCATCCCTTTTATTTGAATGTACCCGTTTTCCGATGCCAGCACTAGTGTGCTCCCAAACCTGTCCCAATCTGCAGCTTAAGCTATTTTAGTGAGGATTTTTTGGGGGATAAATGCACGTTTCTGGTTAATACGTACATTAACCCTTAGCCATTCATGCTGAAAATAACTTGATAGAAAATTCCCAGCTAAAGAGAGAGAGAGACAGAGATGATTTGAGCGACACAGAAACAAACTGAGACATATAGAGAGAGGCAGGAGAAACGTAGATTGTGAGGAAAACAGAGGGATGGTCAAAATCAATGATAGCTGTAGAAATACATTGAGAGTCAGAGAAAGAGCATGAGTTGACTAGTGGAACATATACGCTGTAAATTGATTAACTCTCATTACCTGCCGGCCATTTTGTAATGACTACTGTGATTAATTTATTTATCCCATTCTATATTGCAGCGAATTTATTCACAATTGTGATTTTCTCCCGGGGAAAGTGCGGTCTCTCGCCATGTATCTCTCGTTACCTGGTGGCCATGGCAGCGGCAGATCTACTGGTCCTGATATTTGATGTCATTCTGTATAAGATTAAAGGGATTTATTTCCCACATTCATTCCTGAACTATACTCTCATCTGTAGTCTCAGTTTCAGCCTGACATTTGCTGCCATTGATTGTTCTGTCTGGTTAACCGTCACCTTCACCTTTGATCGATTCATCGCCATTTGTTACCAGAAGCTGAGAGTCAATTATTGCACCGAGAAAACTGCGGCTGTGATCATAACAACGGTGTGTGGGCTGAGCCTGTTACTAAACATTCCACTTTACTTTGTATACGATTTTGGTGAAATAATTGATAACATACAATGGTTCTGTGTTGTTAAATCTACCTTCTACACCTTGCCCATTTGGAAGGCTTACTACTGGCTTTGCGTTATTTTAACCCCATTCGCCCCATTTGTGTTGATTGCACTGCTCAATGCTCTGACCATCAGGCACATTGTGCAGACCAGTAGAGTCAGGAAGGGTCTCCAAGGGAGCAAGAAGGGTGAGAGTCACAATGATCCAGAGATGGCGAACCGAAGGAAATCCATCATTTTACTGCTCACAATTTCAGGCAGCTTTATCCTGTTATGGATGGTAAATTCCCTCTATGAAATATGTGTACAAATTACAGATACTCCATTTTTACAAACAGATTACGCAGATCCTTTTACCATCATGGAACAAAGTGGATACATGCTCCAGAGTTTGAGTTCTTGCACCAACACGGTTATTTATGCAGTGGCCCAGACTAAGTTCAGAGTTGCATTGAAGAATGTGATTAAATATCCCTTTGTTCAGGTAATTAAGTTAATTAAATGAAATTAACAGCACTAAACTTAGACCATAACTCCCGATAGGAATGTAGGAACAGGGGCAGGCCATTTAGCCTCTTGACCCTGTTCTGCCATATCCTGGCTAATCTGTGGCCAAGCTCCATATACCCATCTTTACCACATATCCCTTAGTACCTTTGATTAACAAAAAGCTATCAATCTCAGATTTAAAACTAACAATTGACCAAGCATCAATTGCCCTTTGCAGAAGAGAGTTCCAAACATCTCCCACTGTGTGTGTGGAAGTGTTTCCAAACTTCAGTCCTGAAGGGCCTGGCTTTAATTTTTCTACCATGCCCCCGAGTCCTCGACTGCCCAAACAAGTGGAAATTAGCTCTATCTACCCTATTAGTTCCCCTTAATATCTTGAAAACTTCGATCAAACCACCTCTTAACCGTGTAAATTTCATAGAATACAACCTTAGTTTGTGTAATCTCTCCTCGTAATTTAACCCTTGGAGTCCAAGTACCATTCTGGTAAATTTGTGCTGCACTCGTCCAAGGCCAATATATCCTTCCAACAGTGTGGTGTCCTGAAGTTGTCTCAGTACTCCAGGTGTTGTCTCACCAGGGCTGTGTCCAGCTGCAGCATAACTTCCATCCCCGTGTATTCCAATCCTCGACATATAAAGGCCTACATTCCATTAGCCTTTGAAATTATTTTCTGCACCTGTTTAATGATGTTAATGATCGATGCACATGGACCCCAAGTCTGTTTGGACCTCCACTGTTGTTGCTTGCATTTCATCATTTTGAAAGTACTCTGTTCTTGCCTTTTTTTTTCCACAGTTAATGAACTCACATTTTCCAACATTGAAATCCATTTGCCACAGTTTTTCCCATTCACTAATGTATTACCATCTCTTTCTAATTTTATGCTTCCATCTAGACTGCTTATAATGCCGCCTATCTTTGTATCATCAACAAACTTGGATATGTGGCTTCCTATCCCAGTATCTAAGTCATTAATAAATCAATCCGTGTAATTCACTGCTTACAATGATTGTTGGTTATGGGGGCTATAACTAGTGTAATACAAGGTACAGCATGAGCTGGTGCAGGAGGGCAACGGCAGCGAACAATGGCGTCAGCAAGGTGCAGGTTGGTGATTGGAGCGTGAGCAGATGCAGCAGGAGCAGCGAGATCTGGGCAAAGGTGCTGTGAGAGACTGTGGATGGATGTGATCTGGGCCCAGGGGAGGCATGAGTTCTGGGCCAGAGGCCCAGGGGCAGCACAGGCCAACATGTGTGCGCACAAGGTCCGTGCAGCAGAGCTGATCTCCAGTTGTCTTGGGTAATCCTTGCCACTGGACCAAGACCTTGCTCTGTCAAGCCCGTGTGGTGGCTGGTGTGCAACGGCCATCACACATTAAAAAAAATCCACGCACAGGCATCTTTCAGCCTTGAGGATGTAGTTCGGGTTCTTCATTCAAAACACCTGTGAACTCATCCTTTATTTTGGCGTGGAAGCAAGTCATTCTTGTTTCAAGGGACTGCCTATGATGATGATGATGATGATGATGATGATGATGATAAATATGGTGAATAGATAAGGCTCAAACACAGATCCTTGCGGGACACCACTCGCCACATCCTGCCAATTAGATTATCTGCCCATTATCCTGAATCTCTTTCTTTCACTGCTCAGCCAATTTGAGAACCAGGTAAATAATTTGTCCTTAATTCCATGAGCTTCAAGTTTTTCCAATAGTCTCTTATCAGGGACTTCCTCAAATACATTTTGGAAGTCCAAAAAAATAAGGATGCACCTATTTGTACTAACTGAAATGCAGTCGTTTCTTTGATTGGTCCCCTTGGAGGATAAGCCACACCTTGAAGTTCCTCTGGATGTGTAACTGGAACCACCCAGCCCAAGGGCTGAGTGAATTTCCAATTTGTAATTCGATCCATTTTGACTTCAGAAGCCACAGAGGATAGATCTCCCCAAAAGCCACCAGTTTCAGCTGAAGTCTCTTACCCCCGCATAAGGGCATCCCTCCGCTACCTGAAGTCTATTACACCAGTGTAAATGCATCCATCTGCCAGCTGAAGACCCTTACCCCAGCAATCATTCAGCCAGCTGAATACCCTTACCCAAGCGCAAGACATTATCCCCACCCCCCATAGATGAAGCATTGTGTGCGGATTCTTAACATGTTTATTGGGTATGAAGTGAATAGTGAGAGTATCGTGACTTCTGGATTTCATCCACCCCAACAATGTCCCTTGTAACAAACGCAACGAGCTTGGACGCACCAGGGAGTTGGAAGAACGTGATCCGTGTTCTCTCTGAGTTCCCTCTCTCCCCTCCAATCTCCCTCCCGCAGGCTCTGTCTCTCTCCGCCCCCCACCCCCGCCAAGCTCTCTCTCTGCCCATCCCAAGCCGTTTCTACCACCTCAAAAGCTCTCGCTCTCTCTCTGTCCCGCCCCCAAGCTCTCTCTCCCCCACGAGCTTTCTCTCCCACGCCCCCCCACCCGGGGTTTTCTCTCCCCCACTCCAAGCCCTCTCTCTCTGCCCCCCAGCTCTCTCTCTCTCACCCCCCAGGCTCTCTCTCTCTCTCTCATCCCCGCCAAGCCCTATCTCTCTGCCCCCCTCAAGCGCCCCCCCCCCCACCATAGCTCTCTCTCTCTGGCGTCTCTGTGGAGCACAAACGCCAGCACAGACCAGTTGGCCTGTTCTGTGCAGCTCTAAGTAATACGAGTGCAACTTGCAAACCCACAGTTAGGATATGCACAGGTTACTGAGGGCCAACTCATCAAGGCAGAGCCAGAAAGTAAAATCCACTAACAAGTCTTTTTTGACTTCAAAATAACACGGTCACTATTTAAACTTACCCCTTGATTATACAAATAGATAGTAGATGGAAATAGTTAGAAACATTGTCACCAGCGCTTTCAGTCTGAGAATTTAATACTGTTACTTAACGAAATGAACAGCAGCTTATAAAGGCAATTCAGAGTATCACCGAAATTCAGTTACAACTGCGTCGCGGTTTATCAAATAACAACTCAGATCAGTGACTACTGCAAATTTGTGAGAATAAGAGGATTAACTCCTTAGGTCGGCAAAAAGCTAACTGCAATACATAACCAATCTGTTAAATATATTAGTTATTATGGGCCCAAGTTTCCACACGCGCCTAGAACGGTGCAGTCCCGACCTGGACGCCCGTTTACCGCGCCACAAAGTGCACCTAAAAAAACCTCGGTATTCTCCACCTCCCTGCAGGTCCTCTGGCCCTCGGCGCAGTGCAGCACGAGCTGTAGGGGGGCGGAGCCAGGTCCCCGCGCTGAAAACAGTACCGGGACCTCTGCACATGCGTGCTACAGTGGGCACGCAAGTGCAGTAGCTCCAGGCGCCGAACTGTGTGGGAGGGGCCCGAAGCACGCAGCCCCTAGCCCTGGCCGAATGGCCTCACTGGGGCTGTGTGAGTAAGGCTCCTCCCACGGCCAGCTCCTGCTTCCCCCTCCCCCCCTCCGACCAGACCCGACACCCGCTCCCCACCCCCCCTGCCTCCGGACCAGACCCGACACCCGCTCCCCGCCGCCCCCCCGCCTCCGGACCAGACCCGACACCTGCTCCCGCCCACCCCCGCGCTCCTGTTTCCGCTCCGCCCTCCCCCCCGACTGGACCCGACCCGCGCTCCTATTCCCGCTCCCCGACTGGACCCGACCCAACACGCGCTCCCCCCCGCTCCCGGACTGGATCCGACCTGACCTCCCTCGCTCCCTCTCTCCCTCCCTCTCCCTCTCTCCCTCTCTCCCCCGCCGCCCCCCCTCCCCCCGCTGACCCGACCCGACCCGACCCGAAAAGGGGAGGTGCAAAGAGACCTGGGTGTCATGGTACATCAGTCATTGAAGGTTGGCATGCAGGTACAGCAGGCGGTTAAGAAAGCAAATGGCATGTTGGCCTTCATAGCGAGGGGATTTGAGTACAGGTGCAGGGAGGTGTTGCTACAGTTGTACAGGGCCTTGGTGAGGCCACACCTGGAATATTGTGTACAGTTTTGGTCTCCTAACCTGAGGAAGGACATTCTTGCTATTGAGGGAGTGCAGCGTAGGTTCACCAGACTGATTCCCGGGATGGCGGGACTGACCTATCAAGAAAGACTGGATCAACTGGGCTTGTATTCACTGGAGTTCAGAAGAATGAGAGGGGACCTCATAGAAACGTTTAAGATTCTGAAGGGGTTAGACAGGTTGGATGCAGGAAGAATGTTCCCAATGTTGGGGAAGTCCAGAACCAGAGGACACAGTCTAAGGATAAGGGGTAAGCCATTTAGGACCGAGATGAGGAGGAACTTCTTCACCCAGAGAGTGGTGAACCTGTGGAATTCTCTGCCACAGAAAGTTGTTGAGGCCAATTCACTAAATATATTCAAAAAGGAATTAGATGTAGTCCTTACTAGGAGGGGGATCAAGGGGTATTGCGAGAAAGCAGGAATGTGGTACTGAAGTTGCATGTTCAGCCATGAACTCATTGAATGGCGGTGCAGGCTAGAAGGGCCGAATGGCCGACTCCTGCACCTATTTTCTATGTTTCTATGTTTCTATGACCCGACCCGCGCTCCTGTTCCCGCTCCCCGACTGGACCCGACCCGACCCGACCCGACCCGCGCTCCTGTTCCCGCTCCCCGACTGGACCCGACCCGACCCGCGCTCTCCCCCCATCCCGGTCTGGATCCGGCCTGACCTCCCTCCCTCCCTCTCTCCCTCCCTCTCCCTCTCTCCCTCTCTCCCGCCCCCCACCGCCCCTCCCGCCGACCCGACCCAAACCGACCGAACCGAACCTCCCCGACCCGACCCAACACCACCTACCTGTAAATCTGTTGCTGGGGGCGGTCCCTGCCAGAAGTCTCAGGCCGGCCTGTTCAACCTTCGGTCCCGAAAGGCCTGCCTGAAGCACTTTCACACAGGTAGGAAGATGTTTATTTAATCTTTTCTTTGCTTATAAATGTTTATTCAGGTTGGATTTATTTGTATAATATTTGTATAAGTATAAATAAGGATTTATTATAGAATTTAATGACTTCCGTTCCCCCTCCCCCAACCTCGTTCTGGACGCCTAATTTGTAACCTGCGCCTGATTTTTTAATGTGTAGAACAGGTTTTTTCAGTTCGACAAAAATCTTCACTTGCTCCATTCTACTTTAGTTTGGAGTACGTTTTCACTGTGGAAACTTTCAAATCAGGCGTCAGTGGCCGGACACGCACCCTTTTGAAGAAAAAATTCTGTTCCAAAGTAGAACTGTTCTACCTGACTAGAACTGCAGAAATAAAAATGTGGAGAATTGCGATTTCTAAGATAGTCCGTTCTCCACCAGTTGCTCCTAAAAATCAGGCGCAAATCATGTGGAAACTTGGGCCCATTATATGGGCTAACAGTTGGTATGTGTTGCACCCGTTTCAAGCCCTTGGATATATAAATTATGGGTGTAATCCCTGTTAAAGGACCCCTTTTCCAAATTCGATTGCCATGTGTGGGGCAGGCATTGGACCTGCACACTTTGGATATTCCAGCAGCCCCCGGGACCACCAGGGCACCCAGTGAGGTAAGTGATATATTTTTAATTAAATAAAAACACTTCCTGGAGAGCCAGGAGCAGGATTGTTCTTCCCACGTGAGCAGTCCCAATGACCATTGCCGTTATCATTCGGCCCCACCCACGATGACCACCCCCTCTCAGCCAATAGAAATTTATATCTACTTCGCCGATCAGCCCCCTGGATGTGCAGCAGGAGTCTGGAGATCGCCGGCCTAATTTGATTGAGGCCCGATACCCGAGTTGGATCGGTCCTCGGCACCACCTGCTCTGGTGCAGGTATCACTCCCTGTGGGTAACTCTAACTCTGTTTGATTGTGTAAAACATATTAGCAGCCCGTCAGATTCCACATGTACACTGACCACACCCACCTCACTCGACCCCTCCACTGTCTCCCATTCGTCTCGCTGCTTGTCCAACATCCAGTACTGGATGAGCAGAAACTTCCTCCAACTAAATATTGGGAAGATCAAAGCCATTTGTCTTCAGTCCCCTCCACAACCTCTGTTCCAGAGCTACCGACTCTATCCCCTCCCTCTCCTTGGGCACTATCTGAGACCATTCGCGACCTCAGTGTCATATTTGACCCTGCGATGAGCATCCGGCCACATATCGGCTCCATCACCGGCACCACCTACTCCCACTTCCGTAACATCGTTCGACTCCACCACTGCCTCAGCTCATCTGCTGCTTAAACCTGTATCATTGCCTTTGTTCCCTCTAGATTTGAATATTCGAATGCTCTCCTGGTCGGCCAGCCATTTCCACCCTCTATAAACTTGTGCTGATCCACAATCTACTGCTCGTTTTGTAACTGAAACCAAGTCCCGTTCATCCAACACCCCTGTACTCGCTGACCTACATTGGCTCCTGGTCCTGCAACGCCTCAATTCTAAAATTCTCATCCTTGTTTTCAAATCCCTTCATGGCTTTCACCCCTCCCTATCTCTGTTACATCCTCCATCCCTACAGCCCTCCAAAATCTCTGCACTCCTCCAATTCTGCCATCTTTAATATCCCCGACTTTAATCGCTCCACAATAGGTGGTTGTGCCTTTGGCTGACTGTGCCGTAAGGTCTGGAATACCCTCCCTAAACCTTTCCACCTCCTTACCTCTCTTCCCTCCTTTACAACACTTCTTAAAACATATTTATGTGACCATGTTTTAGTCACCTGTACAAAAATCTCCTGACGTGACTCGGTGTCAAAATGTATCTGATAAAGCTCCTGTGAAGTGCCTTAGGATGGTTTGCTACGTTAAAGGCGCTATATTAATGCAATTTGTTATTGTTGTTGGGACAAAGTGAAGATCTAGCCCTTTGTATCAGTTCACACTAGAAAGCTGGCGCTGTACAATTTCTGGCCCTAAACCCACACGGTTAACAGCATTCAGGAAATAATACCTTATTCTTAGAGGCTAGTGGTTGAGCTGACTGCTCACCTGTTCTCAGATGACAAACTGGCTGTAGGTTGTCGAACGATGAACCTCTCGGTTGAGTCGCTATCCATTCCTCTCGGGTTCCCTGACCCAGCTGAATTCACTTTACACACGTGACGGTATCTGAGCTCACTGCCTTAAATCACACCCACCCAGATAGCAGCAAACTTAAACATTTCAGTGACACCTTTACCTCCGCCTCGAGCTGGCTATATAACTGCACAATGTATCTCCTATAACTTGCTGCTCTCTGGTGGTTATAATTTGGGACTTGTGAAGGTACCTGTACATATGGCAGGCGAAGATTGCTGTTAAAGATTAAAAGAAACAAAGAGAATTAGCTGAGAGGTGTGACACGCATCCTGTTATATTAATTGAAAGAAACCTCTTCCCATTCAATTGAGCATATGTGTCCGAAAAGTTCACTCTTTTGTCAACAATCAATTTTAACAGCCATATAAGTGTTCTTGAAGATTTCTAAGTTAATTAGGCCTGAAAATCTAGGCAAGCCAGAGTGTCGGGACTTCTCCTTTAACTTCTCAATCATTCTCCAATAGAGCTCCCCCTCAGGCCCAGACAAGAAATGATATGTTGATATCCGACTAAAAAGCCTTCTCTCGAAAAATTTTCTTGTTGCTGGCTCTATCACTATTGAGGAACGTTCTGTTTAAATACACATCTTCATGGTTTAAATTGGTTTCGATTTCTCCACATTCAGTTTAACCACTGATTCCATTTTCGTGGCCACCTTTAAGCTGTTCCTCCATCGTTACGATATATTTCAGGCAATTTACATCGAAACATAGAAAATCGGTGCAGGACTCGGCCATTCGGCCCTTCGAGCTTGCACCACCATTCAATAAGATCATGGTGATCATTCCCTCACTACCCCTTTCCTGCTTTCTCTCCATACCCCTTGATCCCTTTAGCCGTAAGGCCCATATCTAACTCCCTCTTGAATATATCCAATGAACTGGCATCAACAACTCTCTGTGGCAGGGAATTCCCAGGTTAACAACTCTCTGAGTGAAGAAGTTTCTCCTCATCTCAGTCCTAAATGGCCTACCCTTATCCTAAAACTGTGCCCCTGGTGCTGGATTTCCCCAACATCGGGAACATTCATCCCGCATCTGACCTGTCCAGTCTCGTCAGAATCTTATATGTTTCTATGAGATTCCCTTTCATCCTTCTAAACTCCAGTGTATAAAGGCCCAGTTGATCCAGTCTCTCTTGATACGTCAGTCCAGCCATCCCGGGAATAAGTCTAGTGAACCTTCGTTGCACTCCCTCAATCGCAAGAACGTCCTTCCTCAGATTAGGAGACCAAACCTGAACACAGTATTCCAGGTGAGGCCTCACCAAGGCCCTGTACAACTGCAGTAAGAACTCCCTGTTCCTATACTCAAATCCCCCAGCTATGAAGGCTAACGTACCATTTGCCTTCTTCACTGCCTGCTGTACCTGCATGCTAACTTTCAATGACTGATGAATCATGACACCCAGGTCTCGTTGCACCTCCCTTTTCCTAATCTGCCGCCATTCAGATAATATTCTGCCTTCGTGTTTTTGCCCCTCACATTTATCCACATTATACTGCATCTGCCATGCATTTGCCCACTCACCTAATCTGTCCAAGTCACCCTGCAGCCTCTTAGCGACCTCCTCACAGCTCAAACTACCACCCAGTAATAACTTGGAGATATTACATTCAATTCCTTCGCCTAAATCATTAATGTATATGGTAAAGAGCTGGGGTCCCAGCACTGAGCCCTGTTGCACTCCACTAGTCACTGCCTGCCATTCTGAAAAGGACCCATTTATCCCGACTCTCTGCTTCCTGTCTACCAACCAGTTCTCTACCCACATCAGTACATTACCCCCAATACCATGTGCTTTGATTTTGCACACCAATCTCTTATTTAGGACCTTGTCAAAAGCCTTTTGAAAGACCAAATACACCACATCAACAGGATCTCCCTTGTCCACTATACTAGTTACATCCTCAAAAAATTCCAGATGATTTGTCAAGCCTGATTTCCCTTTCATAAATCCATGCTGACTTGGACCGATCCTGTCACTGCTTTCCAAATGCGCTGCTATTTCATCCTTAATAATTGATTCCAACATTTCCCCCATGACTGATGTCAGGCTAACAGGTCTATAATTACCCGTTTTCTCTCTCCCTCCCTTTTTAAAAAGTGGTGTTACATTAGCTACCCTCCACTCTATCGGAACTGATCCAGAGTCGATAGATAGTTGGAAAATGATCACCAATGCATCTACTATTTCTAGGGCCACTTCCTTAATACTCTGGGTTGCAAACTATCACGCCCCGGGGATTTATCGGTCTTCAATGCCATCAATTTCTCTAACACAATTTCCCGCTTAATAAGGATATCCTTCAGTTCCTCATTCTTACTATACCCTCGGTCCCCTTGTACTTCCAAAAGGTTATTTGTGTCTGCCTTTGTGAAGACAGAACCAAAGTATTTGTTCAACTGGTCTGCCATTTTTTTTCCCCTATTATAAATTTAGCTGAATCTGACTGCAAGGGACCTACGTTTGTCTTCATTAATCTTTTTCTCTTCACATATCCATAGAAGCTTTTGCAGTCACTTTTTATGTTCCCAGCAAGCTTCCTCTCGTACTCTATTTTCCCCCTCTTAATTAAACTCTTTGTCCTCCTCTGCTGAATTATAAATTTCTCCCAGTCCTCAGGTTTGCTTTTTCTGGCCAACTTATAATGCCTCTTCCTTAATTTCCCTTGTTAGCCACGGTTGAGCCACCTTCCCTGTTTTATTTTACTCCAGACAGGGATGTACCATTGTTGAAGTTCATCCCATGTGATTTTTAAAGGTTTGCCATTGCCTATCCACCGTCAATACTTTAAGTAACATTTTCCAGTCTATTCTAGCCAAATCACACCCCATAGCATCGAAGTTACCTTTCCTTAAGTTCAGGACCCTAGTCTCTGAATTAACTGTGTCACTCTTCATCTTAATAAAGAATTCTACCATATTATGATCACTCTTCCCCAATGGGCCTCGCTCAACAAGATTGCTAATTAGTCCTTTCTCATTACACATCACCCAGTCTAGGATGGCCAGCTCTTTAGTTGGTTCCTCGACATATTCATCTGGAAAACCATCCCTAATACACTCCAGGAAATCCTCCTCCACCGCATTGCTACCAGTTTGGTTAGCCCAATCAATATGTAGATTAAAATCGTCCATGGTAACTGCTGTATCTTTATTGCACGCATCCCTAATTTCTTGTTTGATGCTGTCCCCAACTTCACTACTAATGTTTGGCGGTCTGTACACAACTCCCAATAGCGTTTCCTGCCCTTTGGTATTCCATAGCTCTGTATTATTCCGTATCATTTTCTGTCAAGTGGTGGAAGTGTTTAGGGTGAGTTGGATATGGGCCATACTATCTGCAATGCAAATTGCAGTCCAGTGGGGTAATTTTCACATCGCCGATGTTGTAAAACAAGCAATATTGCATCTTATGCACATTATACTCCTCACCCGGTTTTGCTTTCTGCTGAATTCAATTACCCACATGAAGTGAAAACAAAAATCTACCTCACAGTCTCAAAAGATGACAAAAGGGTGGAGAGAACACAGCGTGATAAGGGAAAAGAAAAACAGGAATTGAAATGAGAGGAATTCTCAGTCAAAAGGCGATAAGTGTAAGGGACTAAGTGAAGCCCATTTTGCAAAGTCAACTATAAAGTGTAATGAGAAGGGAAGGAAGAGGGATAGATCGATGGAAAAAGACTAAAACAGAAGGGAAAGACAGGGGTAGATGTGAAAGAGCACGTAGATAAAAATGAGGAGACAGTGAGGTGAAAGAGAAAGATTTGAACATGAGAGTGAGGGAGAGGTGAAAGACCAACGACCATCGGCAGTAATGAAGACCTGTGAACCAGAAGTAGCCACTTCCATAAACAATCCGTTCCAATTCTATTGTCCGCCGATGTGGCTGCTTGCCCAGATATATTCTATTCACAAAATGTAGGACAAATCTAATCCAGCCAAGCACCACTCTCCCAGCTTCTTGCCAATTGAGCATGAAAAATCTCGGCTGACACTCCAGTGCAGCACTGAGGGAGCGCTGCACTGCTGGAGGTGGCATCTTTTGGATGAGACATTAAACCGAGGTCCCGTCTGATCTCTCAAATGGATGTAAAAGATCCCATGGCACTATTTAGAAGAAGTGCAGCAGAGTTATCCCCGGTATCCCTCAATCAACATAACAAAAGCAGATTATTTGGTCATTATCACATTGCTGTGTGTGGGAGCTTGCTCATGCACAAATTGGCTGCCACGTTTCCTACATTACAACAGTGACAACGGGCGCTATATAAATCCAAGTCTTTCGTTCTTTCTTTCAATCATTAATCAGTTTATGGAAGGAATCATCAATACTGCCATCACGAAAGCGAATAACCAATAATCTCATCACATCCCTCAATTCAGATTCCGCCAGTATCATTGGACACCAGACCTTCCTGCAGCATTGATATGAATATGGATCATAAAGGCAAATCCCAGAAGAGAGCTGAGAGTGACTGTTCTGACAATCAAGGCAGCATTCAATTGAGTACAACACTGAGGAGCCTGAGAAAAACAGAGGTCCATTGGAATCAAAGGAAAAGCTTTGGAAAAAGGAAACTGGCTGGATTCATACGTGACATAAAGGGAGATAGTTGTCTGTGCCAAAGGCAAGACATTACTGCAGAAGATTCTCAGTCAGGTGCTCTTGGTCCAAATATCTTCAGATGCTTCATCAATAACCTTCTCTCTAATATAAGACCAGGAGGGGGGCTGTTCTGTGATGATTCCAGTGTTCAGATCAATTGAAAAGATACTTCGATAACGAAGTAACCTACGTCAGAATAGAGTAGGAGTTGATAACATCCAGCTATTGGTTCACAAGTAGAATGTAACATTCGCACCACAAAAGTGGCAGGCAATCACCATATCAAATCAGAGAGAGCCCAAACATCTCCCCTTGAACTTGAAAGGTGTCACAGAAACATAGACAATAGGAGCAGGAATCAGCCATTCGGCCTTTCGAGCCTGCACCACCATTCAATATGATCATGGCTGATCCTCGATCTCAACGCAATATTTCCACTTTTTCCCATACCCCTTGATGTCCTTTGTGTATAGAAATTTCTTAAATATATTCAGTGACTTGGCCTCCACAGCCTTCTGTGTTAGAGAATTCCACGGGTTCACCACACGCTGAGTAAAAAAAATTCTCCTCATCTCAGTCTCCGTATCCTGAAACTGTGACCACTTGTTCTAGACTTCCCAGCCAGGGGTGACATCCTCCCCACATCCAATTTATCCAACCCAGTCAGAATTTTACACAGTTCAATGAGATCCCCTCTCATTATTCTAAACTCTAGTGAATACAGGCCTAGCTGACCCAATCTCTCCTCATACGATAGTCCAGCCATTCCAGGAATGAGCCTGGTAATCCTTCGCTGCACTCTCTCTATGGCAAGTATATCCTTTCTTAGGTAAGGAGACCAAAACTGCACTCAATACTCCAGGTGCGGTCTCACCATGGCTGTGTATAACTGTAGTAAGACATACTTGCTCCTATACTCAAATCCTCTTGCAATGAAGGCCAACATACCATTTGCCTTCCTAATTGCTGAATGTACCTGCATATTTGCTTTTAATGATTGGTGTACCAGATCCTTTTGTACATCGACATTTCTCAAGCTCTCACCACTTGAGCAGAGTCGCAATTGGGAACTCTGCAATAAATCATTCAGTTCTTGACGCCTCTTGGCACAAATCAGGGCTGATATTGAATAATCATCATTCACCTGGAATGGTCTAGTTGCAACAACACTCAAGAAGCTTGACAACGTTCAGAACAGAACAGTTCACTTGCTTGGCCCTCATGCCACTGCACAAAATATCCATTCCTCCATCACTGATGCATTGCAAATGCAGTTTATATAGTGACTGACTGAACTGCAGCAACTCACCAAGGGGCAACACCTCCTCCCCCTGTTTCCTGCTCTCGCCCTGAACTATTACATTTCATTCACTTTGCATCCAATTTCCACCCTTAGCTTACCTTCACATGGTCCATCTCCGACTCTTCCCTTCCCTTCCTTGAGTTCTCCGTCTTCATTTCTGGGGATGGGCTATCGACCAGTATCCACTATAAGCCCACTGACTCCCACAGCTACCTGGACTACACTTCCTCCCACCCCGCATCCTGTAAGGACTCCATTCTATTCTCCCAGTTTCTATGACACCGTCACAACCCTTCACACGAGTGACTCTGACATATCTTTCTTTTTCCTCAACCAAGGATTTCCCTCCACTGTGGTTAACATGGCCTTCGGCCGTGTCTGTTTTATTTCCCACACCTCTGATCTCATCCCCTCCACTCCCTATCAGAGCCACGACAGAGTTCCCCTTGTCCTCACCATTCACCCCACCAGCTTCCATGTTCAATGCATCATCCTCCGCCATATCCGCCAACTCCAGCGTGATCACATCCCCATCACATCTTCCCCTCCCTCCCCTCTCCACATTCCAAAAGGATCGCTCCATCCACGACACACTGCTCCATTCTGCAGTCACCCCAGCACCCCCTCCACTTCCTACGGCACCATCCTGTGCAAGCGCAGGAGATGCAACACCTGCCTTTTTACCTCCATGCTTCCCATTATCCAGAGCCCCAAACACCCCTTCCAGGTGAAACAGTCATTTAATTGTACTTCTTTCAATTCAGTATACTGTATTCGCTGCTCACGATGCGATCTCGTCTACATTGTGGAGACCAAACGCAGATTGGGCGGCTACTTTACAGAGCACCTCTGTTCAGTCTGTAAGTGTGGTCTGAGTTTCCGGTCACCTGTCACTTTAATTCCCCGCTCCAGTCCCACTCCGAAATCTGCGTCCTCGACCCCCTACACTGTTCCAATGAAGTTCAACGCAAGCTTGAGGAACAGCAACTCATCTTTCGTTTAGGCACTTTGCAGCCTTCTGGACTCAATATCGCATCCTACAATTTCAGATAACCTCTGCCCATTTTTGGCTACCACCCCCCGATCTCACTGTTTTTTCCTCTTTGTCTCCAATGGCAGCTGGTCATTATTGCGGCATTCACACCCTATCTAGGCCAACCTTTTTCTAACTTCTGCCATTACCATTTCAATTAAGCCCATCATCCCTTTTGTCTCTCTAATTTCTCCTGTCTTCTACCCTATCACAGATCTTCCTTTTTGTTCTTTTTTCCTTGCCCCTGTCAGTGCTCCTGAAGAATCTGTTCTCTTCGAACATTTGCCAGTTCTGACAAAGGGTCATCGACCTGAAACATTAACTGTTTTGCTCTCCACAAATGCTGCCTGACCCGCTGAGATTTCTGTTTTTATTACCTCCTTCCCCTGCAACCCCTACTGCTGATGAAGTTAATGGAAGTAGCAATGATCGGGGAAGGCTGCCACCTCCATGTCTCCCTCCAAGACACACATTGTCCTAACTTAGACATATGTCACCATTCTATCCCACCATTTGCTGGGTTAATATCTTGGAATTCCCTACCTAACATCATCCTGGAAGTACCTTCACCACAAGGACTTGAACTCTTCAGGAAAATGTCCACCATTAACTTATCAGTGCAGAAAGTAATTGGCACCAATTGCAGCCTTGCCAGCTTCGTCCATTCTGAGACAAAGGGAGGCAGGTGAAAGAAAGAATAGAGATGAAGGACAGAAACTAACGTTCATCAGAAGAAGGAAAGACTGAGGGCACAATGGAGACAGACAGTGAAGGGAGAGCGAAACAGAGAGAAGCAGGTGACGAAGGCTGAAAGGCAAAATAAGAAGGTCCGGAAATAAAGGAGGATGAAATCAGCGGTAAAGGAAGAGGTTCCTTTAAACATCTTTAATTTTCCTCTGTTTCTAGGCCCATTTCTTAATCCCCTTTAAAATAATGTATGCCGTCTGTGTCAACAACAGCTTCTTGCATACAAGTCCACATTCTCACCTCTCTTTGTGTAAAGGATTTGTTCTAAACATGGAACACATATTCTGCCGTGTGATATGTTACTTTCGGGTTTAAATGTAGCACCTTGCCTTTCTCCACAGATTCCAGTATTATTATTTTGTGTGGCTGACATGCATGTGGAGCAACAACTATAAGTGTACATTGAGGTGGTTCAGCCAGATAATTGGGTCAGGAGGAATGGGGTGTATCGCTGTGTTGCCTCCTTCATATTTGTGAGTCGTTCTATGTTCCACGGTCTGTTCTGGGTGACCAGTCATTCACTGGAGAGGTTTTAATCTTCCCTTTGTGCATCAACAATCGGCCTCTGTCATGGTTTCTGGGCCTGTGGTTTAGGGTTCCCCATAAGCTTCGTGGAAGATTGAAGCCAGGGATCTTCTGTGTCAGCTTTTTCAGGAGGAGTTACTGCAGTGGTGGGCAAAATACATCCTGCGGGCAATATCCGGCCCGCCAAGTGATTCTATCCACGCCACTGGACGGGGCAGAAATAGAACGTGAGCCGGAGCTCCAGCTGCACAATCGTCGATCCACTTCCACTTCTCATGGGTCAGAGACAGACCCAAACTGCAGCCGAGAAAATAACACAGAAAGCTAGAAAATAGGTGCAGGAGTAGGCCATTCGGCCCTTAGAGCCTGCACCACCATTCAATATCATGGTTGATCATCCACCTTGGTACCCCTTTCCTGATTTCTCTCCATACCCCTTGATCCCTTTAGCCATAAGGGCCATATCCAACTCCCTCTTGAATATATCTAATGAACTGGCATCAACAACTCTCTGCTGAAGAGAATTCCACAGGTTAACAACTCTCTGAGTGAAGAAGTTTCTCCTCTTCTCGGTCATAAATGGCTTACCCCTTATGCTTAGACTGTGACCCTGGTAGTGGACACCCCCAACATTGTGAACATTCTTCCTACATCTAACCTGTCCAGTCCCGTCAGAATTTTATATGTTTCTATGAGATCCCCTCTCATTCTTCTAAACTCCAGTGAATACAGGCCCAGTCGATTCAGTCTCTTCTTATGTCAGTCCTGCCATCCCGGGAATCAGTCTGGTGAAACTTCGCTGCACTCCCTCAATAGCAAGAATGTCCTTCCTCAGATTAGGAGACCAAAACTGAACACAATATTCCAAGTGAGGCCTCAGCAAGGCCCTGTACAGCTGCACAAGACCTCCCTGCTCTGATACTCAAATCCCCTCGCTATGAAGGCCAACATGCCATTTGCCTTCTTCACCGCCTACTGCACCTGCATGCCAACCTTCAATGACTGATGTACCATGACACCCAAGTCTTGTTGCACCTCCCTTTTCCTAATCTGCCGCCATTCAGATAAAATTCTGCCTTCATGTTTTTGCCACCAAAGTGGATAACCTCACATTTATCCACATTATACTGCATCTGCCATGAATTTGCCCACTCACCTAACCATTCCAAGTCACCCTGCAGCCTCGTAGCATCCTCCTCACAGCTCACATCACCACCCAGCTTAGTGTCATCTGAAAACTTGGAGATATTACTCTCAATTCCTTCATCCACATCATTGATGGATAATGTAAATAGCTGGGTCCCAGCACTGAGCCCTGCGGCACCCCACTAGTCACTGCCTGCCATTCTGAAAAGGATCCATTTATCCGGACTCTCTGCTTCCGTGCGCCATCCAGTTCTCTATCCACGTCAATGCATTACCCCCAAAACCATGTGCATTAATTTTGCACACCAATCTCTTGTGTGGGCCCTTGTCAAATGCCTTTTGAAAGTCTAAATACATCACATCCACTGGTTCTCCCTTGTTCACTCTACTAGTTACACCCTCAAAAAATTCTAGAAGATTTGTCAAGCAGGATTTCCCTATCATAAATCCATGCTGACTTGGACCGATCCTGTCACTGCTTTCCAAATGCGCTGCTATTTTATCTTTAATAATTGATTCCAACATTTTCCCCACTACTGATGTCAGGCTAACCGGTCTATAATTACCCGTTTTCTCTCTCCCTCCTTTTTTTAAAAGGGGTGTTACATTTGCTACCCTCCAGTCCATAGGAACTGACCAGTGACGTTGGAAAATGATCACCAATGCATCCACTAATTCTAGGGCCACTTCCTGAAGTACTCTGGGATGCAGACTATCAGGTCCTGGGGATTTATCGGCCTGCAATCCCATCAATTTCCTGACTAATAAGGATTTCCTTCAATTCCTCCTTCTTGGTAGACCCTCGGTCCCCTAGTATTTCCAGAACGTTATTTGTGTCTTCGTTCATGAAGACAGAACCAAAGTATTTGTTCAATTGGTCTGCCATTTCTTTGTTCCCCATTATAAATTCACCTGATTTTGACTGCAATGGACCTACATTTGACTTCACTAATCGTTTTCTCTTCACATATCTATAGAAGCTTTTGCAGTCAGTTTTTATGTTCCCAGCAAGCTTCATCTCTTACTCTATTTCCCCCCTCCTATTTAAACCCTTTGTCCTCCATATTATGTGGCCTTCCAGCCCACATAATTGGCCACCCCTGTGTTCGTGACATCTTGTTAACAGGGTTGAAGCCACATTGTCTAAGCTTAAGCACGTGGGTCCCAAACATCTTGTATGACTTCAAGCGGTGCTGAGGGACATTGTTGAGATCCTGGTGGATAGGGAGAGGATCATTATTAACAATTTGTGCATGTCCCAGAGGGTTGTGACATCATGACACATGAATGGGGGAGCAATGTGCAATAGCACGGGCAGCCAAGGTGTTGGGATCCACTTGAGGGTCCCAGTGATGCACCTCATTACAGTGTTTAGTGAATACAACAATCCGAGTGTGGCTACCTCTGGTCTGCAAATTTGTGGTGCACACAAGGCCCATCGCTAAAGTGCGTAAATGGATGCTGATGCTCCCCAGTTTGTGCTTGCTAGTTTCTGGAGCAGATTGACTGTTGTCTGCGCCTGGGAGGCTCCCTTCTTCAGGTAGGCCTCACAGATTAGCATGCATCCAGCTTCACTCCGAGATAGGTCAGTGTGGGGTCATGTTGATCAGTGTTGCTGCAGAAGGTCACCTTCAGCGTATGCTTAGCATTCCTGTTACAAGATGGAATGCAGTGTCTGTTTTGTGAGGGTTTGCTGTGAGCCTTCATTTCTGGAAATGTTCCTCCATGGTTATTAGGTTCCCATTCAAGATGGCCAGAGCTACCAGTAATATCAATAGAAAATGCTGGAAACACTCAACGGGTCAGGCAGCATCTGTGGAGAGAGAAACAGAGTTAACGTTTCAGATCGATAACCTTTCTTCAGAATGGAGGCAGGGAAAGTGGGGAGGAAAGCACAAAAGAGAAGGTCTGTAATAGGGTGGAGGCCAGGAGGGATTAAATGAAATAAGGGGTGATTGTGCAAGGTACAAGGAGGTTATAATGGGACAAGAAAATAAACAAAAGATGGGTCGAGAGGAGTTGTAAATGACCACAGCACAATCTTTACCAGCAGCTGAAATGACAAAGATTCGCAGTAGTGGTTATGATCTGAAAATGTTGAGCTCAATGTTGTCGTCTGAAGGCTGTATAATGCTGAATCAAAATATGAGGTGTTATTACTCGAGGTTCAGTTCATCTTCATTCAAACAGTGTAGGAGGACAAGACAGTGAGGTCAAAGTGGGAGAGAAGGAATGAATTAAATTGACATGTGACTGAAGCTAGGGGTCACCCTTATGGACTGAATGGAAGTGTTCTCCCAAGAGCATTCACCCAATCTGCATTTGGTCTCCAAAATTTAGAGACCACAACATGAGCAGCTAATACAGTAATATTAAATTGAAGGAAGTATAAGTAAATCTCTGTTTCACTTGGAAAAGGTGAAGTCCTGGACAGTGGGAAGGGAGCAGGTGAAAGGGCTGGTGTCACATCTCCTGTGCTGGCATGGGGGAAGGTGTCCTGGGAAGGGGAGAGGTTGTTGGGCCTGATTGAAGAATGGATCAGGCTTACGTCTAGGGAACGGTCCCTTCGGACTGCTGAAAGGGGAGAAAATGTGTTTCGTAGTGGAATCATACTGGAGGTTGAGCAAATGGCGGAGGATGATGATCCGTTGAACATGAGGCTGGTGGGGTGAAAACTGAGAACAAGGGGAACCTTATTGTAGTTCTGGGAGGGAGGGGAAGGAGTTAGAGCAGACGTTTGGAAAATGGTATGGGCATGGCCTAGTGCCCTTTGAACGACCGTGGAAGGGAATCCTTGGTTGAGGAAAAAAGGAGGAAAAAGGAACGTGGCATCATCAGAACAGAGATGGAGAAACAGCGAGAATGGAATAGAGGGCTTACAGGAAGTGCGGTGGAAAGAACTGTATTCATGTTAATTGTGGGAGTCAGTGAGCTTATAGTAGATATTGGTCATACAAATGAAGATAGAGACATTGAGGAAGGGAAGGGAAGAGTCAGACATGTACCATGTGAAAACGAGGGAGGGGTGAAAATTAGAAGCAAAGTTAATGAATATAGAGAAAACTATTTCCTCTTGCAGGAGAATCCAGAACAAGGCGGCTAATTCACACAGAGAAAGAGTAAGGACATTCAGGGATGATGTCAGCAAGCACTTCTTAACAAAAAGGGTGGTGGAAATCTGGAATGCTCACCACAAAAAGCTGTTGTGCCTGGGAGTCAATTGATCAGTTCAAACATGAGATGGATAGATTTTTGTTAGGCAAGATTATTAAAAGTTATGGAACTGAGGCAGGGAGGTAGAGTTAAGATACAAATCAGCCATGATCTGATTGAATGGTGCACAAGCTCAAGGGGCTGAATGGCCTCCTCCTGTTGCTATTTTCCCATCGCTACTATGTTGAGAGGCAAATGTTTGGAAGCCGATTGTCCTGGCCAATATTTATCCCTCAATCAACGTAACAAAAATACAGATTATCTGGTCATTATCACATTGCTCTTTATGGGAGCTTGCTGTGCACAAATTGGCGGCTGCGTTTCCTACATTACAACAGGGACTACACTCCAAAAGTATGTCATTGGCTGTAAAGCGTTTTGAGACCTCCGGTGGTTTTGAAAGGCGCTATATAAATCCAGGTCTTTCTTATTTATTTTTTCATTTTGAATCTGATTATCAGCGCTGGTCAATAAATGGTCTTTCTCTGTTACTCGACCATCCTCGCCAGTTTAAATTCCGCGTGCCTTTAAGCTCCAATATTGAAAATGAACTTATTTATTTCAGTCTGCTTAATCGACTTCCATTGCTTGTTACTGCTGCAGTTCATAGTTTTCACTTTATTTTATTCATGTAAAGTTGTTTTCCTTTCTTTTTATCTCTTACTTGATCCTTAATAAAATCTATCGCCAGCTGAAAGTGCTGTTTCTGGTATCAAGTTCCACCTCTGAATGACAGCATACAGCTGTTTGTTTCACACAACCGCCAGTAATCTGATGGTTTTGCCGCCAGTCTGACCTGTAATAATTCGTACTCTTAACTTTATGACGATTGTGGTTTTGTCCCTTGGAAAGACTCCGGCTCAAAACGCATTACTCGTCAGATGTCACATTTTAGGATTTCCTATCATGCCATTATGGGGGTGGGGGGGGGGGCGGGTTTTTGTGTTAAAATGCTACTATTGAGATAGACTTTGCTCTCAGGTGGTTACATTGAGAGGGCATCTGAAGCAGCTGCTGAAGACATACCTGAGATCATTCACATCCATTGTTACTGTCACAACCCGCTTCCATTTAACTCAGCACCGATTGTTGCTCCGTTAAGTTGGTGGTTTTTGATCTTGGAGGGTGTAATCAGATTGACAAAGAAAACTGAAACAGTAATCACATTTTTAAAACAGAGCGAGCTGCTGAAGCTAAAGAGAGTTCAGCAGCAGAAAAACATTTGGAAATATGGAATATTGGAGGGAGGAGATCGAAATGGGCTGGCATGGCGTGTTCTTTATTTTATATTAATATTTTACAATAACAAGCTTGTGTTGATGGGAATATGTGAATCTCTGCCTTTGAAGAGGTTGAAGAAATGCACACACGGGCGATGCAGAAGTATATTTCATGTCACAGAAGGTTATTGTTACACCCCAGGTCACGCCCTTTGTACAAGCGGATATAGGGCAGTGCAACATGTTACCATGAATGTAAGATGCTCAAATTAATAACAGGAGTGAACAGTGTCAGCGAAGCCAATAAGGTATCTATGACACACTCTACTTTCTAACAGTGGTGATGCATGACTCTGACGATGAGATACTGCAGTAAGAATGCAACTGATGAACAAAAGTTTGCTGTAAAATCGGCTCCAGTCGGCTGATGGAAATACTATTAAAGGGGTTGTGAAATTACACGCCGTTAACTACCACAGTGAGAAGGACAGATCACCATAGCAACGTGGCTGTAACATCAAGACCTTGATCTGGATGGGCTGGGGATCGGCTGAAAACCTATCAAATGCCTCGATGACATCAGACACAGAGAGAAAAAAAAATGGCGCTCAATCAAGATTGGAGTTGTATTTGAAGAAGCCAATTATTGACCTGCCACCGCTCCAGAAATGTGGTTGAAGGAGACTTTGAAAGCAGAAGGTAGTTAGAATGGGTCACTGTGTCACCTCTTCACTACTCCATCTCGCCTGACGGGACTCCCTCACTTGGCTTGTTGACAGCTCTCTACCTCACGGCTCCGTGCCTTGATGGAGAATTACAGTCTCCTTCTTAAATGGTTGAACAGATTACAAGAGAAAGCCATCCTACATTACCACTGTGCCCATCATGCGATTCAAAGACCTTCATCAATATACTGAGTTAACTATGAGTAAAAACGTTCGTTATGGTTTTAGGGCCAGATATATATTTGATCTCCAAGAGGTTACTTATTTGGGGAATTCAGAAGGTATTGTTTTCTTGTTGTTAAATCAATTCTAAATCGTGCAGTACTCGAAGACGCTGTTTAACTCTATTGCCTATATTTCTCATGTGCAATAAATTATTTCCTATATCGAGCCACTCTTTGTGCCGAAAGTTTCTGTAGGAAAAAGAGCCCATAAGGTTCCATATCTAATTTTAAAAATGTGGAGTTAAAATGGACTTTCCCCAAATTAAAGTGTAACATCATTTTGCATATTTTTGCTCCTAAACCGCACCGTGTAAGATTGAAATGTAAAATCGGTCCAAAATCATATCAAGCTTGCAATCATTTGGTAAAATATAATGACATAATCATATAGGTAGTATACTTCGAGTTACAAACCAGTACAACTTATTATAGGGTGTCCATTTAATTCTGGTCCAACTTTGTAAGATTACACAGAGGAAGATTTCTGTAGATATCTAATCAGTCCAAGATCATACTGGCTGATTTATGTCGGTGTACAATCAGGATAAGATCATACAGAGACTGCTATCTGTAGGTGTACAGTCAGTATAAGATCATACAGAGACTGCTACCTGTAGGTGTACAGTCAGTATTAGATAATACAGAGGCTGCTATCTGTAGATGTACATTCAGTATAAGATAATACATGGGCTGTTTTCTGTCGGTGTACAATCAGTATAAGATCACACAGGGGCTGTTTCTGCAGGTGTACAGTCAGTATAAGATCATAGAGATGATGTTTACCATAGCTGTACATTCCCTACAAATGTGTGAAGAGTATACATTAATTAAATATAAAGCAAGACGTGAAATGGATTCTGAAACGTGCAACCTGTATTTTAGATACAATGAACATAAAATCCTGCAAGAGGCACATTCATTAAGTGTAAATTCAGTACAGAAGTATGCGATCATTTGAATGGCAGTGAATATTGTTTGGATTTTTCCGGGCAGCCGTTCCAAGCTGACAGTGTGATACCCGGGTAGTGATTGTAACACATTTCCCGAGATGTCTTGCAATACCTGATGTGAGCTGCTACTGCGGGGTAATTATTACACAAATACACATCGAAATACAACTTTGAATTGAAGAAAATACAAGCACGTTAATCACATAATACACGTGCAGTCCATTTATGATACTGCCCGGCACTGAAGATAAAAATTACCCCCAATGTATCCTTGCTCTATTTAAGCAATGACAAAGTACAGAATAAACGAGAGAGATAAATGGGTGAAATTCATCTTCAGGGGTGTAGAACTGGCTGATTGAAGCCAATGGAAAGGGATGCCGAGCTGAGTGTATAAAGGGTAACCAATGAACAGGGAAATCTGGTACGGTGTGTAACTGCGGTGGATCTGATACCACTTGTTGCATCCCCATCCAATGTAAATTTCAACCCCAGGATATCAAAGATGGTGTATGTGTTATGTGCGGCATTCATAAGTCACGACATGTGCTATTTGGATAATTTTATCTGTTCTGAATTTGTTTAGTTTCAGACATTGGTCTGAATTAAATTAGAATTATTGAGGTTAACTAATTTATTAAAGTGTGAAAACCAGAATTGTTGTGGCCATGGCGAAGTTCTGGTTATTGTAAATGATGTGTAGCTCTCTAATCCCAGAAATGGGTCCGACACAGTAAAAAAACTGTCATGTTTTGAAGTTTTTAAATGGTTATATGAAATGGAAAAGGAGTGCATGTAAGTTTAATTGATGTGCATTGAGTTTTCTGAAAATATGGCCAATTGAGGTGATTCTGCTTGTTTAATCATCTTGGTTGCACTGGAATGTGATAGCTGTTAGCAAACTGACAGCATCCATTGATGTTGTGATTGACTCTGGTCAGATAACGTGACGGAAAGACAAACAAGGAAATTATTAAAAGATCTACTGCTATATCTGTGGCAGCAATCCAGAGTCATGTTGCAATTAGAATGTACTGGAGCATTTGGTATGCATGTAACTATGTAACACTTGCCACCAGAGGGCACAACTGTTGGAGCCCCAATGGTCACCTGCACACACATGCTGGGCCAGTATAAAAGGTTGACTGCCATGTTGTTTAGGCACTCGGGAGTTGTAATAAAGACGAAGTTCACACTAAGTTCATCTCACAGTACTCAGCCTTGTGGAATTCTTCTATACACAACAATTGGCGATGAGTAACAGAATATGAACCTTCACGCAATCATGGCTGCTGTTGGAATATTGGAGAGATTCCTAGAGGGTGATGATTGGGAAGCCTTTGTTGAGCGGCTCGACCAATACTTCATGGCCAACGAGTTGGAAGGAGATTCTAATGCGGCCAAGCGCAGGGCAGTTCACCTCACCATCTATGAGCCTAAAATACACGGCCTCATCAAGAATCTGCTCGCACCGATAAAACCAATGGAGAAGGAATATACAGAGTTGTACACGCTGGTCTCAAGCCGAAGGAGAGTATCCTCATGGTCATCACTCTGGGGCCAGGATGTGGCGGATTATGTCACCGACATGAGATGCCTCGCGGGTCCTTGCGATTTTGGAACTGCTTTGAGGTAAATGCTGTGGGACATTTTCATGCTGGGCATCAGCCACTAGGTCATTCTTCGAAAGCTGCTGGCTGCCGAAACCCTAGAGAGCAGGGCCATTGCGATTGCCCAGGCATGCATGGCCACAGACGATAACACCAAACAGATATCTTCTCAACATCGAAGCTCACCGGCAAATTCTGTGCATAAAATGACGTCACTATCAGTCTGAACTGCATATGGCAGGGCCTATACGTATGCGGCTGCAAGACCTGTGATGACTCAGAGTCCGCCATCGGGGGGGAATGTGAATCCATTAGCACTGTGTTGGTGCTGTGGGCATAATCATCGGGCCCATCAATGTCAATTCAAGCACTACGTGTGCAAAGGCTGCACGATGATGGGACACCTCCAGCGAATGTGCAAATGTGCTGCAACATACCAAGTGGCAGAGGATGATCAATCCGGCGTGAATCACGCAACCCAGGCAACTCAACCCGAGGAAGAAGTGTATGGGGTACATACCTTCACCACCAAAAGCCCTTCTATAATGCTGAAAGTTAAATTAAATGGAGTTCCAATATCCCTTAAGATGGACACAAGTGTGAGTCAATTAGATTTCCAAAAGGCATTCGATAAGGTGCCACACAAAAGGTTACTGCAGAAGATAAAGTTACGCGGAGTCAGAGCAAATGTATTAGCATGGATCGAGAATTGGCTGGCTGGCTAACAGAAAGCAGAGAGTCGGGATAAATGGGTCCTTTTCGGATTGGAAATCGGTGGTTAGTGGTGTGCCACAGGGATCGGTGCTGGGACCACAACTGTTTACAATATACATAGATGACCTGGAAGAGGGGACAGAGTGTACTGCAACAAAATTTGCAGATGACACAAAAATTAGTGGGAAAGCGGGTTGTGCAGAGGACACAGAGAGACTGCAAAGAGATTTAGATAGGTTAAGCGAATGGGCTAAGGTTTGGCAGGTGGAATACAATGTCGGAAAATGTGAGGTCATCCACCTTAGGGAAAAAAAAAGTAAAAGGGAATATTATTTGAATGGGGAGAAATTACAACATGCTGAGGGATCTGGGGGTCCTTGTGCATGAATCCCAAAATGTTAGTTTGCAGGTGCAGCAGGTAATCAGGAAGGCGAATGGAATGTTGGCCTTTATTGCGAGAGGGATGGAGTATAAAAGCAGGGAGGTCCTGCTACAACTGTACAGGGTATTGGTGAGGCCGCACCTGGAGTACTGCGTGCAGTTTTGGTCACCTTACTTAAGGAAGGATATACTAGCTTTGGAGAGGGTACAGAAACGATTCACTAGGCTGATTCCAGAGATGAGGGGGTTACCTTATGATGATAGATTGAGTAGAGTTTACTCGTTGGAGTTCAGAAGGATGAGGGGTGATCTAATGGAAACATTTAAAATAATGAAAGGGATAGACAAGATAGAGGCAGAGAGGTTGTTTCCACTGGTCGGGGAGACGAGAACGAGGGGGCACAGCCTCAAAATACGGGGGAGCCAATTTAAAATGAGTTGAGAAGGAATTTCTTCTCCCAGAGGGTTGTGAATCTGTGTAATTCTCTGCCCAAGGAAGCAGTTGAGGCTAGCTCATTGAATGAATTCAAATCACAGATAGATAGATTTTTAACCAATAAGGGAATTAAGGGTTATGGGGAGCGGGCGGGTAAGTGGAGCTGAGTCCACGGCCAGATCAGCCATGATCTTTTTGAATAGCGGAGCAGGCTCGAGGGGCTAGAAGTCCTACTCCTGTTCCTAATTCTTATGTTCTTATGTTCTTATGTTAATAATGAGCCAGAAGACTTTCGAGAAAATGTGGGGCAATAAAGCACAAAGGCCCAAACTGATCCCGATTAATGCAAAGCTGCGTACCTGCACCAAAGAGCTCATTCCAGTCATTGGAAGTACGGAAGTGAAGGTATCGTATGATGGAGCTGTGCAAGACCTATCATTGTGGATTGTTACAGGCAATGGCCCAACACTGTTCGGCAGAAGCTGGTTAGAAAAGATTAGATGGAATTGGAATGACATCAAAGCACTATCTTCAGTGGATGATGCCTCATGTGCTCAAGTGCTGAGCAAGTTTCCCTCGCTATTCGAGCCAGGCATCGGCAACTTCACAGGCTCCAAGGTACAGATCCAGCTGGGCCCCAATGGACGGCTGTCCATCACAAGGCTCGGGCGGTTCCATACATGATGAGGGAGAAAGTCGGGATCGAACTGGACAGACTCGGATGCGAAGGAATCATATCGCCAGACGAGTTCAACGAGTGGGCCAGTCCAATTGTTCTGGTGTTGAAAAGCGATGGCAAGGTCAGAATCTGTAGAGACTACAAGGTAATGATTAACCGAGTCTCACTACAGGACCAGTACCCACAACCCAAAGCGGATGATCTGTTCGCAACGTTAGTGGGGAGGGGAAGTCGTTCACCAAGTTGGAACTAACCTCCACCTATATGACAGAGGAGGTGGTTGAATCTTCAGAAAGAATGATGTGCATCAACACACACAAAAGGCCTGTTTATATACCACTGGTGCCCTTTCGGGATCTGCTTGGCTGCAGCCATTTTCCAGAGAAACATGGAGAGTTTGCTGAAATCTGTTCCGTGCACCGTTGTGTTTCAAGACGACATCCTGATCACTGGTTGTGACACCATGGAACATCTATACAATCTGGAAGAGGTTCTAAGTTGCCTAGACAGAGTGCGACTCAGGCTGAAATGCTTCAAGTGTGTTTTCCTGGTGCCAGAAGTCGAAGTTTTGGGAGAAAGATTGCAGCAGACGACATCAGGCCCACGGACTCAAAGACAGAGGCCATCAAGAATGCACCCAGACCACAGAATGTGATGGAGCTGCGTTTGTTCCTGGGACTCAACTATTTCGGTAACTTTCTACCCAGGTTGAGCACGTTGTTAGAGTCTTTGCACATGTTGCTGCGTAAGGGTGATGACTGGGTTTGGGATAAATCACAAGACACAGCCTTTGAGAAGGCCAGGAACCTGCTATGTTCAAATAAGTTACTTGTACACTATGACCCATGTAAACGTTTGGTGCTAGCTTGTGACGCCTCATTATACAGGGTTGTTGTGTGTTACAGTAAGCCAATGTATCGGGAAACCTCTAACCGGTTGTCTAAGGCTGAGAGAACCCATAGTATGGTCAATAAAGAGGAGTTAGCATGTATATATGAGGTTAAGAAAATGTACCAATACCTATTTGGACTTCGGTTTGAGATTGAAATTGACCACAAGCAGCTCATTTCGCTGTTTTCAGAGAGCAAAGGTATAAATACCAATACTTCATCCCGCATCCAAAGATGGGCACTAACATTATCCGCTTATGACTCTGTTATCCGCCACAGACCAGGCACTGAAAACTGTGCCGATGCTCTCAGCCGGCTACCATTACCCACCAATGTGGTTGAAATGGCGCAGCCCACAGATATGCTACTGGTCATGGATGCTTTTGAGAGCGAGGGGAAACTCGTCTCAGCTCGCCAGATCAGGATCTGAACCAGCCAGGATCCTGTGCTATCATTAGTAAAGAGCTGCATCCTAAATGGGAACTGGTCGGCCATTCCCATGGAAATGCAAGATGAAATTAAGCTATTTCTCCATTGTCTCTTATGGGGTAATCACGTGGTTTTGCAAAAAAAAAGGCAGGGAAACATTTATACGTGACCTACACAGTACCCACCCAGGCATTGTCACGATGAAGGCAATTGGAGGTCGCATGTTTGGTGGTCCGGCATTGACTCGGACTTGGAATCATGCGTGCATCAGTGCAAAACTTGCTCGCAACTGAGCAATGCACCAAGGAAGGCTCCACTGAGTCTGTGGTCATGGCTCTCCAAACTGTGGTCCAGGATCCACGTAGATTTTGCCAGCCCCTTTCTAGAAAAAATGTTTTTAGTAGTTGTGGATGCTTACTCCAAATGGATTGAATGCGTAATCATGTCATCCAGCACGTCCACAGCCACCATTGAAAGCCTCCGGGCCATGTTCACCACCCATGGCTTGCCCGACATCCTTTTCAGCGACAATGGACCATGTTTCACCAGCTCGGAATTCAAAGAGTTTATGACCCACAATGGCATGAAGCATGTCAGGTCTGCACCATTTAAGCCTGCGTCTAACAGTCAAGTGGAGCAGGCAGTCCAAACAATCAAGCAGGACATGAAACGCGTGACGGACAGCTCCCTGCAGACCCACTTGTCTCGCATTCTGCTCAGTTACCGGCCATGACCCCACTCACTCACCGGGGTTCCCACGGCAGAATTGTTAATGAAGAGAGTCCTCAAAACCAGGTTCTCCCTAGTCCACCTGGATCTTAATGATCACGTGGAAACCCGGCGACACCAGCAGAATATATACCATGATCGCACGTCTGTTTCACGTGACATTGATGTTAACGACCCTGTGTTTGTCCTGAATTATGGTCATGGTCCCAAGTGGGTTGCTAGCACTGTTTTGGCCAAGGAAGGGAATAGGGTGTTTATAATCAAACTGTTAAATGGACAAACGTGCAGGAAGCATTTAGATCAGACCAAATTGCGATTTACTGACAACCAGGAACGAGTTGAAGAGGACATCACCATCGACGATCCACCAACACACACCCAGCCAGCAATCGACCTCGCTGTCAATCACGAGGATGAAACCACCGTTCCTAAAAGTCCGGTCAGACCAGCCACGGTGCAGTCCAGCAATGGTCCGGCCAACTCATACACACCAGGGATTGAACTTAGACGATCAACCAGGGAGCGAAAGGCACCGGATCGCCTCAACTTGTAAATAACTTGTACCGAAGACTTTGGGGGGGGGGAGTGATGTTATGTTTGTAACTATGTAATACTTGCCACCAGAGAGCGTGACTGTTGGGAGTCCTAATTGTCACTTGCACACACGTGCAGGGCCAGTATAAAAGGTTGGCTGCCGTATTGTTTGGGCACTCTGGAGTTGTAATAAAGATGACCCAGGTCATACTAAGTTTAGCTCACAGTATTCAGCCTCGTGGAGTTCTTCTATACGCAACATACAGTGTTTAGAGTTAGAATATACTGGAGCATTGTTTCACAATGTAAGGCATAAATTGTAGGAGTTGCAAATAGGTGGTCAGAACAATGCTGAAGATAGAGAATGTATCAGTAATAGAGGGCAAATTGCCGAGTTATGTAACACTTGCTTATGTGGGTATAGCACACATATAATGCATTTCTGGATCGGTATCCTTAATCTTAGTAACACTTAAACATCCAAAGTTGTCATGTATGTAACCACAATGTAACACCACTGTATTACTGTAATACACTCAACCGAGATGCACACCTTGACTACTAGGGGTGAACTTGTGGGAGTCACTCCTTACCTGATCACCCAGGTATATAAAGGGAGATCCCACACAGGGTCATCATCTTTTGAGTCCTGTAAATAAAGAGTTAAGGTCACAGAGTGACCTTGTCCCCAGAATGTGCCTCGTGTGGTTTCATGCTGTGGAGCAAGGACTTTACATTGGTGGCGAGAAATGGGAATTCACGACCGACAAGAATGGCCACCGGTAGCACAGAGGAACGGCACTGTGTTGGGGAAGACTGGGACAATTTTGTCGAGAGGCTTCAGCAAAGCTTCGTTACGAAAGAATGGCTGGGGGATGCAGCGGCCGACAAGCGAAGGGCGCATCTTTTGACCAGCTGCGGACCAAAGACTTACGCGCTCATGAAGGACTTACTAGCACCCGAAAAGTCAGCGGACGAAACCTTTGAAGAACTTAGTAAATTGATCAAGGAGCACTTCAAACCGACGAGTAGCATACATATTGCCCGACACAGATTCTACACCCACTGACGTCGTGAAGGACAAAGCATACCGGACATCGTAGCGGACCTCTGGCCTTTGGCCAGCCTCTGTAAGTTCACAGACGCCTGCACGGGGGAGATGCTAAGGGACTTCTTTATCGAGGGCATCGGTCATGCGGGAATTTTCCACAAATTAATTGAGACCCAGGATCTGACCTTGGAAGTGGCGGCGCTGATGGCTCAAACTTTCATGGCGGGGGAGGAAGAGACGAAAATAATATACGCGCACAATTCTGCCTCCAACACGGCGATGGATCAGGGAGTCAACATCATCAATGTGACTCAGAGCCCCGCAGGCAGGCAGGGGCAGTCCGACACCCCCCAGGCAGCAATAGATCCCAGAGTAGGACTTCAACAGAGACAATGGCAGGCTGAATGGACATTCACGCCATCAAAGTGGACAATGCGGCCCGGGATGGGGCCATTGATACCCACTAATAGGGTACTTAAGAGCAGTCAAAGGGACAGTCAGCATGGAATGCCTGGCCATTGTCCCTTTGTCCCCAACAATGGAAACTTTAACTCATGCTGGAGGTGTGGGGGAAAACACTCCGCTAGATCTTGCAGGTTTCAACAGTTTGTCTGCAGGAACTGCAATTTCAGTAGACACTTTGCTCGATTGTGCAGGAAGCCTGCAATCAGACTAATATATGAGGCAGCTGGACCAGAAGAGGGTTCTTTGAGGTAGGATGACTTTTGGGTCGAATCGATGGACGCCGAGGTTCAGTGGGTCCATGTGGCAAATATTCACAGTTCATCAACCAAAACTCCACCAATGATGATGAGGGTTTTATTAAATGGTATCCCAGTACTCATGGAGCTGGACACTGGGTTCAGCCAGTCACTCATGGATGTTCAGCAATTTGAGAAACTATGGCCACTTAAAGCCAGTAGATCCAAATTAGTATATATTGAGACACAATTACGGACTTACACTAAAGAAATCATTCCGGTGCTAGGCAGTGCAATGTTGGCTGTCACACACAATGGGTTAGTGAATCGGCTGCCGCTCTGTATTGTCCCGGGCAATGGACCCGCACTGTTGGGGAGGAGCTGGTTAGCCGAGATGAACTGAAAATGGGGGGATGTTCACGCAATGTCATCTGTGGAGCGAAGTTCATGCTCACAAGTCCGACAACAATTCGATTCACTATTCCAACCTGGCATCGGGACTTTCAAAGGCACTAAAGTAGTGACACACATCACCCCGGACGCCAGGCCAGTGCACCACAAAGCCAGAGCGGTGCCGTATGTGATACGGGAAAAAATCGAGAGCGAATTGGACCGGCTGTTGAGAGAGGGCATCATCTCGCCTGTTGAATTCAGCGACTGGGCGAGCCCCATCGTTCCCGTCTTAAAAGCGGATGGCTCTGTCAGGATCTGTGACGACTACAAGACCACGATCAATCGGGTGTCCCTACAAGATCAATACCCGCTCCTGAGAGCGGAGGACCTCTTCGCCACGCTGGCAGACGGCAAGCTGTTCACCAAGTTGGATATCAGAACTGGCTGATGAATCTCAACTACTGACCACCATCACCACGGACAAGGGACTGTTCGTTTACAACAGGTGCCCATTTGGCATTCGATCAGCAGCCGCGATTTTTCAATGAAACATGGAAAGCCTGCTTAAATCCATTCCTGAAACGATCGTATTCCAGGACGAAATCCTCATCATGGGTCAAGATACCGAGGAACACCTCCATAACCTGGAGGAGGTGCTACGCCGACTGGACCGGGTAGGCCTGCAACTCAAGAAGTCTAAATGTGTGTTCTTAGCTCCTGAGGTTGAGTTTCTGGGCAGGAAGTTTGCTGCAGATGGGATTCGGCCCACCGAATCCAAAACAGAGGCGACTCGACGAGCACGCAGGCCCTGCAACACATCGGAGTTACGTTCATTCCTGGGACTGTTGAACTATTTCAGGAACTTTCTGCCGAATTTAAGTACGTTGTTGGAGCCGCTACACGTGCTCCTGCGTAAGGGTTGCGATTGGTTTTGGGGGGACTGTCAGGAGCGGGCTTTTGATCAGGCACGAAACATACTTTGTTCAAACAAGTTGTTGACCCTGTACGACCACTGTAAAACATTGGTTCTGACATGTGATGCATCGTCCTATGGGGTTGGGTGCGTGTTGCAGCAGGGCAATGCTGAGGGTCAACTACAACCTGTGGCTTATGCCTCCAGGTCGCTCTCTCAAGCAGAACGGGGATATGGGATGGTCGAGAAGGAAGCGCTTGCATGTGTCTGTGGTGTAAAAAAAAATACATCAGTACCTCTTCGATAGAAAGTTTGAATTAGAGACGGACCACAAGCCATTAACATCCCTGTTGTCAGACAGCAAGGGGGTCAATGCCAACGCATCAGCTCGCATACAGCGATGGGCTCTCATGCTGGCTGCTTATGACTACTCCGCTGTTGGGGAGGAGTTCAACTAATATGGCAGGGGGATGTGAACCAATGCAGGGAGATAGAGGGAGACAAAATGGAGACAGAAGCAAAAGACAGAAAGGAGATGAGTAAAAGTGGAGGGCAGAGAAACCCAAGGCAAAAAACAAAAAGGGCCATTGTACAGCAAAATTCTAAAGGGTCAAAGTGTCATAAAAAGGCAAGCATGAAAGCTCGGTGCCTCAATGCGAGGAGTATTCGGAACACAGGAGAGGGCTCTGAGCTAGTTAGAGTGGGTGAGAGCTCAGATGAACAGGACCCCAAGAAAGAATGCAAAAGGCAGAGGCAACAGAGCAGAGTAGCAGTGGAGTAAGTATAAACCACAAGGTGATAGGAAGGGACAATATGTATGAATATAAAGGGGCTGCAGGAGGGGTCAAAACTAAAAATTATGGTTTAAAAACGAGTATTAAAACAGTTTACCTAAACACATGCAGCATTCGAAATAAAATAAATGAGTTGACGGCACAAATCATTACAAATGGGTATGATTTAGTGGCCATTACAGAAATGTGGTTGCTGGGTGGCCAAGACTGGGAATTAAACATACAGGGGTATCTGACAATTCAGAAAGATAGACAAGAAGGGAAAGGAGGTGGGGTAGCTCTCTTAATAAAGGATGATATCAAGGCAGTTGTGAGAGACGATATTGGCTCGAATGAACAAAATGTTGAATCATTGTGGGTGGAGATTAGAGATAGTAAGGGGAAAAAGTCACTGGTGGGCGTAGTTTATAGGCCCCCAAATAATAACTTCACGGTGGGGCGGACAATAATCAAGGGAATAATGGAGGCTTGTGAAAAAGGAACGGCAGTAATCATGGGGGATTTTAACCGACATATCGATTGGTCAAATCAAATCGCACGGGGTAGCCTTGAGGAGGAATTCATAGAATGCATATGGGATTGTTTCTCAGAACAGTATATTACAGAACCTACAAGGGAGCAAGCTATCTTAGATCTGGTCCTGTGTAATGAGACAGGAATAATAAATGATCTCCTAGTAAAAGATCCTCTCGGAATGAGTGATCACAGTATGGTTGAATTTGTAATACAGATTGAGGGTGAGGAAGTAGTGTCTCAAACGAGCGTACTGTGCTTAAACAAAGGGAACTACAGTGGGATGAGGGCAGAGTTGGCTAAAGTAGACTGGAAACACAGACCAAACGGTGGCACAATTGAGGAACAGTGGAGGACTTTTAAGGAGCTCTTTCATAGTGCTCAACAAAAATATATTCCAGTGAAAAAGAAGGGCAGTAAGAGAAGGGATAACCAGTCGTGGATAACCAAGGAAATAAAAGAGAGTATCAAATTAAAAACCAATGCGTATAAGGTGGCCAAGGTTAGTGGGAAACTAGAAGATTGGGAAAATTTTAAACAACGGCAAATAATGACTAAGAAAGCAATAAAGAAAGGAAAGATAGATTACGAAAGTAAACTTGCGCTAAACATAAAAACGGATAGTAAAAGCTTTTACCGATATATAAAACGGAAAAAAATGACTAAAGTAAATGTTGGTCCCTTAGAAGATGAGAAGGGGGATTTAATAATGGGAAATGTGGAAATGGCTGAGACCTTAAACAATTATTTTGCTTCGGTCTTCACAGTGGAAGACACATAAACCATGCCAAAAATTGCTGGTCACAGGAATGTGGGAAGGGAGGACCTTGAGATAATCACTATCATTATTGGGGTAGTGCTGGACAGGCTAATGGGACTCAAGGTAGACAAGTCCCCTGGTCCTGAGGAAATGCATCCCAGGGTATTAAAAGAGATGGCAGAAAATATAGCAGATGCATTCGTTATAATCTACCAAAATTATATGGACTCTGGGGAGGTACCAGCGGATTGGAAAGCAGCTAATGTAACGCCTCTGTTATAAAAAAAGGGGGCAGACAAAAGGCAGGTAACTATAGGCTGGTTAGTTTAACATCTGTAGTGGGGAAAATGCTTGAAGCTATCATTAAGGAAGAAATAACAGGACATCTCGATAGGAATACTGCAATCAAGCAGACGCAACATGGATTCATGAAGGGGAAATCATGTTTAACTAATTTACTGGAATTCGTTGAGGATATAACGAGCATGGTGGATAGAGGTGTACCGATGGATGTGGTGTATTTAGATTTCCAAAAGGCATTCGATAAGGTGCCACACAAAAGGTTACTGCAGAAGGTAGAGGTACGCGGAGTCAGAGGAAATGTATTAGCATGGATCGAGAATTGGCTGGCGAACAGAAAGCAGAGAGTCGGGATAAATGGGTCCTTTTCGGGTTGGAAATCGGTGGTTAGTGGTGTGCCACAGGGATCGGTGCTGGGACCACAACTGTTTACAATATACAGAGATGACCTGGAAGAGGGGACAGAGTGTAGTGTCACAAAATTTGCAGATGACACAAAGATTAGTGGGAAAGCAGGTTGTGTAGAGGACACAGAGAGACTGCAAAGAGATTTAGATAGTTTAAGCGAAAGGGCAAAGGTTTGGCAGATGGAATACAATGTCAAAAATGTGAGGTCATCCACCTTGGAAAAAAAACAGTAAAAGGGAATATTATTTGAATGAGGAGAAATTACAACATGCTGCGGTGCAGAGGGACCTGGGGGTCCTTGCGCATGAAACTCTTTTAGAGTTTACCTTTAAAACATAAAACATTAAACCATGCCACCCGACCTGGATGACACACCAGACATTTACAAGGTCCTTTTTTTTTCTTTTTCTTTTGTTTTTTTTTGTGTTTTCTTTTTTTTTTTTTTTGGGCACTAAAATCACTTTTTTCCCCAGTGCCCCATATAAAAGGGAAGGGGGACACTAAAAGCACCGGCAATTAAAATAAATTAAACTTTAAAACGTAAAATCAAATTAAAATGTGGTTGCCGGGCGTGATGATGCACTCCAGTCCCTCCGGTGCCCACCTCTCGCGTAAGGCCACGAGCGTACCGGTGGACACCGCGTGCTCCATCTCCAAGGACACCCTGGACCGGATGTAAGAGCGGAAGACAGGCAGGCAGTCTGGTTGAACGACCCCCTCGACCGCCCGCTGCCTGGACCGGCTGATGGCTCCTTTGGCCGTGCCCAGGAGCAGTCCTACGAGGAGGCCCTCGGACCTACCCACTCCCCTCCGCACAGGGTGCCCAAAGATCTGGAGAGTGGGACTGAAGTGCAGCCAGAATTTTAGGAGCAGCCCCTTCAAATAATGGAACAGGGGCTGCAACCTCGTGCACTCAATAAAAACATGGAACACGGACTCCTCCAGATCGCAGAAATTGCAGGCGGCCTGGGAGTCCGTGAACCGGCTTAAAAATTTATTGCTCGGCACTGCTCCATGCACCACACTCCAGGCCAAGTCCCCGACAAATAGTGGGAGGACCCCTGCATAGAGTGCCCTCCATCGGGGACCCCCGCCTCCTCCGGATGGCAGGATGGTACGCCATGGCGTGTCCGGACGGCAGGCGAGGATGGCAAAGTTGAGAGTGTGCAGGAGCAGCCCGTACAGGAAACCCCTCCGCGCGGAACTGAAAGGCACGGAGGGGATTTCCCCGAGGCGGCTCAAGTTGTGAGGCGCAGGCACCCAAGGGAGGTTCTCGGGTTTGGCGCCGATGAGGAATTACGTCCGGATGGGGGTCAGTTCGGACGGGATCTCCCCACGTGCTTGAGCCTCCTTAATGCACCTAACGGAGTCAGGGCCCAAGCGCAGCGGACGTCGGCTGAAGTTAGGCGCCGTGCCAGCGTGCCTGGCACCATCCAGCCCGCTCCTCCGCCATCGAGCAGGTCCCTGACCCTGGTCACCTCACCAGCCACAGCCCTCTCTTCCGACCGCCACATAAAACCTCGGTCGTGGAGGTACGGATTCCCGAGCAGCGGCTCCTGCAGGACGGCCGCCACTCCAGTCGGCGGAGAGCTGCGCTTGGTGGAGACTTTGTTCCAGACCCTGATGAGTTCCTTGTAAAAGACAGGCAGCTCCCGGAGGGCGGTCCTGACACCCCCCAAGTTCACAAACAGGAGCTGCGTGTCGTAATTGAGGTCGCGCTGCTGGCGGAAGAAATACATCGCCAGAGCACGCCACCTAGGAGGGGGCTCGACATAAAAGTATCTCTGCAGGGTCTGAAGACGGAAAGTCGCGAGCTGGGCGCTGACGCACACCAATGACTGACCGCCTTCCTCAAGCGGGAGACTCAAGACCGCGGCAGAGACCCAGTGCTTCCTGTTGATCCAGAAGAAGTCCACCATCTTCTTCTGTATCTTGGCGACAAACGCAGGGGGAGGGGTCAAAGTGACCAGCCGGTACCACAACATTGCGGCCACCAGCTGGTTTATGACTAGCGCTCGACCCCTGTAGGACAGCACTCGGAGCAGTCCTGTCCAGCGCCCTAGGCGAGCGGCGACCTTGGCCTCCAGCTCCTGCCAGTTCGCCGGCCAGGCTCCCTCGTTGGGGTTAAGGTAGACTCCCAGATAGAGGAGATGGGTCGTGCTCCAAGCAAAAGGCCTGAGCTCCTCCGGCAGGGAGTCCACCCGCCACTGACCCACCAGGAGTCCGGAACATTTCTCCCAGTTGATCCTGGCGGAGGACGCGGCCGAGTAAATCTACTGGCATTCACGCATCCTCCGCAGGTCAGCGGGATCCTCTACCGCGAGGAGCACATCATCGGCGTAAGCCGAGAGGACGACCTCCACGCCCGGCCCTTGCAGAGCCAGTCCCATCAACCTCGTCCGCAGGAGGCGCAGGAAAGGCTCCACGCAGATGGCGTATAACTGGCCGGACATGTGGCATCCCTGGCGCACCCCTCTCCTAAAGCGAAGGGGAGCCGTCAAGGACCCGTTAACCTTAATCAGACACTCCGCGGCGGCGTACAAAAGTCGGATCCGGGCGACGAAATGCGTCCCAAACCCGAAAGCGCGCAGAGTTCCGAGCAGATAGTCGTGATCCACCCTGTCGAATGCCTTCTCTTGGTCGAGGGATAGGAAGGCGACCGACTTACCAGCCTCCTGGGAACAATGGATGAGGTCCCGGACCAGATGGATGTTATCGTGGATTGTCCGGCCCGGGACCGTGTAGGACTGGTCGGGGTGGATCATGTGGTCCAGCACGGCACCAAGGCGAGCAGACATCGCCCTGGCGAAGATTTTGTAGTCCGTGCTGAGGAGGGAGACCGGGCGCCAGTTCTTAAGGAGGCGGAGATCGCCCTGCGCCAAGAGAGGGGCATCTCCCCGGTTGCCAGACATTCCCCCAGGACCCGCGCATAGTCGCCCCCGAGGATGTCCCAGAACGTCCTGTGGAACTCCACGGTCAGCCCGTCCAGCCCCAGGGATTTTCCCCCCGAGAGCCGGTCGAGGGCACCGGTCAGCTCCGCCAGGCTTAGCGGAGCTTCCAGATTTTCGGCGCCCTCCGGGCTGACCTTCGGCAGCTCCTCCCACAAAACTCGACGCGCTTCCTCGCTGGACGGATCCGGAGAGAACAGAGCCCCGTAATATTCACGGGCCCTGTTGTTGATGCCCACCGGATCCGAGACGAGAGAGCCGTCGTCGGCCAGCAGCGTCAAGAGCTGTTTACGGACACTCTGCCTTTTTTCCAGCGAGTAGAAGAAGGGGGAGCCGCGGTCTAGATCCCGCAGGAACCGGATCCGCGACCTCACGAACGCGCCTCGGGACCCGACGAGCTGCAGGTCCTTCAGTACGGCCTTCTTCGCTTCGTACACCGTCCGCAGGGCCGGGTCCTCGACGAATTGACCAAGACGGGATTCCAGGTTGAGCACCTCTTTTTCTAGGCGCCCGACCCTGGCCGCCCGCCTCTTGGTCGACCCCCTCGCGTACTCTTGACAGAAGACGCGGACGTGAGCCTTGCCCACGTCCCACCATAGCCTCAAGCAGGGGAAGCCCCCCTGCTTCCTTCTCCAGTCGGACCAGAATCGACGGAACGAGTCCTGGAACCGCACGTCCTCCAGCAGCCGGTTGTTAAAGTGCCAGTACGCGGACCCCGTCCTCGCGCGGAGCGAAGCGAGCTCCGCCCACACCAGGTGGTGGTCCGAACACGGCATGGAACCGCCGGTATGCAGGAAACGTACGCCCGAGACACGTAAAGGCGGTCGACTCTGGACCATCCTACTCCAGGCCTCACCCAAGTAAAGGCGCTGGAGTCGGGGTGGAGATTTCGCCAGACGTCCACCAATTCGAAGGACCCGACCAGGTCCCTCAACTTCTCCATCGCCGTCATGCACTGCGGGGCACCGGAGCGGTCCCTCGCTTCGAGGGTGCAGTTAAAATCCCCCCCGAGGACAATGCAGTCGCCGACGTCGACGGAGCCAAGAAGAGCGGACACTTCTTCGAAGAAGCGCGTTTGCTGCGGGCCGGGCTGAGGGTCGTACACGTTCACGAGATGGAGCGGCACGTCCCCCAGGCGAACCATTACGTGCAGCAAGCGGCCTGGCACGGGCTCCTCGACCCCCAAGATCTCCGGCTGAAAATGTGGGCCCAGCAAGATGGCCACCCCACTAGAAGTGGCGGTGAGGTGGCTCATGCGGACCTCTCCTTGCCATTCCAGGAGCCACGTGGCTTCGTCTCCCGGAACGGTGTGGGTGTCTTGCAGGAAGCACACCGCATATTTCCCCTCCCGCAGGAGCGAAAAATTGGCAAATCTACGGCATGGCCCTCTGCCGCCGTTGATGTTGAGGCTGGCTATGGTTATCTTCATGGCAAAAGCATAGCGCAACCTCTACCTTAACCTATTGTGGGGGAGGGAGCGGAGTCTTTTGTTGAACTCCACTCCCTCCGCAGCCCAGCGAGGAATCCCTCGAGCTCGCACTGCTCAAGGTGTTGCGCTTTTGTCAAGGACCCGCCCACGGCCAAGGTTTTAGCGGCGGCGCGGACGGACCCCTTGATCAGCTCTGGCTCGGACCATTTTTCCAGGGCCAGTTGGGCTCGGTTGCAGTGACCCCAGCTCTGGGCCAAAAAGTCCCGGAGCTCCTTTGCAGGAATGAGGAGGGCCTCAGCGGCGGCCGCGAGCAGATCCACCGCCTCGCTGGCGGTGGTCTCTAGTTCTTCTCCCGCGTCCCCCACCAATTCCCCGTCCTCCTCCGGGAGGTGGCCGCCAGCAGCCGGCCCGTCGACCGCACAAGGTGCGGCAAATGACCTGGCCGCTCCAACCGGCCCTGGCTCTGCCCCGATCCCACCCCCAGGATCGTCGGCAGAGGAGTCCCCACTGGGCTCTTTTAAAAATGGTGCTGGGTCGGGAAGCGACAGCGGAAGGGGATCCCCCTCCGCCCCAGGAACCGGGGAACAAGGAGAGACCCAGCCATAGGTAATCCCCAGGCCCTCCAAGTGCTCCAGCTCCAAAGTGGGGGGCAAGGGTGGGTGTTCCTCCCCCTCCAAGCTGCCACCCACCGGCCCAGCATGTACAGTGTTGTTAAAATTATGAGTTTCGATTTCTGCCGGGTCGAGCGACTCCCGGAGGAAGTTGGTTAATAGCTGGGCGGGCTCAGGTTCGGCCTTTTCGGCCCCGCCCGCCTCAGTCCCCGGGACGCCCGGCCCGGCGGCAAAGCATTCCTCCGCTGGCCCCACGCCCCCCACGACGGGCAGATCTTCCACGCCATCCCCGGGAGGCAGAGGCTGGGCAGCCTCGACTGTCTCACCCTCCCCGGGGACAGACTCCTCCCGCCTACGGCGCAGCTTGGGGGCGCTGGTGGGGGGACGCGGGACACGCGGCAGGCACCGACTCCTCCGCGGAGGGATGTTGTTCCCCCTCCGCCTCATCGGAGCGGCGCCTCCTTTTGTTCCTGGGGGTGCGCAGAGGCAGGCAGACCTCCATGTCTGCCGAGGCCTCCCACTCCACCCCCCCCTTTTTCATCTCTTGCCCGCGCCCGAGCCCCTCTGTGGTACTGGTCAAGGGCTCGGGCACGGGCTCAGGGCACCCCGCGCTCGCCGGTGACTGGGTTGGGCTGAACGCGGTGGTCAAATTTTCTGGCGCACTGAGGGGACCCGCCTCGAGATGTTTTGCCTTCTTCCGTGCCTTCTTTCCGGTCGGACTCTCTCCCTCCCCCCGGCCAGAGGCCGTGAAAGCAACGGCCCCCGGCGATGCCCGCGCACCTACGGCTCCCGGCACGCGGACGCAACTAGGGGGAGGGGTGGTGGCGGCGCCAGCCTTGGCCGCCTTCGGTGGTTTGGCGGCTTTGGAGGCGGGGCAGTTCTTGCGAACGTGCCCCACCTCCCTGCAGGCATGGCACCGCACGCCGTCCGACGTCCAAAAGACGCGGTAGGCAGTCCCCTCGTGCACCACATTAAAATACTCCTCCGTCGTCTCCTCCCGCGCCAGCCGGACAAAGAGCTGGCGGCGGAAGGAGAACACGTGGCGCAGGCTGCTCTCCCTGAGGCCGAGCGGTATGGGGTTGATCCCCGACTTTACCTCCCCCAGTTGGTGTAGGTGAGGGAGGAGGAGCTCAGCGGGAACAAAGGGCAGGACGTTTGAAACGATGACCCTCTGCGCGGTGGCCTCGAGAGGGTCCACCGGCAGGAACGTCCCACCCACCGTGAGCCACTTTTCAAGGGCCAGGGACACCGCCCGCTCCGACCCCAGGAAGAACACGGTCTTCCCAGACATCTTGGAGGCTGCGACAATGGCCGAGGGGCCGACTACCCCAGCCATCGCCCGCACGCACTCCTCGATGCTCATTGTGGAGTGAGTGTAGCTCTTGACCCCGTGTTTCTTTGTAATAAGTGTGAAAGGTGGCAGGGCAGCGGGTGGCGCAGGAGGTGCCGTGGAAGCGGTTGCCACCTGCGCATATGTCTTTGCTGGCCCTGCCACCAGCATGGATGGGGTCGCCATCACGGGGTCCCTTTAAGGGCGACACCCACCCCAAAGTCACAGGCCTTAATGGTCTTAATTGGCCTCGTATAATAAAGACTGAGCAGAGGAGCTCTTAACGAGGCACACCTCTCCCCCAGTTGGCAATTGGGGAGGGGCCTTGCTCCCTCTGCTCAGTTGTTTTTTTTGTTTTTTTTAGATTAAAATTAGGAGGAGAGGGCTCTCAGAGAGAGAGGGGACAGACAGAGAGAGAGAGACAGAGTGAGGGGGTGCGGGAAAGAGGGAGGCTGCGAGGGCAGGTCTCCCCTCACAGCGATGGGTGGGTGTTTTTCTTGGGGTGCACTCCCCAGATGATGGAAAAAAAAAGAAACACAGTCTTTGGGGTGGTCTTCGCGTGGGGGGAGAAGATGTCTTCACCTTGGGCAGCTAGAGCCACCCAGGCACACACTCCCAACGATGTTCTATAGGTGATTAAATATTCTTCAGCAAGGTAGCTCCAGCTATCCCAGGCTAGGCAATGGGGGAGGGGTGTTTCAATTGTGTGTGGGGCCTAGCTGTAGGCAAGACCCCCACACACACTTCCACACACACACACCCCCCTCAATGTTCCGGCCCTCAGTGGTCTTCTTTCCTCCCCCCACCGATACAACAAAGTCTATTGGGGAATGCACCAAAACACACCCACCTGTCGAAGATGTAGAAATGACTCTCCCTCCTTCCACACTGTATGGTGTTTCCTCAGGTTGTTCTTTCCCCCTCTCTCCAACTCTCTGTAGTTGTAAATAAATGATAATTGTTCAGCTCTCCACCTCTCCCTCCGGATGTTGAGTTGTAGCAAGCTAGCCCTTTCCTCCTCTTCCTGGGCTGGTCTCAGGGCTCACTCCAGGCCTTCCAAACAGGAGCAAAGTTGGGAGCTCCTTCTCTCTCAACAGCAGAGCTCCTACTGATTAGGCCATGCCTCCACTACTCCACAATTGGCCCTTGTGCATGAAACTCTTTTTTTTTAGAGTTTACCTTTAAAACATAAAACATTAAACCGTGCCACCCGACCTGGATGACACACCAGACATTTACAAGGCCCTTTTTTTTCTTTTTTTTCTTCTTTTTTTTTGTGTTTTTTTTTTGGCACTAAAATCACTTTTTTCCCCAGTGCCCCCTATAAAAGGGAAGGGGGACACGAAAAGCACCGGCAATTAAAATGAATTAAACTTTAAAACGTAAAATCAAATTAAAATTTGGTTGCCGGGCGTGATGATGCACTCCAGTCCCTCCGGTGCCCACCTCTCGCGGAAGGCCGCGAGCGTACCAGTGGACACCGCGTGCTCCATCTCCAAGGACACCCTGGACCGGATGTAAGAGCGGAAGAGAGGCAGGCAGTCTGGTTGAACGACCCCCTCGACCGCCCGCTGCCTGGACCGGCTGATGGCACCCTTGGCCGTGTCCAGGAGCAGTCCTACGAGGAGGCCCTCGGACCTACCCGCTCCCCTCCGCACAGGGTGCCCAAAGATCAGGAGAGTGGGACTGAAGTGCAGCCAGAATTTCAGGAGCAGCCCCTTCAAATAATGGAACAGGGGCTGCAACCTTGTGCACTCAATAAAAACATGGAACACGGACTCCTCCAATCCGCAGAAATTGCAGGCGGCCTGGGAGTCCGTGAACCGGCTTAAAAATTTATTGCACGGCACTGCTCCGTGCACCAGCCTCCAGGCCAAGTCCCCGACAAATAGTGGGAGGACCCCTGCGTAGAGTGCCCTCCATCGGTGACCCCCGTCTCCTCCGGACGGCAGGATGGTACGCCATGGCGTGTCCGGACGGCAGGCGAGGATGGCAAAGTTGAGAGTGTGCAGGAGCAGCCCGTACAGGAAACCCCTCCGCGCGGAACTGAAGGGCACGGAGGGGATTTCCCCGAGGCGGCTCATGTTGTGAGGCGCCGGCCCCCGAGGGAGGTTCCGGGGTTTGGCGCCGATGAGGAATTCCGTCCGGACGGGGGTCAGTTCGGACGGGATCTCCCCACGTGCTTGAGCCTCCTCGATGCACCTAACGGAGTCAGGGCCCAAAGCTGTTTTTAGCGACTCGATGGCTTCGGCCGCGCAGCGGACGTCGGCTGAATTTAGGCGCCGCGCCAGCGTGCCTGGCGCCATCCAACCCGCTCCTCTGCCATCGAGCAGATCCCTGACCCTGGTCACCTCACCAGCCACAGCCCTCTCTTCCGACCGCCACATAAAACCTCGGTCGTGGAGGTACGGATTCCCGAGCAGCGGCTCCTGCAGGACGGCCGCCACTCCAGCCGGTGGAGAGCTGCGCTTGGTGAAGACTTTGTTCCAGATCCTGATGAGTTCCTTGTAAAAGACAGGCAGCTCCCGGCGGGCGGTCCTGACACCCCCCAAGTTCACAAACAGGAGCTGCGTGTCGTAATTGAGGTCGCGCTGCTGGCGGAAGAAATACATCGCCAGAGCACGCCACCGAGGAGGGGGCTCGACGTAAAGGTATGTCTGCAGGGTCTGAAGATGGAAAGTCGCGAGCTGGGCGCTGACGCACACCAACGACTGACCGCCCTCCTCAAACGGGAGACTCAAGACCACGGCAGAGTCCCAGTGCTTCCTGTTGTTCCAGAAGAAGTCCACCAGCTTCTTCTGTATCTTGGCGACAAACGCAGGGGGAGGGGTCAAAGTGACCAGCCGGTACCACAACATTGCGGCCACCAGCTGGTTTATGACTAGCGCTCGACCCCTGTAGGACAGCACTCGGAGCAGTCCTGTCCAGCGCCCTAGGCGAGCGGCGACCTTGGCCTCCAGCTCCTGCCAGTTCGCCGGCCAGGCTCCCTCGTCGGGGCTAAGGTAGACTCCCAGATAGAGGAGATGTGTCGTGCTCCAGGCAAAAGGCCTGAGCTCCTCCGGCAGGGAGTCCACCCGCCACTGACCCACCAGGAGTCCGGAACATTTCTCCCAGTTGATCCTGGCGGAGGACGCGACCGAGTAAATCTCCTGGCACTCACGCATCCTCCGCAGGTCAGCGGGACCCTCTACCGCGAGGAGCACGTCATCGGCTTAAGCCGAGAGGACGACCTCCACGCCCGGCCCTTGCAGAGCCAGTCCCGTCAACCTCGTCCGCAGGAGGCGCAGGAAAGGCTCCACGCATACGGCGTATAACTGGCCGGACATGGGGCATCCCTGGCGCACCCCTCTCCCAAAGCGAAGGGGCGCCGTCAAGGACCCGTTAACCTTAATCAGACACTCCGCGGCGGCGGACAAAAATCGGATCCGGGCGACGAAATGCGTCCCGAACCCGAAAACGCGCAGAGTTCCGAGCAGATAGTCGTGATACACCCTGTCGAACGCCTTCTCTTGGTCGAGGGATAGGAAGGCGACCCACAGACCAGCCTCCTGGGAACAATGGATGAGGTCCCGGACCAGATGGATGTTATCGTGGATTGTCCGGCCCGGGACCGTGTAGGACTGGTCGGGGTGGATCATGTAGTCCAGCACGGCACCAAGGCGAGCAGACATCGCCCTGGCGAAGATTTTGTAGTCAGTGCTGAGGAGGGAGACCGGGCGCCAGTTCTTAAGGAGGCGGAGATCGCCCTTCTTAGGCAGCAGGACGATGACTGCCCTGCGCCAAGAGAGGGGCATCTCCCCGGTCGCCAGACTTTCCCCCAGGACCCGCGAGTAGTCGCCCCCCAGGACGTCCCAGAACGCCCTGTGGAACTCCACGGTCAGCCCGTCCAGCCCCGGGGATTTTCCCCCCCCGAGAGCAGGTCGAGGGCACCGGTCAGCTCCGCCAGGCTTAGCGGAGCTTCCAGATTTTCGGCGGCCTCCGGGCTGACCTTCGGCAGGTCCTCCCACAAAACTCTACCCGCTTCCTCGCTGGATGACTCCGGAGAGAACAGGGCCCCGTAATATTCATGGGCCCTGTTGTTGACGCCTTCCGGATCCGAGACGAGAGAGCCGTCGTCGGCCAGCAGCGTCAAGAGCTGCTTACGGACACTCTGTCTTTTTTCCAGCGAGTAGAAGAAGGGGAAGCCCCGGTCCAGATCCTGCAGGAACCGGATCCGCGACCTCACGAACGCGCCTCGGGACCCGACGAGCTGCAGGTCCTTCAGCGCGGCCTTCTTTGCTTCGTACACCGTCCGCAGGGCCGGGTCCCGGACGACTTGACCGAGACGAGACTCTAGGTCGAGCACCTCTTTTTCTAAGCGCCCGACCCTGGCCGCCCGCCTCTTGGTCGAACCCCTCGCGTACTCTTGACAGAAGACGCGGACGTGGGCCTTGCCCACGTCCCACCATAGCCTCAAGGAGGGGAAGCCCCCCTGCTTCCTTCTCCAGTCGGCCCAGAAACGACGGAACGAGTCCTGGAACCGCACGTCCTCCAGCAGCCGGTTGTTAAAATGTCAGTACGCGGACCCCGTCCTCGCGCAGAGCGAAACGAGCTCCGCTCACACCAGGTGGTGGTCCGAACACGGCACCGGCCGCATGGAGGCCGCCGGGACGCAGGAAACGTACGCCCGAGACACGTAAAGGCGGTCGACTCTGGACCATCCGACTCCAGGCCTCACCCAAGGAAAGGCGCTGGAGTCGGGGTGGAGATTTCACCAGACGTCCACCAAGTCGAAGGACCCGACCAGGTCCCTCAACTTCTCCATCGCCGTCATGCTCTGCGGGGCACCAGAGCGGTCCCTCGCCTCGAGGTTGCAGTTAAAATCCCCCCCGAGGACAATGCAGTCGCCGACGTCGACGGAGCCAAGAAGAGCGGACACTTCTTCGAAGAAGCGCGTTTGCTGCGGGCCGGGCTGAGGGGCGTACACGTTCACGAGATGGAGCGGCACGTCCCCCAGGCGAACCATTACGTGCAGCAAGCAGCCTGGCACGGGCTCCTCGACCCCCAAGATCTCCGGCTGAAAATGCGGGGCCAGCATGATGGCCACCCCACTAGAAATGGCGGTGAGGTGGCTCATGCGGACCTGTCCTTGCCATTCCAGGAGCCACGTGGCTTCATCTCCCGGAACGGTGTGGGTTTCTTGCAGGAAGCACAACGCATATTTCCCCTCCCGCAGGAGCGAAAAATTGTTAAATCTACGGTGTGCCTCTCTGCTGCCGTTGATGTTGAGGCTGGCTATGGTTATCTTCATGACTGGAGCATAGTGCAACCTCTACCTAACCTATTGTGGGGGGGGAGTGGAGTCGTTCGTTGACCTCCACTCCTTCAGCAGCCCAGCGAGGAACTTTTTGAGCCGGCGCAGCTCAAGGCCTTGCGCCTTTGATAAGGGCCCGCCCGCGGCCATGGTTTTAGCGGCGGCGCGGACGGAAGCGACGAGCAACACCGGCTCAGACCATCTTTCCAGGGGCAGACGGGCTTGGTCGCGGCGACCCCGGCACTGGACCAAAAAGTCCCGGAGTTCCTTTGCAGGAATGAGGATGGTCTCAGCGGCGGACGCGAGCAGATCCACCGCCTCGCTGGCGGTGGTCTCTAGGTCTTCACCCGCGTCCCCCACCGAGTCCCCGTCCTCCTCCGGGAGGTGGCCGCCAGCAGCCGGCCCATCGACCGCACAAGGTGCGGCAAACGGCCCGGCCGCTCCATCTGGCCCTGGCTCTGCCCCGATCCCACCCCCAGGATTGTCGGCAGAGGAGTCCCCACTGGGCTCTTTTAAAATTGGTGCTGGGTCGGGAACGACAGCGGAAGGGGTTCCTCCTCCGCCCCAGGAGCCGGGGAACACGGAGAGACCCGGTTTAGGAAGTTTTCCAGTTCCACCAAGTCCCCCAGCTCCAAAGTAGGGGGTGAGAGTTGTTGTTCTTCCCCCCCCCCGGCCCAGCGTAAACAGAATAATTAAATTTCAAACTTTCCATTTCTGCCGAGTCGAGCAAGTCCCGGGGGAAGTTGGATAATAGCTGGGCGGGCTCAGTTGCGGCCTTTTCGGCCCCGCCCGCCTCAGTCCCTGGGACACTCGACCCGGCGGCTTCACATTCCTCCGCTGGCCCCACGCCCCCCATGACAGGCAGATCTTCCACGCCATCCCCGGGAGGCAGAGGCTGGGCAGCCTCGACTGTCTCACCCTCCCCGGGGACAGACTCCTCTCGCCTACAGCGCAGCTTGGGGGCGCTGGTGGGGGACGCGGGACACACGGCGGGCACCGACTCCTCTGCGGAGGGATGTTGTTCCCCCTCCGCCTCATCGGAGCCGCGCCTCCTTTATTTCCTGGGGGCGCGCGGAGGCAGGGAGAGCCCCATATCTGCCGAGGCCTCCTGCTCCAACCCCCCGCTTTTTCTTCTCTTGCCCGTGCCCGAGCCCCTCTGCGGTATTGGTCACGGGCTCGGGCACGGGCTCAGGGCACCCCACGCTCGCCGATGACTGGGTTGGGCCGAACGCGGTTGACTAGTTGTTTGGCGCACTGAGGGGACCCGCCTCTCGATGTTTCGCCTTGTTCCGCGCCTTCTTTCCGGTCGGACGCTCTCCCTCCCCCCTGCCGGAGGCCGTGAAAACAAAGGCCTCCGACGATGCCCGCACACCTACAGCTCCCGGCACGCGGACGCAACTAGGGGGCGGGGTAGCGGCGGCACCAGCCTTGGCCGCCCTCGGTGGTTTGGCGACCTCCCTACAGGCATGGCACCGCACGCCGTCCGACGTCCAGAAGACGCGGTAGGCAGTCCCCTCGTGCACCACATTAAAAGACCCCTCCGTCGTCTCCTCCCGCGCCAGCCGGACAAAAAGCTGGCGGCGGAAGGAGAACACGTGGCGCAGGCTGCTCTCCCTGAGGCCGAGCGGTATGGGGTTGATCCCTGACCTTACCTCCCCCAGTTGGTGTAGGTGAGGGAGGAGGAGCCCAGCGGGAACAAAGGGCGGGACGTTCGATATGATGATCCTCTGCGCAGTGGCCTCGAGAGGGTCCACCGGCAGGAACGTCCCGCCCACCGTGAGCCCCTTTTCGAGGGCCAGGGACACCGCCCGCTCCGACCCCAGGAAGAACACGGCCTTCCCAGACATCTTGGAGGCTGCGACAATGGCCGAGGGGCCGACTACCCCAGCCATCGCCCGCACGCACTCCTAAATGCTCATTGTGGGGTGAGTGTAGCTCTTGACCCCGTGTTTCTTAGTAATCAATCTGAATGGTGGGAGGGCAGCAGGTGGCGCAGGAGGCACCGTGGATGTGGATGCCGCCTGCGCATACGTCCTAGCTGGCCCTGCCACCGGCGTAGATGGGGTCGCCATCACGGGGTCCCTTTAAGGGCTACACCCACCCCAAAGTCACAAGCCTGAATGGTCTTTAAATGGCATCTTTCAAAAGACTGAGCAGAGGAGCTCTTAACGAGGCACACCTCTCCCCTAGTTGACAATTGGGGAGGGGCCTTGCTCCCTCTGCTCAGTTGTCTTAATTGTTTTATATTTTTCCAATCAATTTGGGAGGGAGAACTCTCAGAAAGAGAGGGGAGAGACAGAGCGTAACAGAGAAAGAGAGAGGGGGTGGGAAGGGGGGGGAACTGCGAGGGCAGGTCTCCCCTCGCAGCTGTGGGTGGGTGCAATCCCCAGATGGCAAACAAAAATAGTCTTTGGGGTGGTCTTCGGGTGAGGGGAGAAGATGTCTTCACCTGGTGCAGCTGGAGCCACACAGGCACACACTCCCAACGATGTTAATTAGGGTGGATTAATTGATTCTTCAGCCTGGTAGCTCCAGCTATCCCAGGCTAGGCAATTGGGGAGGGATGTTTTAGTGGTGTGTGGGACCTAGTTGTAAGCAAGGCCCCCACACAGACTTCCACACACACACACCCCCCGCGATGTTCCGGCCCCCGACTGGTCTTCTTTCCTCCCCCCACTGATACAACAAAGTCTTTTTTTTTTCGGGACTGCACCAATACACCCACCTGTAGAATGGTAGAGTCTCCCTCCTTTCACACTGGATGTTGTTGTTGGTCTTTCCCCCTCTCTCCAACTGTTTGTAGAAATGGTGAAGTTGTTCAAGTTAAAGTTTTCTGCTTTTTCCTCCTCTCCCTCTGGGTGAATGTTGGTGGTGAAGCCCCTTCCTTCCTTCTCTTCCTGGGCTGATTCACAGGCCCAGCCAGGAGCAAAAGCAGCAGCTCCTTCTCTCACTGCTCACTCAGCCAACTGAGCAGGGCACGCCTCCACTGCTCCACAATTGGCCCTTGTGCATGAAACTATTTTTGGGAGTAAACAAAAAACATTAAACCGTGGCCCCCCCGATCTGGGGGAAACACCAAACATCTACAGGCCCTTTTATTTTTTATGATTTTTTTTTTTTTTTTTTTTTGGGCACTCTCCACCTCTCGTGGAAGGCCGCGAGCGTACCGGTGGACACCGCATGCTCCATCTCCAAGGACACCCTGGACCGGATGTAAGAGCGGAAGAGAGGCAGGCAGTCAGGTTGAACGACCCCCTTGACCGCCTGCTGCCTGGACCGGTGATTGGCACCCTTGGCCGTGCCCAGGAGCAGTCCTACGAGGAGGCCTTCGGACCGACCCGCTCCCCTCCGCACAGGGTGCCCAAAGATCAGGAGAGTGTGACTGAAATGCAGCCAGAATTTCAGCAGCAGCCCCTTCAAATAACAAAACATGGGCTGCAACCTCGTGCACTCAATAAAAACATGGAACACGGACTCCTCCAGACCGCAGAAATTGCAGGCGGCCTGGGAGTCCGTGAACCTGCGTAGAGTGCCCTCCATTGGGGACCCCCGCCTCCTCCGGACGGCAAGATGGTACGCCATGGCGTGTCCGGACGGCAGGCGAGGATGGCAAAGTTGAGAGTGTGCAGGAGCAGCCCGTACAGGAAACCCCTCCGCGCGGAACTGAAAGGCACGGAGGGGATTTCCATGAGGCGGCTCAAGTTGTGAGGCAACGGCCCCCGAGGGAGGTTCCGGGGTTTGGCGCCAATGAGGAATTCCGTCCGGACGGGGGTCAGTTCGGACGGGATCTCCCCACGTGCTTGAGCCTCCTCGATGCACCTAACGGAGTCGGGGCCCAGAGCTCTTTTTAGCGACTCGATGGCATCGGCCGCGTGGCGGACGTTGGCAGAATTTAGGCGCCACGCCAGCGTGTCTGGCGCCATCCAGCCCGCTCCTCCGCCGTCGAGCAGGTCCCTGACCCTGGTCACCTCACCAGCCACAGCCCTCTCGTCCGACCGCCACATAAAACCTCGGTCGTGGAGGTACGGATTCCCGAGCAGCGGCCCCTGCAGGACGGCCGCCACTCCAGCCGGTGGAGAGCTGCGCTTGGTGGAGACTTTGTTCCAGACCCTGATGAGTTCCTTGTAAAAGACAGGCAGCTCCCGGAGGGCGGTCCTGACGCCCCCCACACTCACAAACAGGAGCTGCGTGTCATAGTTGAGGCCGTGCTGCTGGCGGAAGAAATACGTTGCCAGAGCACGCCACCTAGGAGGGGGCTCAACGTAAAGGTATCTCTGCAGTGTCTGAAGACGGAAAGTCGCGAGCTGGGTGCTGACGCACACCAACGACTGACCGCCCTCCCCAAGCGGGAGCCTCAAGACCGCCGCAGAGACCCAGTGCTTCATGTTGTTCCAGAAGAAGTCCACCAGCTTCTTCTGCATCTTGGCGACAAACGTAGGGGGAGGGGTCAAAGTGACCAGCCGGTACCACAACATGGCGGCCACCAGCTGATTTATGACTAGCGCTCGACCCCTGTAGGACAGCACTCAGAGCAGTCCTGTCCAGCGCCCTAGGCGAGCAGCGACCTTGGCCTCCAGCTCCTGCCAGTTCGCCGGCCAGGCTCCCTCGTCGGGGCTAAGGTAGACTCCCAGATAGAGGAGATGGGTCGTGCTCCAGGCAAAAGGCCTGAGCTCCTCCGGCAGGGAGTCCACCTGCCACTGACCCACCAGGAGTCCGTAACATTTCTCCCAGTTGATCCTGGCGGAGGAGGCGGCCGAGTAAATCTCCTGGCACTCACGCATCCTCCGCAGGTCAGCGGGATCCTCTACCGCGAGGAGCACGTCATCGGCGTAAGCCGAGAGGACGACCTCCACGCCCGGCCCTTGCAGAGCCAGTCCCGTCAACCTCGTCCGCAGGAGGAGCAGGAAAGGCTCCACGTAGATGGCATATAACTGGCCGGACATGGGGCATCCCTGGCGCACCCCTCTCCTAAAGCGAAGGGGCGCCGTCAAGGACCCGTTAACCTTAATCAGATACTCCGCGGCGGCGTACAAAAGTCAGATCCGGGCGACGAAATGCGTCCCGAACCCGAAAGCGCGCAGAGTTCCGAGCAGATAGTCGTGATCCACCCTGTCGAACGCCTTCTCTTGGTCGAGAGATAGGAAGGCGACCGACAGACCAGCCTCCTCGGAATGATGAATGAGGTCCCGGACCAGATGGACGTTGTCGTGGATTTTCCGGCCCGGGACCGTGTAGGACTGGTCGGGGTGGATCATGTGGTCCAGCACGGCACCAAGGCGAGCAGACATCGCCCTGGCGAAGATTTTGTAGTCCGTGCTGAGGAGGGAGACCGGCCGCCAGTTTTTAAGAAGGCGGAGATCGCCCTTCTTAGGCAGCAGGACGATGGCTGCCCTGCGCCAAGAGAGGGGCATCTCCCCTGTCGCCAGACTTTCCCCCAGGACCCGGTCGTAGTCGCCCCCCAGGACGTCCCAGAACGCCCTGTGGAACTCCACGGTCAGCCCGTCCAGCCCCGGGGATTTTCCCCTCGAGAGCCGGTCGAGGGCACCGGTCAGCTCCGCCAGGCTTAGCGGAGCTTCCAGATTTTCGGCGCTCTCCGGGCTGACCTTCGGCAGGTCCTCCCACAAAACTCTACGCGCTTCCTCGCTGGACGGATCCGGAGAGAACAGAGCCCCGTAATATTCACGGGCCCTGTTGTTGACGCCTTCCGGATCCGAGACGAGAGAGCCGTCGTCGGCCAGCAGCGTCAAGAGCTGCTTACGGACACTCTGCCTTTTTTCCAGCGAGTAGAAGAAGGGGGAGCCGCGGTCCAGATCCCGCAGGAACCGGATCCACGACCTCACGAACGCGCCTCGGGACCCGACGAGCTGCAGGTCCTTCAGCGCGGCCTTCTTCGCTTCGTACACCGTCCGCAGGGCCGGGTCCTCGACGACTTGACCGAGACGGGCTTCCAGGTCGAGCACCTCTTTTTCTAGGCGCCCGCCTCTTGGTCGACCCCCTCGCGTACTCTTGACAGAAGACGCGGACGTGAGCCTTGCCCACGTCCCACCATAGCCTCAAGGAGGGGAGGCCCCCCTGCTTCCTTCTCCAGTCGGACCAGAATCGACGGAACGAGTCCTGGAACCACACGTCCTCCAGTAGCCGGTTGTTAAAGTGCCAGTACGCGGACCCCGTCCTCACGCGGAGCGAAGCGAGCTCCGCCCACACCAGGTGGTGGTTCGAACACGGCACCGGCCGCATGGAGGCCGCCGGGACGCAGGAAACGTACGCCCGAGACACGTAAAGGCGGTCAACTCTGGACCATGCTACTCCAGGCCTCACCCAAGTAAAGGCGCTGGAGTCGGGGTGGAGATTTCGCCAGACGTCCACCAAGTCGAAGGACCCGACCAGGTCCCTCAACTTCTCCATCGCCGTCATGCACTGCGGGGCACCGGAGCGGTTCCTCGCCTCGAGGGTGCAGTTAAAATCCCCCCCGAGGACAATGCAGTCGCCGACGTCGACGGAGCCAAGAAGAGCGGACACTTCTTCGAAGAAGCGCGCTTGCTGCGGGCCGGGCTGAGGGGCGTACACGTTCACGAGATGGAGCGGCACGTCCCCCAGGCGAACCGTTACGTGCAGCAAGCGGCCTGGCACGGGCTCCTCGACCCCCAAGATCTCCGGCTGAAAATGCGGGCCCAGCAAGATGGCCACCCCACTAGAAATGGCGGTGAGGTGGCTCATGCGGACCTCTCCTTGCCATTCCAGGAGCCACGTGGCTTCGTCTCCCGGAACGGTGTGGGTTTCTTGCAGGAAGCACACCGCATATTTCCCCTCCCGCAGGAGCGAAAAATTGTCAAATCTACGGCGTGCCCCTCTGCCGCCGTTGATGTTGAGGCTGGCTATGGTTATCTTCATGGCAAAAGCATATTGCAACCTCTACCTTAAGCTATTGTGGGGGAGGGAGCGGAGTCTTTTGTTGAACTCCACTCCCTCCGCAGCCCAGCGAGGAATCCCTCGAGCTCGCACTGCTCAAGGTGTTGCGCCTTTGTCAAGGGCCCGCCCGCGGCCAAGGTTTTAGCGGCGGCGAGGACGGGCCCCTTGATCAGCTCTGGCTCGGACCATTTTTCCAGGGCCAGTTGGGCTCGGTTGCAGCGACCCCGGCTCTGGGCCAAAAAGTCCCGGAGCTCCTTTGCAGGAATGAGGAGGGCCTCAACGGCACGTGAGCAGATCCACCGCCTCGCTGGCGGTGGTCTCTAGTTCTTCTCCCGCGTCCCCCACCAATTCCCCGTCCTCCTCCGGGAGGTGGCCGCCAGCAGCCAGCCCATCGACCGCACAAGGTGCGGCAAATGACCCGGCCGCTCCAACCGGCCCTGGCACTGCCCCGATCCCACCCCCAGGATCATCGGCAGAGGAGTCCCCACTGGGCTCTTTTAAAAATGGTGCTGGGTCGGGAAGCGACAGCGGAAGGGGTTCCCCCTCCGCCCCAGGAACCGGGGGAACAAGGAGAGACCCGGCCATAGGTAATCCCCAGGCCCTCCAAGTGCTCCAGCTCCAAAGTAGGGGGCGAGGGTGTGGGTTCCTCCCCCTCCCTGCTGCCACCCCCCGGCCCAGCGTGTACAGTGTTGTTAAAATTATGAGTTTCGGTTTCTGCCGGGTCGAGCGACTCCCGGGGGAAGTTGGTTAATAGCTGGGCGGGCTCAGGTTCGGCCTTTTCGGCCCCGCCCGCCTTAGTCCCCGGGACGCCCGGCCCGGCGGCAAAGCATTCCTCCGCTGGCCCCACGCCCCCCACAACAGGCAGATTTTCCAAGTCATCCCCGGGAGGCAGAGGCTGGGCAGCCTCGACTGTCTCACCCTCCCCGGGAACAGACTCCTCCAGCCTATGGCTTGGGGCGCAGGTGGGGGACGCGGGACACGCGGCGGGCACCGACTCCTCCGCGGAGGGATATTGTTCCCCCTCCGCCTCATCGGAGCGGTGCCTCCTTTTGTTCCTGGGGCTGCGCAGAGGCAGGCAGACCTCCATGTCTGTCGAGGCCTCCCGCTCCTCCCCCACCTTTTTCTTCTCTTGCCCGCGCCCGAGCCCCTCTGTGGTATTGGTCAAGGGCTCGGGCACGGGCTCGGGGCACCCCGCGCTCGCCGGTGACGGGGTTGGGCTGAACGCGGTGGTCAAATTTTCTGGCGCACTGAGGGGACCCGCCTCTGGATGTTTTGCCTTCTTCCGCGCCTTCTTTCTGGTCGGACTCTCTCCCTCCCCCCCGCCAGAGGCCGTGAAAGCAACGGCCCCCGGCGATACCCGCGCACCTACGGCTCCCGGCACGCGGACGCAACTAGGGGGAGGGGTGGCGACGGCGCCAGCCTTGGCCGCCTTCGGTGGTTTGGCGGCCTTGGAGGCGGGGCAGTTCTTGCGAACATGCCCCACCTCCCTGCAGGCATGGCACCGCATGCCGTCCGACGTCCAAAAGACGCGGTAGGCAGTCCCCTCGTGCACCACATTAAAATACCCCTCCGTCGTCTCCTCCCGCGCCAGCCGGACAAAGAGCTGGCAGCGGAAGGAGAACACGTGGCGCAGGCTGCTCTCCCTGAGGCCGAGCGGTATGGGGTTGATCCCCGACCTTACCTCTCCCAGTTGGTGTTGGTGAGAGAGGAGGAGCTCAGCGGGAACAAAGGGCGGGACGTTTGAAACGATGACCCTCTGCGCGGTGGCCTCGTGAGAGTCCACCGGCAGGAACGTCCCGCTCACCGTGAGCCACTTTTCAAGGGCCAGGGACACCGCCTGCTCCGACCCCAGGAAGAACACGGCCTTCCCAGACATCTTGGAGGCTGCGACAATGGCCGAGGGGCCGACTACCCCAGCCATCGCCCGCACGCACTCCTCGATGCTCATTGTGGGGTGAGTGTAGCTCTTGACCCCGTGTTTCTTTGTAATAAGTGTGAAAGGTGGCAGGGCAGCGGGTGGCGCAGGAGGTGCCGTGGAAGCGGTTGCCACCTGTGCATATGTCTTCGCTGGCCCTGCCACCGGCGTGGATGGGGTCGCCATCACGGGGTCCCTTTAAGGGCTACACCCACCCCAAAGTCACAGGCCTTAATGGTCTTAATTGGCCTCGTATAATAAAGACTGAGCAGAGGAGCTCTTAACGAGGCACACCTCTCCCCCAGTTGGCAATTGGGGAGGGGCCTTGCTCCCTCTGCTCAGTTGTTTTTTTTGTTTTTTTTATATTAAAATTAGGAGGAAAGGGCTCTCAGAGAGAGAGGGGACAGACAGAGAGAGAGAGCGACAGAGTGATGGGGTGCGGGAAAGAGGGAGGCTGCGAGGGCAGGTCTCCCCTCACAGCGATGGGTGGGTGTTTTTCTTGGGGTGCATTCCCCAGATGATGGAAAAAAAAAGAAACACAGTCTTTGGGGTGGTCTTAGGGTGGGGGGAGAAGATGTCTTCACCTGGGGCAGCTAGAGCCACCCAGGCACACACTCCCAACGATGTTCTATAGGTGATTAAATATTCTTCAGCAAGGTAGCTCCAGCTATCCCAGGCTAGGCAATGGGGGAGGGGTGTTTCAATTGAGTTTGGGGCCTAGCTGTAGGCAAGACCCCCACACACACTTCCACACACGCACACCCCCCGCGATGTTCCGGCCCTCAGTGGTCTTCTTTCCTCCCCCCACCGATACAACAAAGTCTATTGGGGAATGCACCAAAACACACCCACCTGTCGAAGATGTAGAAATGACTCTTCCTCCTTCCACACTGGATGGTGCTTCCTCAGATTGTTCTTTCCCCCTCTCTCCAACTCTCTGTAGTTGTAAATAAATGATAATTGTTCAGCTCTCCACCTCTCCCTCCGGATGTTGAGTTGTAGCAAGCTAGCCCTTTCCTCATCTTCCTGGGCTGGTCTCAGGGCTCACTCCAGGCCTTCCAAACAGGAGCAAAGTTGGGAGTTCCTTCTCTCTCAACAGCAGAGCTCCTACTGATTAGGCCACGCCTCCACTGCTCCACAATTGGCCCTTGTGCATGAAACTCTTTTTTTTAGAGTTTACCTTTAAAACATAAAACATTAAACCGTGCCACCCGACCTGGATGACACACCAGACATTTACAAGGCCCTTTTTTTTCTTTTTTTTGTTTTTTTTTGTGGTTTTTTTTGGCACTAAATTCACTTTTTTCCCCAGTGCCCCCTATAAAAGGGAAGGGGGACACGAAAAGCAATTAAACGGCAATTAAAATAAATTAAACTTTAAAACGTAAAATCAAATTAAAATTTGGTTGCCGGGCGTGATGATGCACTCCAGTCCCTCCGGTGCCCACCTCTCGCGGAAGGCCGCGAGCGTACCGATGGACACCACGTGCTCCATCTCCAAGGACACCCTGGACCGGATGTAAGAGCGGAAGAGAGGCAGGCAGTCAGGTTGAACGACCCCCTCAACCGCCCGCTGCCTGGACCGGCTGATGGCACCCTTGGCCGTGCCCAGGAGCAGTCCTACGAGGAGGCCCTCGGACCTACCCGCTCCCCTCCGCACAGGGTGCCCAAAGATCAGGAGAGTGGGACTGAAGTGCAGCCAGAATTTCAGGAGCAGCCTCTTCAAATAATGGAACAGGGGCTGAAACCTTGTGCACTCAATAAAAACATGGAACACGGACGCCTCCAGACCACAGAAATTGCAGGCGGCCTGGGAGTGCGTGAACCGGCTTAAAAATTTATTGCACGGCACTGCTCCGTGCACCATCCTCCAGGCCAAGTCCCTGACAAATAGTGGGAGGACCCCTGCGTAGCATGCGCTCCATCGGTGACCCCCGCCTCCTCCGGACGGCAGGATGGTACGCCATGGCGTGTCCGGACGGCAGGCGAGGATGGCAAAGTTGAGAGTGTGCAGGAGCAGCCCGTACAGGAAACCCCTCCGCGCGGAACTGAAAGGCACGGAGGGGATTTCCCCGGGGCGGCTCAAGTTGTGAGGCGCCGGCCGCCGAGGGAGGTATCGGGGTTTGGCGCCGATGAGGAATTCCGTCCGGACGGGGGTCAGTTCGGACGGGATCTCCCCACGTGCCTGAGCCTCCTCGATGCACCTAACGGAGTCAGGGCCCAAAGCTGTTTTTAGCGACTCGATGGCTTCGGCCGCGCGGCGGACGTCGGCTGAATTTAGGCGACGTGCCAGCATGCCTGGCGCCATCCAGCCCGCTCCTCCGCCATCGAGCAGGTCCCTGACCCTGGTCACCTCACCAGCCACAGCCCTCTCTTCCGACCGCCACATAAAACCTTGGTCGTGGAGGTACAGATTCCCGAGCAGCGGCTCCTGCAGGACGGCCGCCACTCCAGCCGGCGGAGAGCTGCGCTTGGTGGAGACTTTGTTCCAGATCCTGATGAGTTCCTTGTAAAAGACAGGCAGCTCCCGGAGGGCGGTCCTGACACCCCCCAAGTTCACAAACAGGAGCTGCGTGTCGTAATTGAGGTCGCGCTGCTGGCGGAAGAAATACATCGCCAGAGCACGCCACCTAGGAGGGGGCTCAACGTAAAGGTATCTCTGACCGCCCTCCTCAAGCGGGAGATTCAAGACAGCCGCAGAGACCCAGTGCTTCCTGTTGTTCCAGAAGAAATCCACCAGCTTCTTCTGTATCTTGGCGACAAACGCAGGGGGAGGGGTCAAAGTGACCAGCCGGTATCACAACATGGCGGCCACCAGCTGGTTTATGACTCGCGCTCGACCCCTGTAGGACAGCACTCGGAGCAGTCCTGTCCAGCGCCCTAGGCGAGCGGCGACCTTGGCCTCCAGCTCCTGCCAGTTCGCCGGCCAGGCTTCCTCGTCGGGGCTAAGGTAGACTCCCAGATAGAGGAGATGGGTCGTGCTCCAGGCAAAAGGCCTGAGCTCCTCCGGCAGGGAGTCCACCCGCCACTGACCCACCAGGAGTCCGAACATTTCTCACAGTTGATCCTGGCGGAAGGCGCGGCCGAGTAAATCTCCTGGCACTCACGCATCCTCCGCAGGTCAGCGGGATCCTCTACCGCGAGGAGCACGACATCGGCGTAAGTCGAGAGGACGACCTCCATGCCCGGCCCTTGCAGAGCCAGTCCCGTCAACCTCGTCCGCAGGAGGAGCAGGAAAGGCTCCACGCAGATGGCGTATAACTGGCCGGACATGGGGCATCCCTGGCGCACCCCTCTCCTAAAGCAAAGGGGCGCCGTCAAGGACCCGTTAACCTTAATCAGACACTCCGTGGCGGCGTACAAAAGTCGGATCCGGGCGACGAAATGCGTCCCGAACCCGAAAGCGCGCAGAGTTCCGAGCAGATAGTCGTGATCCACCCTGTCGAACGCCTTCTCTTGGTCGAGAGATAGGAAGGCAACCGACAGTCCAGCCTCCTGGGAATGATGGATGAGGTCCCGGACCAGATGGACGTTGTCGTGGATTGTCCGGCCCGGGACCGTGTAGGACTGGTCGGGGTGGATCATGTGGTCTAGCATGGCGCCAAGGCGAGCAGACATCGCCCTGGCGAAGATATTGTATTCCGTGCTGAGGAGGGAGACCGGGCGCCAGTTCTTAAGAAGGCAGAGATCGCCCTTCTTAGGCAGCAGGACGATGACTGCCCTGCGCCAAGAGAGGGGCATCTCCTCGGTCGCCAGACTTTCCCCCAGGACCCGCGCATAGTCGCCCCCCAGGACGTCCCAGAACGCCCTGTGGAACTCCACGGTCAGCCCGTCCAGCCCCGGGGCTTTACCCCTCGAGAGCCGGTCGAGGGCACCGGTCAGCTCCGCCAGGCTTAGCGGAGCTTCCAGATTTTCGGCGCCCTCCGGGCCGACCTTCGGCAGGTCCTCCCACAAAACTCTACATGCTTCCTCGCTGGACGGCTCTGGAGAGAACAGGGCCCCGTAATATTCACGGGCCCTGTTGTTGACGCCCTCCAGATCCAAGACGAGAGAGCTGTCGTCGGCCAGCAGCGTCAAGAGCTGCTTACGGACACCCTGTCTTTTTTCCAGCGAGTAGAAGAAGGGGGAGCCGCGGTCCAGATCCCGCAGGAACCGGATCCACGACCTCACGAACGCGCCTCGGGACCCGACGAGCTGCAGGTCCTTCAGCGCGGCCTTCTTCGCTTCGTACACCGTCCGCAGGGCCGGGTCCCCAACGACTTGACCGAGACGAGACTTTACGTCGAGCACCTCTTTTTCTAGGCGCCCGACCCTGGCCGCCCGCCTCTTGGTCGACCCCCTCGCGTACTCTTGACAGAAGACGCGGACGTGAGCCTTGCCCACGTCCCACCATAGCTTCAAGGAGGGGATGCCCCGCTGCTTCCTTCTCCAGTCGGACCAGAAACGACGGAACGAGTCCTGGAACCGCACGTCCTCAAGCAGCCGGTTGTTAAAATGCTAGTACGTGGACCCCGTCCTCGCACGGAGCGAAGCGAGCTCCGCTCACACCACGTAAAGGCGGTCACCTCTGGACCATCCTACTCCAGGCCTCACCCAAGTAAAGGTGCTGGAGTCGGGGTGGAGATTTCGCCAGACGTCCACCAAGTCGAAGGACCCAAACAAATCCCTCAACTTCTCCATCGCCGTCATGCTCTGCCGGGCACCGGAGCGGTCCCTCGCCTCGAGGGTGCAGTTAAAATCCCCCCCGAGGACAATGCAGTCGCCGACGTCGACGGAGCCAAGAAGAGCGGACACCTCTTCAAAGAAGCGCGTTTGCTGCGGGTCGGGCTGAGGGGCGTACACGTTCACGAGATGGAGCTGCACGTCCCCCAGGCGAACCGTTACGTGCAGCAAGCGGCCTGGCATGGGCTCCTCGACCCCCAAGATCTCCGGCTGAAAATGCGGGGCCAGCAAGATGGCCACCCCACTAGAAGTGGCGGTGAGGTGGCTCATGCGGACCTCTCCTTGCCATTCCAGGAGCCACGTGGCTTCATCTCCCGGAACGGTGTGGGTTTCTTGCAGGAAGCACACCGCATATTTCCCATCCCGCAGGAGCGAGAAATTGTTAAATCTACGGTGTGCCTCTCTGCTGCCTTTGATGTTGAGGCTGGCTATGGTTATCTTCATGACTAGAGCATAGTGCAACCCTTACCTAACCTATCGTGGGAGGGGGAGTGGAGTCGTTCGTTGACCTCCACTCCTTCAGCAGCCCAGCGAGGAACTTTTTGAGCCGGCGCAGCTCAAGGCCTTGCGCCCTTGATAAGGGCCCGCCCGCAGCCATGGTTTTAGCGGCGGCGCGGATGGAAGCGATGAGCAACACCGGCTCAGACCATCTTTCCAGGGGCAGACGGGCTTGGTCGCGGCGACCCCGGCACTGGACCAAAAAGTCCCGGAGTTCCTTTGCAGGAACGAGGATGGTCTCAGTGGCGGACGCGAGCAGATCCACCGCCTCACTGGCGATGGACTCGATATCTTCACCCGCGTCCTCCACCGAGTCCCCGTCCCCCTCCGGGAGGTCGCCGCTAGCAGCCGGCCCGTCAACCGCACGAGGTACGGCAAACGGCCCGGCCGCTCCATCTGGCGCTGGCTCTGCCCCGATCCCACCCCCAGGATCGTCGGCAGAGGAGTCCCCACTGGGCTCTTTTAAAATTGGTGCTGGGTCGGGAAGCGACAGCGGAAGGGGTTCCTCCTCCGCCCCAGGAGCCGGGGAACACGGACAGACCCAGTTTAGGAAGTTCTCCTGTTCCACCAAGTCCCTCAGCTCCAAAGTAGGGGGCGAGGGTTGTTGTTCTTCCCCCTCCCCACCGCCATCCCCCGGCCCAGCATGTACAGAATCATTAAATTTCAAAATTTCCATTTCTGCCGAGTCGAGCAAGTCCCGGGGGAAGTCGGGTATTGGCTGGGCGGGCTCAGTTGCGGCCTTTTCGGCCCCGCCCGCCTCAGTCCCTGGGAACGCTCGACCCGGCGGCTTCACATTCCTCCGCTGGCCCCACGCCCCCCACGACAGGCAGATCTTCCACGCCATCCCCGGGAGGCAGAGGCTGGGCAGCCTCGACTGTCTCACCCTCCCCGGTGACAGACTCCTCTCGCCTACAGCGCAGCTTGGGAGCCCTGGTGGGGGACGCGGGACACGCGGCGGGCACCGACTCCTCCGCGGAGGGATGTTGTTCCCCCTCCGCCTCATCGGAGCGGCGCCTCCTTTTGTTCCTGGGGGTGCGCGGAGGCAGGGAGACCCCCATATCTGCCGAGGCCTCTGCGGTATTGGTCAAGGGCTCGGGCACGGGCTCAGGGCACCCCGTGCTTGCCGATGACTGGGTTGTGCCGAGCGCGGTTAACAAGTTGTTTGGCGCACCGAGGGGACCCGCCTCTAGATGTTTCGCCTTGTTCCGCGCCTTCTTTCCGGTCGGACGCTCTCCCTCCCCCCCGCCGGAGGCCGTGAAAACAAAGGCCTCCGACGATGCCCGTGCACCTACGGCTCCCGGCACGCGGACGCAGCTAGGGGGAGGGGTGGCGGCGGCGCCAGCCTTGGCCGCTCTCGGTGGTTTGGCGGCCTTGGAGGCGGGGCAGTTCTTACGAACGTGCCCCACCTCTCTGCAGGCATGGCACTGCACGCCGTCCGACGTCCAGAAGACGCGGTAGGCAGTCCCCTCGTGCACCACATTAAAATGCCCTTCCGTCGTCTCCTCCCGCGCCAGCCGGACAAAAAGCTGGCGGCGGAAGGAGAGCACGTGGCGCAGGCTGCACTCTGAGGCCGAGCGGTATGTGGTTGATCCCCGACCTTACCTCCCCCAGGTGGTGTAGGTGAGGGAGGAGGAGCTCAGCGGGAACAAAGGGCGGGACGTTCGATATGATGACCCTCTGCGCGGTGGCCTCGAGAGGGTCCACCGGCAGGAACGTCCCGCCCACCGTGAGCCCCTTTTCGAGGGCCAGGGACACCGCCCGCTCTGACCCCAGGAAGAACACGGCCTTCCCAGACATCTTGGAGGCTGCGACAATGGCCGAGGGGCCGACTACCCCAGCCATCGCCCGCACGCACTCCTCAATGCTCATTGTGGGGTGAGTGTAGCTCTTGACCCCGTGTTTCTTAGTAATCAATCAATCTGAATGGTGGCAGGGCAGCAGGTGGCGCAGGAGGCGCCGTGGATGTGAATGCCGCCTGCGCATACGTCCTAGCTGACCCCGCCACCGGCATAGATGGGGTCGCCATCACGGGGTCCCTTTAAGGGCTACACCCACCCCAAAGTCACAGGCCTTAATGGTCTTTAAATGGCCTCTTTCAAAAGACTGAGCAGAGGAGCTCTTAACGAGGCACACCTCTCCCCTAGTTGACAATTGGGGAGGGGCCTTGCTCCCTCTGCTCAGTTGTCTTAATTGTTTTATATTTTTCCAATCAATTTGGGAGGAAGGGCTCTCAGAGAGAGAGGGGAGAGACAGAGAGTAACAGAGAAAGAGAGAGGGGGTGGGAAGGGGGGGGAACTGCGAGGGCAGGTCTCCCCTCGCAGCTGTGGGTGGGTGCAATCCCCAGATGGCAAACAAAAATAGTCTTTGGGGTGGTTTTCGGGTGAGGGGAGAAGATGTCTTCACCTGGTGCAGCTGGAGCCACACAGGTACACACTCCCAACGATGGTAATTAGGGTGGATTAATTGTTTCTTCAGCCTGGTAGCTCCAGCTATCCCAGGCTAGGCAATTGGGGAGGGGTGTTTTAGTGGTGTGTGGGACCTAGTTGTAAGCAAGGCCCCCACACACACTTCCACACACACACACCCCCCGTGATGTTCCGGCCCCCGACTCGTCTTCTTTCCTCCCCCCACCGATACAACAAAGTCTTTTTTTTCGGGACTGCACCAATACACCCACCTGTAGAATGGCAGAATCTCCCTCCTTCCACACTGGATGTTGTTGTTGGTCTTTCCCCCTCTCTCCAACTCTTTGTAGAAAATGGTAAAGTTGTTCAAGTTAAAGTTTTCAGCTTTTTCCTCCTCTCCCTCTGGGTGAATGTTGGTGGTGAAGCCCCTTCCTTCCTTCTCTTCCTGGGCTGATTCACAGGCCCAGCCAGGAGCTACAACAGGAGCTGCTCTCCTCACTGCTCACTCAGCCAACTGAGCAGGACACGCCTCCAAAGCTCCACGATTGGCCCTTGTGCATGAAACTCTTTTTGGAGTTCACCTGCAAAACATAAAACATTAAACGGTGCCACCCGACCTGGGTGACACTCCAGACATTTACAAGGCCCTTTTTTTTTCCCCCTTTTTTGTTTTTTTTTGTGTTTTTTCTTTCTTTTTTTTTTTTTTTGTTTTTTTTTTTGGGCACTAAAATCACAATTTTTCCCCAGTGCCCCCTATAAAAGGGAAGGGGACACTAAAAGCACCGGCAATTAAAACAAATTAACTTTAAAACGTAAAATCAAATTAAAATTTGGTTGCCGGGCGTGATGATGCACTCCAGTCCCTCCGGTGCCCACCTCTCGCGGAAGGCCGCGAGCGTACCGGTGGACACCGCGTGCTCCATCTCCAAGGACACCCTGGACCGGATGTAAGAGCGGAAGAGAGGCAGGCAGTCAGGTTGAACGACCCCCTCGACCGCCCGCTGCCTGGACCGGCTGATGGCACCCTTGGCCGTGCCCAGGAGCAGTCCTACGAGGAGGCCTTCGGACCTACCCGCTCCCCTCCGCACAGGGTGCCCAAAGATCAGGAGAGTGGGACTGAAGTGCAGCCAGAATTTCAGGAGCAGCCCCTTCAAATAATGGAACAGGGGCTGCAACCTCGTGCACTCAATAAAAACATGGAACACGGACTCCTCCAGACCGCAGAAATTGCAGGCGGCCTGGGAGTCCGTGAACCGGCTTAAAAATTTGTTGCACGGCACTGCTCCGTGCACCACCCTCCAGGCCAAGTCCCCGATGAATAGTGGGAGGACCCCTGCGTAGAGTGCCCTCCATCGGGGACCCCCGCCTCCTCCGGACGGCAAGATGGTACGCCATGGCGTGTCCGGACGGCCGGCGAGGATGGCAAAGTTGAGGGTGTGCAGGAGCAGCCCGTACAGGAAACCCCTCCGCGCGGAACTGAAAGGCACGGAGGGGATTTCCCCGAGGCGGCTCAAGTTGTGAGGCGCCGGCCCCCGAGGGAGGTTCCGGGGTTTGGCGCCGATGAGGAATTCCGTCCGGACGGGGGTCAGTTCGGACGGGATCTCCCCACGTGCTTGAGCCTCCTCGATGCACCTAACGGAGTCAGGGCCCAGAGCTGTTTTTAGCGACTCGATGGCATCGGCCGCGTGGCGGACGTTGGCAGAGTTTAGGCGCCGCGCCAGCGTGTCTGGCGCCATCCAGCCCGCTCCTCCGCCATCGAGCAGGTCCCTGACCCTGGTCACCTCACCAGCCACAGCCCTCTCTTCCGACCGCCACATGAAGCCTCGGCCGTGGAGGTACGGATTCCCGAGCAGCGGCTCCTGCAGGACGGCCGCCACTCCAGCCAGCGGAGAGCTGCGCTTGGTGGAGGCTTTGTTCCAGACCCTGATGAGTTCCTTGTAAAAGACAGGCAGCTCCCGGAGGGCGGTCCTGGCACCCCCCAAGTTCACAAACAGGAGCTGCGTGTCACAATTGAGGTCGAGCTGCTGGCGGAAGAAATACCTCGCCAGAGCGCACCACCTAGGAGGGGGCTCGACGTAAAGGTATCTCTGCAGGGTGTGAAGACGGAAAGTCGCGAGCTGGGCGCTGACGCACACCAACGACTGACCGCCCTCCTCAAGCAGGAGACTCAAGACCGCGGCAGAGACCCAGTGCTTCCTGTTGTTCCAGAAGAAGTCCACCAGCTTCTTCTGTATCTTGGCGACAAACGCAGGGGGAGGGGTCAAAGTGACCAGCCGGTACCACAGCATTGCGGCCACCAGCTGGTTTATGACTAGCGCTCGACCCCTGTAGGACAGCACTCGGAGCAGTCCTGTCCAGCGCCCTAGACGAGCGGCGACCTTGGCCTCCAGCTCCTGCCAGTTCGCCGGCCAGGCTCCCTCGTCGGGGCTAAGGTAGACTCCCAGATAGAGGAGATGGGTCGTGCTCCAGGCAAAAGGCCTGAGCTCCTCCGGCAGGGAGTCCACCCGCCACTGACCCACCAGGAGTCCGGAACATTTCTCCCAGTTGATCCTGGCGGAGGACGCGGCCGAGTAAATCTCCTGGCACTCACACATCCTCCGCAGGTCAGCGGGATCCTCTATCGCGAGGAGCACGTCATCGGCGTAAGCCGAGAGGACGACCTCCACGCCCGGCCCTTGCAGAGCCAGTCCCGTCAACCTCGTCCGCAAGAGGTGCAGGAAAGGCTCCACGCAAACGGCGTATAACTGGCCGGACATGGGGCATCCCTGGCGCACCCCTCTCCTAAAGCGAAGGGGCGCCGTCAAGGACCCGTTAACCTTAATCAGACACTCCGCGGCGGTGTACAAAAGTCGGATCCGGGCGACGAAATGCGTCCCGAACCCGAAAGAGCTCAGAGTTCCGAGCAGATAGTCGTGATCCACCCTGTCGAACGCCTTCTCTTGGTCGAGGGATAGGAAGGCGACCGACAGACCAGCCTCCTGGGAACAATGGATGAGGTCCCGGACCAGATGGATGTTATCGTGGATTGTCCGGCCCGGGACCGTGTATGACTGGTCGGGGTGGATCATGTGGTCCAGCACGGCACCAAGGCGAGCAGACATCGCCCTGGCGAAGATTTTGTAGTCCGTGCTGAGGAGGGAGACTGGGCGCCAGTTCTTAAGGAGGCGGAGATCGCCCTTCTTAGGCAGCAGGACGATGACTGCCCTGCGCCAAGAGAGGGGCATCTCCCCGGTCGCCAGACTTTCCCCCAGGACCCGCGCGTAGTCGCTCCCCAGGACGTCCCAGAACGCCCTGTGGAACTCCACGGTCAGCCCGTCCAGCCCCGGGGATTTTCCCCTCGAGAGCCGGGCGAGGGCACCGGTCAGCTCCGCCAGGCTTAGCGGAGCTTCCAGATTTTCGGCGCCCTCCGGGCCGACCTTCGGCAGGTCCTCCCACAAAACTCTACGCGCTTCCTCGCTGGACCGATCCGGAGAGAACAGAGCCCCGTAATATTCACGGACCCTGTTGTTGACGCCCTCCGGATCCGAGACGAGAGAGCCGTCGTCGTTTCTTTTTTGCCCTTGTGCATGAATCCCAAAAAGTTAGTTTGCAGGTGCATCAGGTAATCTGGAAGGCGAATGGAATGTTGGCCTTCATTGCGAGCGGGATGGAGTACAAAAGCAGGGAGGTCCTGCTGCAACTGTACAGGGTATTGGTGAGGCTGCACCTGGAATACTGCGTGCAGTTTTGGTCACCTTACTTAAGGAAGGATATACTGGCTTTGGAGGGGGTACAGAGACGATTCACTGGGCTGATTCCGGAGATGAGGGGGTTACCTTATGATGATAGATTGAGTAGACTGGGTCTTTATTCGTTGGAGTTCAGAAGGAGGAGGGGTGATCTTATAGAAACATTTAAAATAATGAAAGGGATAGACAAAATAGAGGCAGAGAGGTTGTTTCCACTGGTCGGGGAGACTAGAACTTGGGGGCACAGCCTCAAAATACGGGGGAGCCAATTTAAAACCGAGTTGAGAAGGAATTTCTTCTCTCAGAGGGTTGTGAATCTGTGGAATTCTCTGCCCAAGGAAGCAGTTGAGTCTAGCTCATTGAATGTATTCAAATCACAGATCGATCGATTTTTAACCAATAAGGGAATTAAGGGTTATGGGGAGCGGGCGGGTAAGTGGAGCTGAGTCCACGGCCAGATCAGCCATGATCTTGTTGTATGGCGAAGCAGGCTTGAGAGGCTAGATGACCTATTCCTGTTCCTAATTCTTATGTTCTTATGTTCTTATATATCTGGCACCGGCCCAGCACTGAAAATTGCTCTGACGCACTCAGCAGGCTTCCTCTGGCCACCACTGAGGGGGCAGCGGAGCAAAGTGGCTGTCGATGCCTTTGACAGCGCAGGCTCTCCCCTATCACAGCCCGCCAGATCAAAATCTGGACAAACAGAGATCCCCTCCTATCCCTGATTAAGAAATGTGTCCTGACTGGGGATTGGGCGCCTGCACACGGAGCATGCCCTGAGGAGGTCAGACCGGTCCACAGACGGATGGATGAGCTCTCCATCCAAGCCGACTGCCTACCATGGGGCAGCTGGGTAGTTATGCCCCAGAATGGCAGGGAGGCATTCATCCGGGAACTCCACAGCGAGCACCTAGGCATTGTGCTGATGAAGGCCATTGCCCGATCACAAGTTTGGTGGCCTGGAATTGATTCAGACCTGGAACACTGTGTTCGCAGGTGCACGACGTGTGCCCAGCTGGGTAATGCCTCCAGGGAAGCCCCGCTCAGCCCGTGGTTCTGGCCCACCAGGCCATGGTCACGCATTCATGTTGACTACGTGGGCCCATTCATGGGTAAGATGTTCCTTATTGTGGTCGATGCCTACTCGAAATGGATCGAGTGCATCATTCTGAATTCATGCACGTCATCCACCACCGTGGAAAGCCTACATGCGATCTTTGCAACTCATGGCTTGCCGGACATCCTAGTTAGTGATAATGCCCCATGTTTCACAAGCTACGAATTCCGGGAGTTTATGTCGGGCAATGGCATCAACCACGTCAAGACTGCACCGTTCAAGCCAGCCTCCAATGGCCAGGCGGGAAGTGCAGTCCAAATCATTAAGCAAGGTATGCTCAGTTTTAAGGATCCGTCCTATAATGCCGCCCATCGTGCCTCCTACTGTCCTATCGATCCTGACTGCACTCGCTCACGGGGGTCCAGCCCACAGAGCTACTAATGAAACGGACACTCAAAACTCGGTTGTCCCTCATTCACTCAGTCCTGACCGACATAGTTGAGGGCAAGCGCAAGTCACAAAATGAGTACCATGACCGTAATTCAAGAGGGAGATGTACAGAAATAAATTATCCTGTATTCGTCCTCAATTTTGCCATGGGGCTCAAATGGCTTGAGGGCACTGTAATTGACAAAGAGGGGAATAGGGACATCGTGGTAAAACTCAACAATGGTCAGATATGCCGTAAGCATCCGGATCAAGTGAAAAAAAAGGTTCAGCATGGACACGGAGGAACCTGAAGAAAACCATGAATGAGTAACAAGAGCAATCAGAAGAATGCACAGTCCCTGTGGTCAGCCCGGATAGGCCGGAATCACCACAGGTGACAGACACTCATGTCAGTGTCCAACAACCAGAGTCTCAACTGTGGCACTCCACGAGAGAGCGGAGACCACCTGAAAGACTAAACCTATGATCCTAATAAGACTTTCGGTGGGGAGGAGCTGGCGGGGGGAAGGGGGAGTTGATGTCATGTTTGTAACCACAATGTAACACCACTGTATTACTGTATACACTCAACCTAGATGCACACCTTGAACACTAGGGGTGAACTTGTGGGAGACACTCCTTATCTGATCACCCAGGTATATAAAGGGAGGTCCCATGCAAGGTTATCGTCTTTGGAATCCTGTAAATAAAGAGTTAAGGTCACAGAATGACCTTGCCCCCAGAATGTGCCTCGTGTGGTTTCATGCTGTAGAGTAAGGACTTTACGAAAGTCAACAGTTTTTGATTAGAAGTCTTGGAGGAAGAGATGAGGACGCCGGTATTTTGGTACAGATACTCTAGGTGACACAAAGACTGGAGTAGTGGGCATATAATGGAACAACACAATACAGGAGATGGACAATTACCTGTACCACTCAGACACAGTCTGATAAGAGTCGATAAATCGATGTAACTTCGCTGATAGCAATAGACCTATCGATGATTTTGTATGAGGATAGCTCCTCTCCAAAACCTGTATAAATTGTAGTCAACAGCATGTATTTCGAAGGTTTAGACTGAACCTTCTCGTGCTTTGCTCATAATGAAGCCTGTTGAATCTGAAAGATTTCATGTGTTTACTTCCGTGGTCATTATACAGTGGGAGCTGGGCGAGGTGTCGATTCGCTATATCACTTATATCTTGGAAAAAAATTCGGATCATTACGTGAAGTCACGTAATATCGTCAGCCCTTCTTACAAACCTGTAAAGGAGTTAAACCTTTCCATTGACAGCTGTTTTATACTGGACATTATTAATTTGGGTTTCATAATAAAAGAAATGAAAAAGCAAGGATGGCAGCCAGAAGACACACCTGACAGTCAGAGGAAATGGTGAGATAGTCAGAATAAATATAAAACAGAAATAGCCTATGTAATATAAATAACATCCATAGACATTTCTCTGTTTAGTACCACATCTGCAAAAATGTCAGTCAAGTTGGTTAGGCATAACTTAACCTTTACAAAGCCATGATCAGTATCTATGACCTTTGGTTATTGACCCACTCGTCAGAAGGATTTTCAAGGTGTTCAGTCGCTCAATCATTAGTTATAGACTCTGGTAATTTTCCAACACCAGATGTTAGGCTAGGTCTTTGGTTTCCCTCTCTCAACTTTATTCAATAGCGGACTGACATGCACAATTTTCCAAATCAAGAGAACGTTAGAAGATTATAGTTAGGGTATCTGCAATGTTCTCACCTACCTCCTTTATAACCCTGAGATGGAAACAATCTGGTCCTTGGTATTTGTCACCCTTTAGTTCCATTATTTTCTTCATTACTCGAACTTTGCTTACATTACTTTTGGTGAGTCCTGTCCATGATTCAATATTAATTTTCTTGGGTTGTCCGGCAACTGTAAATGATGCTAAGTAATTATTCAACATGTCCACTATTTCCTTATTTTCATTTACAATGGTGCGGAAATTGGGGTCAGAGGTTTCCTGCGGGCATCAGCCTCAGATCTGAACAAAATGTACAAACTTACCTACTGGTCCTGGAGATTCAGCGATTTGCAGTCATGGGCCTCTACGCAAAGGCGTTTTGTAAGTGTCCCTGCGATCACATGTGCTTGCCCAACCAATCAAAGTTGGGGTATTCCCATTCATACTTGTGGTGAGTTCAGTATTTACGGAATGACCACAAGTATGAATGGGAATACCCCCAAAAATACACAAACACTTAAAATAAATTAAAAGTAAATCACATATTTACAATTAATCAAACTGTAATTTAATTAGCTATTTAAAACAAAAATTCTATTGTTTGAAAAATAAATGTACATATTTTAAAGGGTCTAAAAATAAACTTGCCTTATCTCACAGGTTTTTAAATGTTTAAATTATTGAAAACAATGTATTTTTCTGTCCTTTAAAAGTCTGACACAAGCGTAAGAATTTCACAGGCATCCGATGGACAGAAGTTGGGCAAATAGCCCAACTCTCCTGCAGCAAATCCCCATTTCTGTTAGTTTTATATGATCTGTCGAGTGGATTCTCGACAGGTCACAAGTTCCAGGTTTAGGTGCTTGAGCAATGGATGCCTAAACCTGAAACTTGTGGGAACCCTACGGGCATGTTCACACCTCATACGCACCCATAGGGGCCATGAATTCAGCCCCAATATCACTGTTATCAGTTGTCAAGGGCCCCAAATTGCTCCTGGCCACCCTCCTTTTCTGTAAGGGATAAATTGTAAGAGTTGCAAATAGGTTGTCAGAATTATGCTGAAGGTAGTGAACTTATCAGTATTAGGAGGGTCTGTATAATTGCCTATGCATGTAACACTTGCTTATGTAGGTATATCACAAATGTATAACGCATTAAACTGAATCCGTAACCTCGAATACTTAATCAGCAAAATCAGCAGTTGTTGATCAGAAGTCTTTGAGGAAGAGATAAGGAAACCAGTTTACGCATCTATTATACTGTGGCAGAGTGCAAGTCATGGAACAACACCATAGAAGATGGGAAATTGCATATACCACTCAGAGACAGTTTGATAAGAGTCGACAAATCAATGTAACTTCTCTGATAGAATTAGACCTATCTCCAACACCTGTATGAAATGTACTTGAAACCTTTTGTATTTCAGAAGTTTTAGGCTGAACCTTCCCGTGCATTGCTCATAATAAAACTGGTAAATCTGAGGTTTTGTTTGTTTACTTCTGTGGTCATTATACATTGGGAGCTGGGCAAGGTGTCGATTATCTATATCAGTTAATCCACCCCAGGGAAGAGAAGCCTTCCTGTTAACCCCAACAGACGGGCGGGTGTCGATAAACTATATCAGTTAGTCCACCTTAGGAGAGAAGCCTCCTTTGTACCCCGACATTTGGTGTAGTCGGCAGGATACAGACCTTCTGATCTGGATGATGTGAGAGCTGAATGGCAGTGAGTATGATTTTGTACCACCTGCAGCTGTAGCATTGATGGGGAAGGAGGTAATCTGTATAAAGAATAAGAAGGGGTAATCTATAGAACAAGTTATAGCGAACCACGGAAGGACAAAAACCAAGGTTGGGAATTGGTGTATTGCCTGAAAAAGAAGGAATACAACCTAAGGGGGGGAGGACCCCAGTGATCGTTAGAGGAAAAATAAGGTGTATGTCCCGAAGCGTGACACGGTAATAACACGGAGAAGCTGGTATTGATCATGTGCAGCACAAACAAAGAAGGAATACAACCGAAAAAGTGGGGTGGGATCCCAGGATCCTAGGAAAACTGACCAGTGGGATAAAATGCTAGCTGAGAAAAATTGGAAAATTAACAGAAGAAAAGAAAAATGCTTGAAAAACACATTGGGCCAAAGTTTCCACATGATTTGCGCCTGATTTTTAGGAGCAACTGGTGGAGAACGGACTATCTTAGAAATCGCAATTCTCCACATTTTTTTTTCTGCAGTTCTAGTCAGGTAGAACAGTTCTACTTCAGAACAGAATTTTTTCTTCAAAAGGGGGCGTGTCCGGCCACTGACGCCTGATTTGAAAGTTTCCACAGTGAAAACATACTCCAAACTAACTGAGAATGGAGCAAGTGACGATTTTTGTAAAACTGAAAAAACCTGTTCTACACATTAAAAAATCAGGCGCAGGTTACAAATTAGGCGTCCAGAACGAGGTGGGGGGGGAGGGGGGAGGGGAACTCATTAAATTCTACAATCAATCCTTATTTATACTTCTACAAATATTATACAAATAAATCCAACCTGAATAAACATTTATAAGCAAAGAAAAGATTAAATAAACCATCTTCCTACCTGTGTGAAAGTGCTTCAGCCATCGTTCAAAGGAAACCGCCGTTTGTTGCTGCGCAGGGGAGGGAGGGGAAGGAGACAGCGGCTTGTTGCCGTGCAGGGGAGGGAGGGGAAGGAGACAGCGGCTTGTTGCCGCGCAGGGGAGGGAGGGGAAGGAGACAGCGGCTTGTTGCCGCGCAGGGGAGGGAGGGGAAGGAGACAGCGGCTTGTTGCCGTGCAGGGGAGGGAGGGGAAGGAGACAGCGGCTTGTTGCCGCGCAGGGGAGGGAGGGGAAGGAGACAGCGGCTTGTTGCCGCGCAGGGGAGGGAGGGGAAGGAGACAGCGGTTTGTTGCCGCGCAGGGAGGGGAGGGAGGGGAAGGAGACAGCGGCTTGTTGCCGCGCAGGGGAGGGGAGGGAGGGGAAGGAGACAGTGAGAAGGGAAGCCTCAGTGCTGATGTGCTGATGGCAATGTGGTTTTATTAAAAAATGTTCAAAAATTAAACAGCTACAAAGAACTACAAAAATGGCCGAGTGCCAATGTTTTTTTTCACACTGAGCATGCGCGAACGCTCCAACGCGCACGCGCAGCGTTGCCAGCAGGAAAAAAACTAATTTAAATAGTACCCGCCCCCTCCCACTTACAAAATTGGCGCGAGTGTAGGCTCCGCCCCGCCGCGCCAAACAGACAAGGAGATGCAAAGCGATCGAGAATTGCGCGTTTTTTTTCTGGCGCCGTTTTAGGCACGAAAAACGGGCGACCAGCTCAGAAGGGCGCCCGTTTTTTATCCTGTGGAAACTTGGGCCCAATGAGTTCATGGCTGAACATGCAACTTCAGTACCCCCTTCCTGTTTTTTCACCATACCCCTTGATCCCCCTAGTAGTAAGGACTTCATCTAACTCCCTTTTGAATATATTTAGTGAATTGGCCTCAACTACTTTCTGTGGTAGAGAATTCCACAGGTTCACCACTCTCTGGGTGAAGAAGTTTCTCCTCATCTCGGTCCTAAATGGCTTACCCCTTATCCTTAGACTGTGACCCCTGGTTCTGGACTTCCCCAACATTGGGAACATTCTTCCTGCATCGAACCTGTCGAAACCAGTCAGAATTTTAAACGTTTCTATGAGGTCCCCTCTCATTCTTCTGAACTCTAGTGAATACAAGCCCAGTTGATCCAGTCTTTCTTGATAGCATCGCATGTAATGCAAGATAGACAGACAAAAGAAAGCATCGAAGGAACCAGCTAAAAATTGCAATATTTTGCTCACAATTAAATGAATTCCAGATCTACACAATGTATGTAAAGTGTGAACTGGGAATTCATTCAACATTCTTCCCATTTTGTCTGCCTCTGCCCTCTCAGGGAGCAATTCCCCAGGATTTAACTGGAAAAGACTCACTGATGTTGTTGAAGAATTTGAAACACTGCTGCTTGACTTGCAGGGCCTGAGCCCAGCTCTGACATTGATGTCTTTGGTGATTGACAGCTCATAGTATGAATTCAGGTAGCACTGTAGCCAGTACATTATGATAGATTGATGACACGTAGACTTTGCATTGCAAGCATTCGTACATGACCCTTTGAAAACAGGTTGCTCAACAAAATTCATGAGATGCTGCAAGAACTGCTTGCAACCAGAGTCATCAGAGGATCATTTTATTCTCAAGTAGAAATAACAAATGTGCTGGCTGGGAATCAAACTTAGGTCGATTGCTTGGAAGGTAACCATGCTTACCACTGCAACACCATCACACAACTAAAAGCAAGTTTTGATAAACCGCACACTAATCCTGCAGCTTTTTCTGCAGCAGTTTTTGTTCCTTCTGATGCAACTCGACAGATTTGATGAAATGTTACATCACATGTAATGCAAGATAGACAGATAAAAGAAAGCATCGAAGGAACCAGCTAAAAATTGCAATATTTTGGTCACATTTAAATGAATTCCAGATTCACACAATGTATGCAAAGTGTCAACTGGGGATTCCTTCAACATTCTTCCCATTTTGTCTGCCTCTGCCCACTCAGGGAGCAAATCCCCAGAATTTAACTGGAAAAGACTCACTGATGTTGTTAAAGAATTTGAAATACTGCTGCTTGATTTGCAGGGCCTGAGCCCAGCTCCGACATTGATGTCTTTGGTGATTGACAGCTCATAGTATGAATTCGGATTGCACTGTATCCAGTACATTATGACAGATTGTAACACGTAGACTTTGCATTGCAAGCATTCGTACATGACCCTTTGAAAACAGGTTGCTCAACAAAATACTTGAGATATGGTGTAAGAACTGCTTGCAACCAGAGTCATCCAGAGGATCATTTCATCCTCAAGAAGAAATGATAAATGCGATTGCTGGGAATCGAATCCAGGTCAACCGTTTGGAAGGCAACCATGCTTACCACTGCATCACCATCACACAACTGAAAGCAAGTTTTGATAAACCACACAGTAATCCTGCAGCTTTTTCTGAAGCAGTTTTTGTTCCTTCGAATGCAATTCGACAGATTTGATGAAAGGTAACATCACATGTAATGCAAGGTAGACAGATAAAAGAAAGCGTCGAAGGAACCAGCTAAAAATTGCAATATTTTGGTCACAATTAAATGAATTCCAGATTCACACAATGTACGTCAAGTGTCAACTGGAGATTCATTCAACATTCTTCCCATTTTGCCTGCCTCTGCCCTCTCAGGGAGCAAGTCCCCAGAATTTAACTGGAAATGACTCACTGATGTTGTTAAAGAATTTGAAACACTGCTGCTTGACTTGCAGTGCCTGAGCCCAGCTCCGACATTGATGTCTTTGTAGATTGACAGCTCATAGTATGAATTCGGGAAGCACTGTCGCCAGTCCATTATGACAGATTGATGACACGTAGACTTTGCATTGCAAGCATTCATGCATGACCCTTTGAAAACAGGTTGCTCAACAAAATCTTTGAAATGCTGCTGTAAAAACTGCTTGCAAGCAGAGTCATCAGAGGTTCATTTCATTCTCAAATAGAAATTGACAAATGTGATGGTTCGGAATCAAATGCAGGTCAATTGCTTGGAAGGCAACCATGCTTACCACTGCACCACCATGACACAACTGAAAACAAACTTTGATAAACCGCACAGTAATCCTGCAGCTTCTTCTGAAGAAGTTTTTGTTCCTTCTGATGCAATTCGACAGATTTGATGAAAGGTACCATCACAAGTAATGCAAGATAGACAGATAAAAGAAAGCATCGAAGGAACCAGCTAAAAATTGCAATATTTTGGTCACAATTAAATGAATTCCAGATTCACACAATGTACGTCAAGTGTCAATTGGAGATTCATTCAACATTCTTCCCATTGTTTCCACCTCTGCCCTCTCAGGGAGCAATTGCACAGAATTTAACTGGAAATGACTCACTGATGTTGTTGAAGAATTTGAAACTCTGCTGCTTGACTTGCAGTGCCTGAGCCCAGCTCCGACATTGATGTCTTTGGTGATTGACAGCTCATAGTATGAATTCAGGTAGCACTGTAGCCAGCACATTATGACAGATTGATGACACATAGACTTTGCATTGCAAGCATGCGTACATGACCCTTTGAAAACAGGTTGCTCAACAAAATCCTTGATATGCTGCTGTAAGAACTGCTTGCAACCAGAGTCATCAGAGGTTCATTTCATCCTCAAGTAGAAATTGACAAATGTGATGGCTGGGTATCGAACCCAGGTCAACTGCTTCGAAAATAACCATGCATACCACGGTATCACCATCACACAACTGAAAGCAAGTTTTGATAAACCGCACAGTAATCCTGCAGCTTTTTCTGAAACAGTTTTTGTTCCTTCTGATGCAATTCGACAGATTTGATGAAAGGTTACATCACATGGAATGCAAGATAGACAGATAAAAGAAAGCTTCGAAAGAACCAGCTAAAAATTGCAATATTTTGCTCACAATTAAATGAATTCCAGATTCACACAATGTATGTCAAGTGTCAACTGGGGATTCCTTCAACATTCTTCCCATTTTGTCTGCCTCTGCCCTCTCAGGGAGCAATTCCCCAGAATTTAACTGGAAATGACTCACTGATGTTGTTAAAGAATTTGAAACACTGCTGCTTGACTTGCAGGGCCTGAGCCCAGCTCCGACATTGATGTCTTTGGTCATTGACAGCTCATACTATGAATTTGGGTAGCACTGTAGCCAGTACATTATGACAGATTGTTGACACGTCGACTTTGCATTGCAAGCATTCGGACATGACCCTTTGAAAACAGATTGCTCAACAAAATCCTTGAGATGCTGCTGCAATAACTGCTTGCAACTCGAGTCATCAGATGTTCATTTCATTCTCAAGTAGAAATTGATAAATGTGATGGCTAGGAATCGAACCCAGGTCAACAGTTGGGAAGGAAACCATGCTTACCACTGCACCACCATGACACAACTGAAAACAAACTTTGATAAACCGCACAGTAATCCTGCAGCTTTTTCTGAAGAGGTTTTTGTTCCTTCTGATGCAATTCGACAGATTTGATGAAAGGTACCATCACAAGAAATGCAAGATAGACAGATAAAAGAAAACATCGAATGAACCAGCTAAAAATTGGTCACAAATATTTTGGTCACAATTAAATGAATTCCAGATTCACACAATGTATGTCAAGTGTCAACTGGGGATTCCTTCAACATTCTTCCCATTTTGTCTGCCTCTGCCCTCTCAGGGAGCAATTCCCCAGAATTTAACTGGAAATGACTCACTGATGTTGTTAAAGAATTTGAAACACTGCTGCTTGACTTGCAGGGCATGAGCCCAGCTCCGACATTGATGTCTTTGGTCATTGACAGCTCATACTATGTATTCGGGTAGCACTGCAGCCAATACATTATGACAGAGTGATGACAAATAGACTTTGCATTGCAAGCATTCGTACGTGACCCTCTGAAACAGGTTGCTCAACAAAATCTCTGAAATGCTGCTGCAATAACTGCTTGCAACCAGAGGTTCATTTCATCCTCAAGCAGAAATTGACAAATGTGATGGCTGGGAATCAAACCCAGGTCAACTGCTTGGAAGGCAACCATGCTTACCACTGCACCACCATCACACAACTGAAAGCAAGTTTTGATAAACCGCACAGTAATCCTGCAGCTTTTTCTGAAGTAGTTTTTGTTCCTTCTGATGCAATTCGACAGATTTGATGAAATGTAACATCACATGTAATGCAAGATAGACAGATAAAAGAAAGCATCGAAGGAACCAGCTAAAAATTGCAATATTTTGGTCACAATTCAATGAATTCCAGATTCACACAATGTATGTCAAGTGTCAACTGGAGATTCATTCAACATTCTTCCCATTTTTTCTGCCTCTGCCCTCTCAGGGAGCAATTGCACAGAATTTAACTGGAAATGACTCACTGATGTTGTTAATGAATTTGAAATACTGCTGCTTGACTTGCAGTGCCTGAGCCCAGCTCCGACATTGATGTCTTTGGTGATTAACAGCTCATAGTATGAATTCAGGTAGCACTGTAGCCAGCACATTATGACAGATTGATGACACGCAGACTTTGCATTGCAAGCATGCGTACATGACTCTTTGAAAACAGGTTGCTCAACAAAATCCTTGATATGCTGCTGTAAGAACTGCTTGCAACCAGAGTCATCAGAGGTTCATTTCATCCTGAAGTAGAAATTGACAAATGTGATGGCTGGGTATCGAACCCAGGCCAACTGCTTGGAAGATAACCATGCATACCACGGCATCACCATCACACAACTGAAAGCAAGTTTTGATAAACCGCACAGTAATCCTGCAGCTTTTTGTGAAGCAGTTTTTGTTCCTTCTGATGCAATTCGACAGATTTGATGAAAGGTTACATCACATGGAATGCAAGGTAGACAGATAAAAGCAAGCTTCGAAAGAACCAGCTAAAAATTGCAATATTTTGCTCACAATTAAATGAATTCCAGATTCACACAATGTATGTCAAGTGTCAACTGGGGATTCCTTCAACATTCTTCCCATTTTGTCTGCCTCTGCCCTCTCACAGAGCAATTCCCCAGAATAGAACTGGAAATGACTCACTGATGTTGTTAAAGAATTTGAAACACTGCTGCTTGACTTGCAGAGCCTGAGCCCAGCTCCGACATTGATGTCTTTGTAGATTGACAGCTCATAGTATGCATTCGGGAAGCACTGTCGCCTGTCCATTATGACAGATTGATGACACGTAGACTTTGCATTGAAAGCATTCATGCATGACCATTTGAAAACAGGTTGCTCAACAAAATCGTTGAGATGCTTCTGAAAGAATTGCTTGCAACCAGAGGATCATTTCATCCTGAAGTAGAAATTGACAAATGTGATAGCCGGCAATTGAACACAGGTCAATTGCTTGGAAGACAACCATGCTTACCACGGCATCACCATCACACAACTGAAAGCAAGTTTTGATAAAACGCACAGTAATCCTGCAGCTTTTTCTGAAGCAGTTTTTGTGCCTTCTGATGCAATTCGACAGATTTGATGAAAGGTTACATCACATGTAATGCAAGACAGACAGATAAAAGAAAGCATCGAAGGAACCAGCTAAAAATTGCAATATTTTGGTCACAATTAAATGAATTCCAGATTCACACAATGTATGTCAAGTGTCAACTGGAGATTCATTCAACATTCTTCCCATTTTTTCTGCCTCTGCCCTCTCAGGGAGCAATTCCACAGAATTTAACTGGAAATGACTCACTGATGTTGTTAAAGAATTTGAAACACTGCTGCTTGACTTGCAGAACCTGAGCCCAGCTCCGACATTGATGTCTTTGTAGATTGACAGCTCATAGTATGCATTCGGGAAGCACTGTCGCCTGTCCATTATGACAGATTGATGACACGTAGACTTTGCATTGCAAGCATTCGTACATGACCCTTTGAAAACAGGTTGCTCAACAAAATCCTTGAGATGCTGCTGCAAGAACTGCTTGCAACCAGAGTCATCAGAGGTTCATTTCATCCTCAAGTAGAAATTGACAAATGTGATGGCTGGGTATCGAACTCAGGTCAACTGCTTGGTAGGCAACCATGCTTACCACTGCACCACCATGACACAACTGAAAACAAACTTTGATAAACCGCACAGTAATCCTGCAGCTTTTTCTGAAGAGGTTTTTGTTCCTTCTGATGCAATTCGACAGATTTGATGAAAGGTACCATCACAAGTAATGCAAGATAGACAGATAAAAGAAAGCATCGAAGGAACCAGCTAAAAATTGCAATATTTTGGTCACAATTAAATGAATTCCAGATTCACACAATGTATGTCAAGTGTCAACTGGGGATTCCTTCAACATTCTTCCCATTTTGTCTGCCTCTGCCCTCTCAGGGAGCAATTCCCCAGAATTTAACTGGAAAAGACTCACTGATGTTGTTAAAGAATTTGAAACATTGCTGCTTGACTTGCAGGGCCTGAGCCCAGCTCCGACATTGATGTCTTTGGTGATTGACAGCTCATAGTATGAATTCGGGTAGCACTGCAGCCAGTACATTATGACAGATTGATGACACATAGGGCCCAAGTTTCCACAAGAAAAAAAACGGCGCCTAGAAAAATCCTTGGTATTCTCCACCGACTTGCAGGTCTTCTGGCCCAAGGCGCAGTCAGCACGAGCTGTGGGGGTGCGGAGACAGGTCCCGGCGCTGAAACCAGTGCCGGGACCTCTGCACATGCGCGCTACAGTCGGCACGCAAGTGCAGTAGCTCCAGGCGCCGAACTGTGTGGGAGGGGCCCGAAGCACGCAGCCCCTAGCCCTGGCTAAATGGCCTCACTGGGGCTGCGTCAATGAGGCTCCTCCCACGGCCAGCTCCTGCTCCCCCCCCCCCGACCAGACCCGACACTCGCTCGCCCCCCCCCCCCGCCGACCAGACACCCGCTCCCCCCCCCGCCGACCAGACACCCGCTCCCTGCCCCCGCCGACCAGACACCCGTTCCCCCCCCCCACCGACCAGGCACCCGCTCCCCCCCTCCGCTGACCAGACACCCGCTCCCCCCCCATGACCAGACCCGCTCCCCACCCCCGCCGACCAGACCCGCTCCCCACCCCCCCCGACCAGACACCCGCTCCCCCCCCCGCCGACCAGACACCCGCTCCCCCCCCCCGCCGACCAGGCACCCGCTCCCCCCCCCCCCGCCGACCAGACACCCGCTCCCCCCCCCCGCTGACCAGACACCCGCTCCGCCCCCCGACCAGACCCGATCCCCACCCCCCCCCCCCGACCAGACACCCGCTCCCCCCCCCACCAACCAGACACCCGCTCCCCGCCCCCCCGACCAGACACCTGCTCCCCCCCCCCACCGACCAGACACCCGTCCCCCCCCCCGACCAGACCCGCTCCCCACCCCCCCCGACCAGACACCCGCTCCCCCCCCCACCAACCAGACACCCGCTCCCCACCCCCCCGACCAGACACCCGCTCCCCCCCCCCCACCAACCAGACATCCGCTCCCCCCCCCCGCCGACCAGACCCCCGCTCCCCCCCCCGACCAGACCCGCTCCCCACCCCCCCACGACCAGGCACCCATTCCCCCCCCACGTCCAGACACCCGCTCCCCCCCCGACCAAACCCGCTCCCCACCCACCCCCGCCGACCAGACACCCGCTCCCCCCCCCGCCGACCAGACACCCGCTCCCACCCCCCCGCCGACCAGGCACCCGCTCCCCCCCCCCCGCCGACTAGACACCCGCTCCCCCCCCCGCTGACCAGACACCCGCTCCCCCCCCCCGACCAGACCCGCTCCCCACCCCCCCCCGACCAGACACCCGCTCCCCCCCCCACCAACCAGACACCCGCTCCGCACCCCCCCGACCAGACACCCGCTCCCCCCCCCCACCAACCAGACACCCGCTCCCCCCCCCCGCCGACCAGACCCCCGCTTCCCCCCCCCGACCAGACCCGCTCCCCACCCCCCCACGACCAGGCACCCATTCCCCCCCCACGTCCAGACACCCGCTCCCCCCCCCGACCAAACCCGCTCCCCACCCACCCTCGCCGACCAGACACCCGCTCCCCTCCCCGCCGACAATACCCGCTCCCCCTCGCCGACCAGACACCCGCGCCCCCCCCGACCAGACACCCGCTCCCCTCCCCGACCAGACCCGCTCCCCACCCCCGCCCCAGACCAGACACCCGCTCCCCCCCCTCCGCCGACCAGACAGCCGCTTCCCCCCCCTCCCCCCGCCGACCAGACCCGCTCCCCACCACCCCCGATCAGACCCCCGCTTCCCCCCCCCCCCACCGCCGACCAGACACCCGTTCCCCGCCGACCAGACACCCGCTGCCCCCCGCCCAACCAGACCCGCTCCCCACCCCCCCCGACCAGACCCGCACCCAACCCCCTCCGACCAGACACCCGCACCCGCCCCCGCCGACCAGACACCCGCTCCCCCCCCCCGCCGACCAGACACCCACCCCCCCCCGACCAGAACCCCGCTTCCCCCTCCCCCCGCCGACCAGACCCCCGCTTCCCCCTCCCCCCGCCGACCAGACACCCGCTCCCCTCCCCCGACCAAACACCTGCTCCCCCCCCACCGACCAGACACCCGCTACCCACCCCCACCAACCAGACCCGCTCCCCACCCCCCCCGACCAGACACCCGCTCCCCACCCCCCTGACCAGAGACCCGCTTCCCCCCCCACCACCGACCAGACCCGCTCCCCACCCCCCATAGACCAGACACCCGCTCCCCACCCCCCCCGACCAGACACCCGCTCCACCCCCCCCGACCGACCAGACCTGACCAGACACCCGCTCCCCACCCCCCCGACCAGACACCCGCTCCCCCCCCCGACCAGACCCGCTGCCCACCCCACCCGCCGACCAGACCCCCGCTTCACCCCCCCTCCCCCCGCCGACCAGACCCGACCAGACACCCGGTCCCCCCCCTGCTGACCAGACACCCGCTACCCCCCCCGACCAGACACCCGCTCCCACCCCCCGCCGACCTGACACCCGCGCCCCCCCCCGCCGAGCAGACCCGACCCGACATCCGCGCCCCCCCTCGACTGACCCGACCCGCGCTCCTGTTCCCCGACCCGCCCCCGCCCGCTCTCTCTCTCTCTCTCCCTCCCTCTCCCCCCGTCCCCTCCCCCTCCCCCTCCTCTCTCTCCACCCTCCTCTCTCTCTCCCCCCCCTCCTCTCTCTCCCCCCCTCCTCTCTCCCCCTCCTCTCTCTCCCCCGACCCCTCTCTCTCCCCCCCTCCACTCTCTCCCCCCCCTCCCTCTCTCTCCCTCCTCTATCTCTCTCCCTCCCCTCTCTCTCTCTCTCCCTCGTCCCCCCCGCTCTCTCTCTCCCTCCCTCTCGCTCTCAGCGGCACGAACGGTTGCAGAATTCTCCCTGGCTGAAGCACTTTCACACAGGTAGGAAAATGGTTTATTTAATCTTTTCTTGGCTTATAAATGTTTATTCAGGTTGGACTTATTTGTATAATATTTGTAGAAGTATAAATAAGGATTTATTATCGAATTTAATGAGTTCCCTTCCCCCCCTCTCCCCCCCACCTCGTTCTGGACGCCTAATTTGTAACCTGCGCCTGATTTTTTAATGTGTAGAACAGGTTTTTTCCGTTCTACAAAAATCTTCACTGGCTCCATTCTACTTTAGTTTGGAGTACATTTTCAATGTGGAAACGTTCAAATCAGGCGTCAGTGGCCGGACACGCTCCCTTTTGAAGAAAAAATTCTGTTCTAAACTAGAACTGTTCTACCTGACTAGAACTGCAGAAAAAAAAATGTGGAGAATTGCGATTTCTAAAATAGTCCGTTCTCCACCAGTTGCTCCTAAAAATCAGGCGCGAATCATGTGGAAACTTGGGCCCATAGACTTTAGTTTCAATTAGATATTCAGGGGCTGGAGGCCAGTGCAGGTCAATCACACCTCATCAGATGTACAGAGACACTCTGTAAAAGTAGGAGCAGGAAACCCGGCCTTCCTTTCTCCCCTTTACCTCATGCCTATTAACTCAACCCTACAGCTGCCCAGGCTGTTTGTGAGGTCCCACGGTGTACAGGATAACCGTCTATAAAACAGTACTCACTATGTCCAAATGATTGTACTTGATGCATTTTGAGATATTTATGAGAAACATAATGAAATGATTGATATTCAGAAATGGTTAATATTTCGCATTGATTTTATTTTTAATCACCCACCTTACAAACACCACAGGGCTAATTTACTGACATAACACACCGGGCCCAGAACCTCAGCCGTCAGATTGGAAATTCATGCTTTAACTTCCCAGGCTTAAAATAGTGGATGGAGAAACATGAGTTGATGGCGTGGTTTTACAATCTGTGCTCCTGGGCAGTGCTCAAATCACCAAAGTGGTAATTCTCCTTTACACAGACAAGGGGGGCCCCAGGTTCTATCCCTGGTCTGAGCTGAGTTATCAGGTCTCAGTAGGAACAGCAGTAGAGGGGCTGCAACAGGCCTCCTTACAATGGCCGGCCAGCACTCACTGGAAAGACTCAACCTGAAGACTGGCCAACAGAGTGTGACATGGGACAGTAATCGTCAATCATTCAGGGAGGTGAAAGGATAGGGTGAGGAAACATGTTTTCAAATCGTTATTTTCACCCTTAAAGAGCGCCTGGTTACTGTGGTTACTAAAATTCATGACCACTATATCTGACTGTTAATTGACAGACCCGGAACGGTATGTGATGAGGTGGGTGCTTTTCTGTGGAAGACATTTACTGACGGATGCCAGTATTTAAACTGTCATAGAAACATAGAAAATAGGTGCAGGAGTAGGCCATTCAGCCCTGCGAGCCTTCACCACCATTCAATAAGATCACGGCTGATTATTCACCTCAGTACCCCTTTCCTGCTTTCTCTCCATACCCCTCGATCCCTTTAGCTGTAAGAGCCATATCTAACTCCCTCTTGAATATATCCAATAAACTAGCATCAACAACTCTCTGCGGCAGGGAATTCCACAGCTTAACAACTCTGAGTTAAGAAGTTTCTCCTCATCTCAGTCCTAAATGGCCTACCCCTTATCCTAAGATTGTGTCCCCTGGCTCTGGACTTCCCCAACATCGGGAATATTCTTCCCGCATCTAACCTGTCCCGTCCCGTCAGAATCTTATACGTTTCTATGAGATCCCCTCTCATTCTTCTAAACTCCAGTGTATAAAGGCCCAGTTGAACCAGTCACTCCTCATACGTCAGTCCAGCCATCCCTGGAATCAGTCTGGTGAACCTTCGCTGCACTCCCTCAATAGCAAGAATGTCCTTCCTCAGATTAAGAGACCAAAACGGAACACAATATTCCAATTGAGGCCTCACCAAGGCCCTGTACAATTGCAGTAAGACCTCCCTGCTCCTATACTCAAATCCCCTAGCTATGAAGGCCAACATGCCATTTGCCTTCTTCACCGCCTGCTTTATCTGTATGCCAACTTTCAATGACTGATGAACAATGACACACAGGTCTCGTTGCACCTCCCCTTTTACTAATCTGCCACCATTCAGATAATATTCTGCCTTCCTGTTATTGCCTCCAAAGTGGGTAACCTCACATTGATCCACATTATACTGCATCTGCCATGCATTTGCCCACTCACCTAACCTGCCCAAATCACCCTGCAGCCTCTGAGCATCCTCCCCACAGCTCACACCACCACCCAGTTTAGTGTCAACTGCAAACTTGGAGATATTACATTCAATTCCTTCATCCAAATCATTCATGTGTATTGTAAAGAGCTGGGGTCCCAGCACTGAGCCCTGCGGCACTCCACTAGTCACTGCCTCCCATTTCGAAAAGGACCCGTTTGTCCCGAATCTCTGCTTCCTGTCTGCCAACCAATTCTCTATCCATGCCAGTGCATGACCCCCAATACAATGTGCTTTGATTTTGCACACCAATCTCTTATGTGGGACCTTGTCAAAGGCCTTTTGAAAGTCCAAATACATCACATCCACTGGTTCTCCCTTGTCCACTCTACGAGTTACATCCTCAAAAAATTCCAGAAGATTTGTCAAGCATAATTTCCCCTTCATAAATCCATGCTGACTTGGCCCAATCCTGTCACTGCTTTGCAAATGCGCTGCTATTTCATCCTTAATGATTGATTCCAACATTTTCCCCACCACTGATGTCAGGCTAACAGGTCTATAATTACCTGTTTTCTCTCTCCCTCCTTTTTTAAAATGTGGTGTTACATTCGCTACCCTCCAGTCCATGGGAACTGATCCCGAGTTGATAGACTGTTGGAAAATGATCACCAATGCATCCACTATTTCTAGGGCCACTTCTTAAGTACTCTGGGATGCAGACAATCAGGCCCCGGGGATTTATCGACCTTCAATCCCATCAATTTCCCAAACACAATTTCCCGCCGAATAAGGATATCCTTCAGTTCCTCCTTCTCTCTTGACCCTCGGTCCCCTAGTACATCCAGAAGGTTATTTGTGTCTTCCTTCGTGAAGACAGAAACAAAGTATTTGTTCAATCGGTCTACCATTTCTTTGTTCCCTATTATAAATTCAACTGAGTCCGACTGCAAGGGACCTACATTTGTCTTCACTAATACACTCCAGGAAATCCTCCTCCACTGCATTGCTACCAGTTTGGTTAGCCCAACCTACATGTAAATTAAAGTCGCCCATGATAACTGCTGTACCTTTATTGCACACATGCCTTATTTCTTGTTTGACGCTGTCCCCAACCACACTACTACTGTTTGGTGGTCTGTACACAACTCCCACCAGCATTTTCAGCCCTTTGGTATTCCGTTGCTACACCCATACCGATTCCACATCATCCAAGCCAATGTCCTTCCTTACGATTGCATTAATTTTCTCTTTAATCAGTAACGCCACCCCACCTCCTTTTCCTTTCCGTCTATCCTTCCTAAATGTTGAATACCCCTGGTTGTTAAGTTCCCAGCCTTGGTCACCCTGGAACCATGTCTCCGTGATGCCAATTACATCATATCCATTAACTGCTATCTGTGCAGTTAATTCGTCCACCTTATTCCGAATACTCCTCGCATTGAGGCACAGAACCTTCAGGCTTGTCTTTTTAACACACTTTGCCCCTTTAGAATTTTGCTGTAATGTGGCCCTTTTTATTTTTTGCCTTGGATTTCTCTGCCCTCCACTTTTACTATCTCCTTTCTATCGTTTGCCTCTGTCTCCCTTTTATTTCCCTCTGCCTCCCTGCATAGGTTCCCATCCCCCTGCCATGTTAGTTTAACTCCTCCCCAACAGCACTAGCAAACACTCCCCGTAGGACATTGGTTCCGGTCCTGCCCAAGTGCAGACCGCCCGGTTTGTACTGGTCCCACCTCCCCCAGAACCGGTTCCAATGTCCCAGGAATTTGAATCCTTCCCTTCTGCACCACTCCTCAAGCCATGCATTCATCTGAGCTATCCTGCGATTCCTACTCTGACAAGCACGTGGCACTGGTAGAAATCCTGAGATTACTACTTTTGAGGTCCTACTTTTTAATTTGGCTCCAAGCTCCCTAAATTCTTCTCATAGGACCTCATCCTGTTTTTTTATCTATATCGTTGTTACCAATGTGCACCACGACAACTGGCTGTTCACCCTCCCTTTTCAGAATGTCCTGCACCCGCTCTGAGACATCCTTGACCCTAACACGAGGGAGGCAACATACCATCCTGGACTCTCGGTTGTGGCCGCAAAAACGTCTATCTATTCCCCTTACAATTGAATCCCCTATCACTATCGCTCTCCCACTCTTTTTACTGCCCTCCTGTGCAGCAGAGCCACCCACGGTGCCATGAACTTCGCTGCTGTTGTCTCCCCCTGAAGAGTCATCCCCCCCAACAGTACCCAAAGCGGTGTATCTGTTTTGCAGAGGGGTTACCACAGGGGACTCCTGCACTACCTTCCTTGCACTGCTCTTCCTGTTGGTCACCCATTTACTATCTGGCTGTGTACCCTTTACCTGCGGTGAGACCAACTCGCTAAACGTACTATTCACGTCATTCTCAGCATCGTGCATGCTCCAGAGTGAATCCACCCACAGCTCCAGTGCCACAATGCGGTCCGTCAGGCTCTGCAGGCAGATGTCCGTCCCACACACGTAGTCGTCAGGGACACCAGAAGCGTCCCGGAGTTCCCACATAGTACAGGAGGAGCATAACACGTGTCCGAGCTTTCCTGCTATGACTTAACCCTTGGATTAACTTAATTGGGCAACAACAATGTTAAAAGGTTACTGACTGATAAAGAAAGAAATTGAAAAACTACTTACCAATCACCAGCCAATCACTTACCCCCTTGGCTGTGACGTCATCTTTCAATTTCTTTCTACCTCTTCCTTGCTTTCTGCCCCCGCTGCAGCTGCACAAGCATGCCTCTCTGACTCACCAACTCATAATTCACCAGTGCCAGCTTTAAGCCCCACTGCAAGTTCTGTTACACATACTGAGAACCAGCTGTGTGCAGTTATTGGGATTGGGGAAACTTGGAAGGAACAACACAAATTTTTTACAATTGCATTTGGAAAAGGAGGCTGGTCAGGAGCAATTTGGGGCCCTTGACAACTGATAACAGTGATATTGGGGCTGAATTCACGGCCCATACCGGTGCATATGAGGATTTTAATATTTAATGCAATGCTCAAAGGGCCAGCCATATGAGCGGCATCCATTGCACATGCATCTAAACCCGGAACTTGTGACCAGTCAACAATCCTCTCCACAGATCATACGATGCTAACAGAAATGGGCATTTGCTGGAGGAGATTTGAGTTATTTTCCCAACTTCTGTCCATCGAATGCCTGTGAAATTCTTACGCCTGTGTAAGACTTTTAAAGGACAGAAAAATACTTTTTTTTCGATAATTTAAACATTTAAAAACCTGTGAGATAAGGTAAGTTTATTTTTAGACCCAAATATGTACATTTATTTTTCAAATAATAAAATTTTTGTTTTAAATAGCTAATTAAATTCCAGTTTGATTAATTGTAAATATGTGATATATTTTTAATTTATTTTAAGTGTTTGTGTATTGTTGGGGGTATTCCCATTCACACTTGTGGTCATTCTGTACATACTGAACTCACCACAAGTATGAATGGGAATACCCCAACTTTGATTGGTTGGGCAAGCCCACGTGATCCCAGGGACACTTACAAAATGCCTGCGTCCCTGGGATCCATGGACCTCTATGCAGCCCTATGCATAGAGGCCCAGGACCGCAAATCGCTGAATCTCCAGGACCAGCAGGTAAGTTTGTACCTTTTTTGCAGATCTGAGGATGACGCCCGCAGGAAACCTCTGACCCCAATTTCTGCACCATTGTAAATGAAAATAAGGAAATAGTGGACATGTTGAATAATTACTTTGCATCATTTACAGTTGCCGGACAACCCAAGAAAATTAAAATTGAATCATGGACAGGACTCACCAAAAGTAATGTAAGCAAAGTTCGAGTAATGAAGAAAATAATGGAACTAACGGGTGACAAATCCCAAGGACCAGATCGTTTCCATCTCGGGGTTATAAAGGAAGTAAGTGAGAACATTGCAGATGCTCTAACTATAATCTTCCAATGTTCTCTCGATTTGGAAACCGTTACTTTTAGATTAAAAAATTGTGCATGTCAGTCCGCTATTTAAGAATATTGAGAGAGGGAAACCAAAGAATTAGCCTAACATCTGGTGTTGGAAAATTACAAGAGTCTATAACTAATGATTGAGTGACTGAACACCTTGAAAATCCTTCTGGCGAGTGGGTCAATAGGAAAAGGTCATAGATGCTGATCAGAGAGCCAGCATTGCTTTGTAAAGGTTAAGTCAGGCCTGACCAACTTAACTGATGTTTTTGCAGATGTGGGATTGAACAGAAAAATGTCTATGGATGTTATTTATATGCAGGAACGATTTCTACTCAGTCTCCCTTCTGCGCATGCGTCTCAAGCGAGAGTTAGGACATATAACACTGACTCCGACCCCCCAGTGCAATTCCTACGAACCTTTTCTGCGCATGAGTCAAACACCACGTTGCCTCCAATTCATCCAGCAGCAGCCTCGAGGCCCGAGCAGCCCAACGTATCGCTGAGCCTCCCATAGCGCCGAGCCCCGAGTTGGTCCTGAGTGGGCTGCGGGTGCTGAGCCGGCCCGAGCCTCCCGCAGTGCTGAGGAGAGCGAGAGGCAGGTGGGGAGAGCAGGCGGCAGGGACAGCGAGAAGTGGGGAGAGAGAGCTTCGAGGGTGGGAGGAGAGAGAGAGAAAGCTTGTGGGAGAGAGAGAGAGAGAGAGAGAGAGAGAGAGAGTATCTTGGGAGGGGGAAGGGGAGAGGAGACAGAGAGAGCTTGGGGGGCAGTGAGAGCCTGGGGAGGAAGAGAGAGACTGGGGGCTGGGGCCCGAGAGCTGGGGTAGGGGGGGAGACGGGGCAGAGAGAAAGAGAGTTTAGGAGGGAGGGAGAGCGAGAGAGAGAGAGCTTTGGAGGCGGGACGGGGGGACGAGAGAGAGAGAGCTTGGGGGGGTGGTGGAGGGAGAGAGAGCACTTGGGCCTGGGTGGGGGCAGAGAGAGAGAGATGGCTTGGGACGGTATAGAGAGAAAGAGAGAGCTTGGGGGGCGGGGGTGGGAGAGAAAGCTGGGGGTGGGTGGGGGGGGAGAAAGAGAGCTTGGGGGTGTGGGGAGAGAAAGAGTGAGAGAGTGTTTGGAGGGGTTGGGGACAGAGAGAAGATGACTTGGCGGTGGGGGGGAAGAGAGAGAAAGAGAGAGCTTTGGGGGTGGGGGGGGTGGAATTAGAGGGGAGAGCAGGAACTCAGAAAAGACGGATCATGTTCTTCCAACCACCTGGTGTGTGCAAGCTTGGTGCGTGTGTTAAAAGGGACATCATTGGGGTGGATTCACTTCATACCCAATAAACATGTTAACAATCTGCACAAAATGCTGGGGTGTGGGGCCAGAGAGAGCTTGGGAGGGGAGAGCCTTGCGGGGGTGGGGAGGTGGGGTCAGAGAGTGAGAAAGAGAGTTGGGGGGGGGGGAGAGAACGAGAGAGAGAGCTTTGCGGGGGAGAGAGGGAAATAGAGCTTGGGGTGAGGGAGAGAGCTTAGAGAGACAGCTTGGGGGTGGCAGAAAGAAAGAGGGTTTGGGGGGGAGAGAGAGCGAGAGAGAGAGAACTTTGGAGGGCGGTGGGAGAGCGCAATAGAGAGAGCGGACTTTGGGGGGTCAGGGAGAAAAAGAGCTTGGGGTGGGATGGGGAGAATGAGAGCGCTTGGAGGGGTTGGGGACAGAGAGAGAGAAGATGGCTTGGGGTGTGGCAGAGAGCTTGGAAGGGCAGAGAGAGAGCTTGGGCGAGAGCACATTTGGAGGGTGGGAAGAGAGAGCTTTGGAGGGGGGGCAGAGAAATTGAGTGCTTGGGGGAGGGTGCAGAGAGAGAGCATGGGCTGGGTAGCACAGAGAGAGAGCTTGAGGGGGCGGTGGAGAGAGACAGAGCATGGAGGTGGGGGGGGGGGGGGCGGGAGGGGCTCAGAGGGGAGAGAAGGAACTCCGAAAAGACGATCATGTTCTTCCAACCACCTGGTGTGTGCAAGCTTGGTGCGTGTGTTACAAGGGACATCCTCGGGGTGGATTCACTTCATACCCAATAAACATGTTAACAATCAGCACAAAATCCCCAATCTATGGGGGGGTGGGGGTAAGATCTTGTGCTGGGGTAAGGGTCTTCAGCTGGCGGAGGGATCTATTTACACTGGGGTAATGGAGTTCAGCTGGAACGTCGTGGTTTTTGGGGAGATCTAGCCTCTGTGGCTTTTTAAGTCAAAATGAATTGAATTACAAATTGGAAATTCACTCAGAATTTGGACTGGGTGGTGCCAGTTACACATTCCAGAGGAACTTCAGTGTGTGGCTTGTCCTCCAAGGGGACCAATCAGCAATAGGTCTGGAGAGCCAATCAGAGATAAGGCTGCATTTCAGTTGGTACAAATAGGACTTCCAGAAGCATTTGTTGAAGTCCTTGATGAAAGACTGTTCGTTAAACTTGGAGCTCATGGAATTAAAGACAAGTTATTGACCTGGTTAGGAAATTGGTTGAGCAGTGGAAGAAAGAGAGTCGGGATAATGGGCAGATAATCTAATTGGCAGGATGTGATTAGTGGTGTCATACAAGGATCTGTGCTTGATCCTTATCTATTCACCATATTTATTCACGACTTAGATAATGGGACAGGAAGCCACATATCCAAGTTCATTGACAATACAAAAATAGGCAGTATTATAAGCAGTTGAGATGGAAGCATAAAATTAGAAAGAGATAGTAATACATTAAGTGAATGGGCAAAACTGTGGCAAATGGATATCAACGTAGGCAAATGTGAGTTCATTCACTTTGGAATTAAAAAGGATATAACAGAGTACTTTCTAAATGGTTAAAGCTCGCAACAGTGGAGGTCCAAGCAGACTTGGGTCCATGTGCATACATCATTAACATCATTAAACAGGTGCAGGAAATAATTTAAAAAGCTAATGGAAAGTAGGCCTTTATATGTCGAGGATTGGAATATACGGGGATATATGTTATGCTGCAGCCGTACACAGCCCTGGTTAGACAACACCTGGAGTACTATGACAACTTCAGTACACCACACGGTTGGAAGGATTTATTGGCCTTGGACGAGTGCAGCATAAATTTACCAGAATGGTACTTGGACTCCAAGGGTTAAATTACGAGGAGAGATTACACAAACTAAGGTTGTATTCTGTGGAATTTAGATGGTTAAGAGGTGGTTTAATCAAAGTTTTCAAAATATTAAGGGGAACTGGTAGGGTAGATAGAGTTAATTTCCACTGGTTTGGGCAGTCAAGGACTCGTGGCATGGTAGTAAAATTAAAGCCAGGCCATTCAGGACTGAAGTTAGGAACCACTTCCACACACACTGGTAGATGTTTGGAACTCTCTTCTGCAAAGGGCAATTGATGCTTGGTCAATTGTTAGTTTTAAATCTGAGATTGATAGCTTTTTGTTAACCAACGGTATTAAGGGATATGTGGCAAAGGCAGGTATATGGAGTTAGGCCATGGATATGGCAGAACAGGATCAAGGGGCTAAATGGCCTGCTCCTGTCCCTACATTCCTATGGGGAGTCATGGTTTAAATGTAATGTTGTTAATTTGATTTAATTAACTTAATTACCTGAGCAAAGGGATATTTAATCACATTCTTTAATGCATCTCTGAACTTAGTCTGGGCCACTGCATAAATAACCGTGTTGGTGCAGGAACTCAAACGCTGGAGCATATATCCACTGTGTTCCACGATGGTAAACGGATCTGCGTAATCTGTTCTGAACAATTGAGTATCTGTAATTTGTACACATATTTCATAGAGGAAAATTACCATCCATAACAGGATAAAGCTGCCTGCAATTGTGAGCAGTAAAATGATGGATTTCCTTCGGTTCTCCATCTCTGGATCATTATGGTTCTCACCCGTCTTACTCCCTCGGAGTCCCCTCCTGACTCTACTGGCCTGCACAATGTGTCTGATGGTCAGAGCATTGAGCAGTGCAATCAACACAAATGGAGCGAATGGGGTTAAAATAACATGAAACCAGCAGTAAGCCATCCAAATGGGCAAGGTGTTGAAGGTAGATTTTACAACGCAGAACCATTGTATGGTATCAATTATTTCACCAAAATCGTTTGCAAAGTAAAGTGGAATGTTTAGTAAAAGGCTCAACCCACACACCGTTGTTATGATCACAGCCGCAGTTTTCTCAGTGCAATATTTGACTCTCAGCTTGTGGTAACAAATGGCGATGAATCGATCAAAGGTGAAGGCGACGGTTAACCAGACAGAACATTCAATGGCAGCAAATGCCAGGCTGCTATTGAGACTGCAGATGATAGTATAGTTCAGGAATGAACATGGGAAATAAAACCCTTTCATTTCATACAGAATGACATCAAATATCAGGACCAGTAGATCTGCCGCTGCCATGGCCACCAGGTAACGAGAGATACACGGCGAGAGACCGCATTTTCGCCGGGAGAGAACCACAATTGTGATTAAATTCGCTGCAATAACAGTGGGATAAATAAATTAATCATTGCAGGTATAACAAAATGGCCGGCAGGTAATGACAGTTAATCAATTTACAGCGCATATGTTCCACTACTCAATTCATGCTCTCTCTGACTCTCGATGTATTTCTACAGATGTCACTGATTCTGACCATCCCTCTGTTTTCCTCACAATCTATGTTTTTCCTGCCTCTCTATGACTCAGTTTGTTTCTGTGTCATTCGAATCATCTCTGTCTCTCTCACTTTAGCCGGGACTTTTCTGTTAGGTTATTTTTGGCGTGAATGGCGAAGAGTTAAAATACAGTATTAACCAGAAGCGTGCACTTATCCCCCAGGTCTCCTCACTAGCACAGCTTGAGCTGCAGATTGGGACAGGTTTGGGAGCCCATCATCTCATAAGCAGTCCCTCGGAATTGAGGAAAACATGCTTCCACTCATAAAGTGAGTCCTTTGGTGGCTGAACAGTCCAATATGAGAGCCACAGACTCTGTCACAGGTGGAACAGACATTCGTCAGGGGAAGGGGGTGGTGAGACTGATTTACAGCACGCTCCTTCCGTTGCATGCGCCTGACCTCTTCATGCTCGTGGCATTGAGATTCAAAGAGTTCAACGCCCTCCCGGATGCACTTTCTCCACCTAGGGCGGTCTTCAGTCAGGGAGTCCCAGGTGTCAGTGGTGATGTCGCACTTCACCAGGGAGTCTTTGAGGGCATCCTTGTAATGTTTCCGCTGCCCATCCTTGGCTCGTTTGCCGTGAAGGAGCTCTGCATAGAGCAATTGCTTAGGGAGTCTCGTGTCTGGCATGCGAACTATGTGGTCTGCCCAGTGAAGCTGATCGAGTGTGGTCAGTGCTTCAATGCTGGGTATGTTTGCCTGGGCAAGGACACTGATGTTGGTGCACCTGTCCTCCCAGGGGATTTACAGGATCTTGCGGAGACATCGTTGGGGATATATCTCCAACTACTTCTCTCAGAGAGTTGTATATCTATGGAATTCTCTGCCCCAAAGAGCTGTGGAGGCTGGGTCACTGAATATATTTAAGGTGAAGATCGACAGATTTTTGAGCGATAAGGGAATAAAGGATTATGGGGAGCAGGAAGGGAAATGGAGCTCAGAAAATGGATATCATTCAAATAAAATGGATGGGAACATTAAAAGGGAGTGTCAGATTAAGGGGAGAAAAATTCTGAGATACTTTGGAGAGTCTCAGACGACATCTCCACCCATTATCCATCTTGGCCCAGGTGCAGGAGTAGAGTACTCAGAGTAAACAGGCAACTATGTAAATAACGGAAACCCAAGGTGCAGACATAAGTTGGCAAACCTTGAGACATGGCAATAGGAAGAAAACAGTAAATAAGTTAATAAAGCAGTTACATTTACTGTGCATATTTTAATGGATTCCCAGGATGTGGACATCGCTGGCATTATTGCCCATCCCCGGTTCCCCTTAGGGACTTGCTAGACCGCTTCAGAGGGCAATTGGTGTGGGAATTGAGTCACATGTGGATAAGGCCAGATGGATAAGGGTGGCAGGTTTCTTACATAAGAAATAGGAGCAGGAGTAGGTCACCTGGCCCCTCGAACATGCTCTGCCATTTAATAAGATCATGGCTGATCTGATCATGGACTCAGCTCCATTTGCTTGCCTGTTTCTCTGTTTCTGACTGTCGCTCTCTAACTCGCTCCCTTTTCTGTTTCTCTATTTCTGACCATGTCACTCCTTAACTCTCTCCCTGTCTGTTTCTCTATATCTGACTCTGTGGGTGAAATTGGTTTTGGATGCTAGAGCAAAACAGACAATATGTTATTGGCACCAAATTTCTACCAAGACTGATTGTTTTGATTTTATTTCAATGGGAAAGGAAATTGGGCACGGAGTAAAACGGGCTCGGAATTGCTGCGAGTCTGTTTCGCATTGCTGTCGAAGACCAGTTTCCCCTCCAATACTGCAACTGTAATGTAAGTTGTTACTATTATTGGTGCTGAAACTCCAGAGACAATTATACTGTCCCGGTAATTTCTGTGATATTGCATTAATGATTCAGTCGAAACTGATTACAATTAATTGGTTTCAGTAATTATGGGCTGTGCAAACAACCCCGTGAAAACAAACAGATCAGAGAATCCACAAGAGCAGTGATACAGCTAAACACTGAGTGACATTGACAACTGATGGAAATGACTTACCAGGAACACCAAACACTGCGAGGATAGGGTAATAAACCGCTTCAATCTGGGCAAGGATTGGTCGATCCATCTGTTCCAGTGACACGGTGCCGTACTGCAGGCAATAGCTCAGTCTGACAATAAGATGAAGCCGCTTCAATCCAACCATTATTTATATCTGAGGGAAATCTCAAGTGAGGCAATTAGCTTACACAATGACTAACATTACTTACGGTCTTTTAAACAAATAGATCTTTTACACTAATGATTCTTTTCCATTGGGAGGGCAGAACTTCTGATCAGTGAAACACTCCAATGAACTTTAACCTATTTGCCCAATATTCCTGTGAATTTACAGAGGTGTTAACTCCTTAACGCACACGGGAATGTCAAGGTAAATCTGGTACTTGTATTGCGTTAATCAACTCTATTAAGTGTGTCAAACGGCACTTATTGGTTGCAGATTAATGTTGTGTTTCCTTAATTAATCCACTATTTTCAGGGTTGGGTCAATGCTATCGTGTTTTATGGCAGCTCGAATCGATTCCTCTCCTCTCCGAGTATCCCTTCAATCCCTCTATCACATTACTCGGTAAAAGAAAAAACTACGGCAGAATATTTGTTTCCCATTATCTCGATCTTGTTTTTCCTCCAGAATATTATTCCACGTTCTTTCTTTAAGGAACTCTATCCATTGAATATTATTTTGCTTTTCATCAGTTTCTAAATACCCTTACTATTTAACTTGATGTTCCTCGCCAAACTTCCGTCAGACTTCTTGTTACCATTTCTTATCTTTTTCACTTCCCGCCTGTATTTTATAAATTCAGTTACATTTCATTTTCCACTAGAGTTGTGGCAGGCCCTCTTAACTCTCATTGTAAATTTTATTTATCTGCACATTCTAGGAACACCGGTTTATGATGAGTTACCTTTACTTGTGGGAATATACCCCCTGTTTGAACGATTCCCACTGTCTCTGCACTGCTTTTTTTGAAGCAGTATCTAATTGAAACTATTTTTCCACAGTTCTGTATCTTTATCTTTGACTGCTCTCCAGTTTTAACTTAGCAGTACAATATATCTTCCTATTCTGCATGCACAGCACGAGGACCATCTGTACGACTACTCCTTGGAATCTTTAAACCGTGTTATTTACACCTCCATCACTTCTGCTTACTTTGAATCTTTTGTCTTGTAATATATTTATGCTTGGGGTCACCAGACATCAGAGGGCGCCACTGTCGGATGTCATGCAGGCAATACAGCAAGTCAGATCTTGTACTTATCTGAGGCGGAATAAAAGAGATCGGTACGCATCCGGTCGAGGTTGATAAAAAACGGACTCTTGTGTTATTACATTGGTGACAAGGTAAACTAAGAACTTTCCTCTTTACAATGTGCACTATTGGAATTCTGCACGAATTTATGAACGTTGTCGACCGCCTGGATCAATATTGTTTTTCCAACAAAATGGAGGAAGAGGCTGATGCAGTCCATCGCAGGGCGGTTCTCCTCACCGTCTGTGGTCAGAAGGTTTACGGCATCATGACGAACCTTCTCTCGCCTTTTCGTCCAACTACCAAGTCTTAGGAGGAATTATGTGATTTAGTGCGTGACCATCTAAAGCCAAAGGAAGGGATCATCATCTCACGCTATCACTTCTACACGCATGTCCATGCTGAGGGCCGGGACGTGTCGAGATTTGTCGCGACCTACGACGTCTTGCTGAGCCGTATAAGTTTGGGAACACGCTGGAAGACATGTTGAGAGACTTTTTCGTGATGGGCATCAACCATGATGTGATTCTTCAGAAATTATTGGCTGAAGAGAAACTGGACTTGAAAAAGGCCATCACAATTGCCCATGCCTGCATGTCGACTGATGAGAACTTGAGGCAGAATCAAAAGGTTGGAGCTCCATGGCAGGCTTGTCAGGTATTGTAAACAAGATTGTGTCGTCTTCTGGCAAAGCTGCTCATGGCAGGGCCAAGTCAACTCTTTATGTGAAACCTGTAGCTGCTCAGAGCTCAGCTGGTACAAAGCTGAGTTCACCCTGTTGGTGTTGTGGGGGCAATCATTGGCCTCATCAGTGTCAGTTTAAACAATACTCCTGAAATGGCTAATCGAAAGTGGGACATCTCCAGAAAATGTGCCCACAACTGAGCAAGCGTGCTATTGCTGCTCATCATATTGTTGATGATGACCAGTCCAGTGCTAACTTTGATACACAACCTGAGGAAGAAGTCTATGCTTTGTATTCGTTCTCGTCAAAGAGCCAGCGGATAACTGTTAATGTGAAGCTTTATGGCGTGCCTGTATCAATGGAGCTGGACGCAGGTGCAAGTTAGTCGATCGTGAGCCAAGTGACATTTAACAAGCTGTGGGACACTAAGGCTGTGAAGCCTAAGCTGACTCCAGTCAAAGCCATGTTGCATACTTATACAAAGGAACTCATACCGATAATTGGCAGTGCAGTAATCAAGGTGTCGTATATTGGCGTGATCTAAGATCTACCATCATGGATCATCTCAGGTAATGGTCCAATGCTGTTCGGTCTGAATTGGCTCGAGAAACATAGAAATATAGAAAATAGGTGCAGGAGTAGGCTATTCGGCCCTTCGAGCCTGCGCCACCATTCAATATGATCATGGCTGATCATGCAACTTCAGTACCCCATTCCTGCTTTCTCTCCATACCCCTTGATCCCTTTAGCCATAAGTGCCATATCTAACTCCCTGACTTCAAGCTGAACTGGAGTGATGTCAAAGAATTGTCCTCGGTGGACGGCACTTCTTTTGCTCAAGTGTTGAAGAAGTTTCCTTCTTTGTTTTAGTCTGGCATTGGTAATTTTACTGGAGCCAAGGTACAGATTCACCTGGATTCTGATGCAAGGCCTGTCTATCACAAATCTCGGTCTGTCCCTTATATGATGAGGGAGAAGATTGTGATTGAGCTTGACAGACTCCAACTTGAAGAGGTCATATCACCTGTCGAGTTCAATGAATGGGCCAGCCCTATTTTTCCTTTGTTGAAGAGTGATGGCACTGTTAGGATTTGCGGAGACTACAAGGTTATGATTAACTGATTCTCAAAACAGGTTTAGTACCCGTTATCGAAGGCTGATGACCTAATCGCCATGCTAGTTGGTGGAAAGTCGTTCACTAAGCTAGATCTGTGGAACCTTTACCTGCGGTAAGACCAACTCACTAAATGTGCTATTCACATAATTCTCAGCATCGTGCATGCTCCAGAGTGAATCCACCCACAGCTCCAGTTCCGCAATGCGGTCCGTCAGGAGCTGGAGGCGGATACACTTCCCGCACCCGTAGTCGTCAGGGACACTGGAAGCATCCCTGACTTCCCACATAGTACAGGAGGAGCATAACACGTGTCTAAGCTCTCCTGCCATGACTTAACCATTAGATTAACTTAATTTGGCAACATCAATGCTAAAGGTTACTTACTGATAAAGAAAAAAGAAAAACTACTTACCAATCAGCAGCCAATCACTTACCCCCTTGGCTGTGATGTCACCTTTTGATTTTCTTCTTTTTCTTCTTGGCCTTCCTCGTGTAGCTACACCGATCGGCCTCCTCGATGCTGGGCCTTAAATAGGCTGCCTCGCTCTCCCGGCTCCGCCTCTCGCCGACTCCAGAGCCTCCTCGATGCTGGGCCTTAAATAGGCCGCCTCGCTCTCCCGGCTCCGCCTCTTGCCGACTCCAGAGCCTCCTCGATGCTGGGCCTTAAATAGGCTGCCTCGCTCTCCCGGCTCCGCCTCTCGCCGACTCCTGAGCCTCCTCGATGCTGGACCTTAAGTAGGCTGCCTCGCTCTCCCGGCTCCGCCTCTCGCCGACTCCAGAGCCTGCTCGATGCTGGGCCTTAAATAGGCTGCCTCGATCTCCCGGCTCCGCCTCTCGCCGACTCCTGAGCCTGCTCGATGCTGGGCCTTAAGTAGGCTGCCTCGCTCTCCCCGCTCCGCCTCTCGCCGACTCCCGAGCCTGCTCGATGCTGGGCCTTAAGTAGGCCGCCTCGATCTCCCTGCTCCGCCTCTCAATGCCACTCGGCCTCCTCGATGCTGGGCCTTAAGTAGGCCACCTCGATCTCCCTGCTCCCCCTCTCTCTGACTCCCGGTGCAAGGGTTAAGGATGTCACGGAGCGGGTGCAGGACATTCTGAAAAGGGAGGTTGAACAGCCAGTTGTCATGGTGCACATTGGTACCAACGATGTCGGTAAAAAACGGGATGAGGTCCTACGAGACGAATTTAGGGAGCTAGAAGTTAAATTAAAAGGTAGGACCTCAAAAGTAGTAATCTCAGGATTGCTACCAGTGCCACATGCTCGTCAGAGTAGGAATTGCAGGATAGCTGAGATGAATACGTGGCTTGGGCAACGGTGCACAAGGGAGGTATTCAAATTCCTGGGGCATTGCAACCGGTTCTGGGGGAGGTGGGACCAGTACAAACCGGATGGTCTGCACCTGGGCAGGACCGGAACCAATGATCTGCTAGTGCTGTTGGGGAGGAGTTAAACTTATATGGCAGGGGGATGGGAACCTATGCAGGGAGACAGAGGGAAATAAAATGGAGTCAGAAGCAAAAGATAGAAAGGAGAATAGTAAAAGTGGAGGGCAGAGAAACCCAAGGCAAAAAACAAAATGGGCCACATTATAGCAAAATCCTAAAGGGGCAAAGTGTGTTAAAAAGACAAGCCTGAAGGCTCTGTGCCTCAATGCGAGGATTATTCAGAATAAGGTGGACGAATTAACTGCACAGATAGTAGTTAACGGGTATGATGTAATTGGCATCACGGAGACATGGCTCCAGGGTGACCAAGGCTGGGAATTCAACATCCAAGAGTATTCAGCATTTAGGAAGAATAGACAGAAAGGAAAAGGAGGCGGGGTGGCGTTGGTGGTTAAAGAGGAAATTCATGCAATCGTAAGGACGGACATTAGCCTGGAGGATGTGGAATCAATATAGGTGGAGCTGCGGAATTCCAAAGGGCAGAAAACGCTAGTGGGAGTTGTGTACAGACCACCAAACAGTAGTAGTAAGGGGGGACAGCATCAGACAAGAAATAAGGGATGTATGCAATAAAGGTACAGCAGTTATCATGGGTGACATTAATCTACATATTGATTGGGCTAACCAAACAGGTAGCAATGCGGTGGAGGAGGATATCCTGGAGTGTATTAGGGATGGTTTTCTAGACCAATATGTCGACGAACCAACTAGAGAGCTGGCCATCCTAGACTGGATGATGTGTAATGAGAAAGGACTAATTAGCAACCTTGTTGTGAGAGGCCCCTTGGGGAAGAATGACCATAATATGGTAGAATTCTTTATTAAGATGGAGAGTGACACAGTTAATATGGAAATTAGGGTCCTGAACTTAAGGAAAGGTAACTTTGACAGTATGAGGCGTGAATTGGGTAGAATAGACTGGCAAAGGGTACTTAAAGGGTTGACGGTGGATAAGCAATGGCAAACATTTAAAAATCACATTGAAGAACTTCAGCAATTGTACATTCCTGTCTGGAGTAAAAGTAAAACGGGGAAGATGGCTCAACCATGGCTAACAAGGGAAATTAAGGATAGTGTTAAAGCCAAGGAAGAGGCATATAATTTGGCTAGAAAAAGCAACAAACCTGAGGACTGGGAGAAATGTAGAATTCAACAGAGGAAGACTAAGGCTTTAATTAAGAGGGGGAAAATAGAGTCCGAGAGGAAGCTTGCAGGGAACATAAAAACTGACTGCAAAAGCTTCTATAAATATGTGAAGAGAAAAAGATTAGTAAAGACAAATGTAGGTCCCTTGCAGTCGGATTCAGGTGAAGTTATAATGGGGAACAAAGAAATGGCAGACCAATTGAACAAATACTTCGGTACTGTCCTCACGAAGGAAGACACAAATAACCTTCCGATTGTACTAGGGGACAGTAGGTCTCTTGAGAAGGAGGAACTGAAGGATATCCTTATTAGGCGGGAAATTGTGTTAAGAAAATTGATGGGATTGAAGGCCGATAAATCCCCGGGGCATGATAGTCTGCATCCCAGAGTACTTAAGGAAGTGGCCCTAGAAATAATGGATGCATTGGTGATCATTTTCCAACAGTCTATCAACTCGGGATCAGTTCCTATGGACTGGAGGGTAGCTAATGTAACACCACTTTTTAAAAAAGGAGGGAGAGAGAAAACAGGTAATTAAACGGGTTAGCCTGACATCAGTCGTGGAGAAAATGTTGGAATCAACCATTAAGGATGAAATAGCAGCGCATTTGGAAAGCAGTGACCGGATCGGACCAAGTCAGCATGGATTTATGAAAGGGAAATCATGCTTGACGAATCTTCTGGAATTTTTTGAGGATGTAACTAGTAGAGTGGACAAGGGAGAACCAGTGGATGTGGTGTATTTGGACTTTCAAAAGGCTTTTGACAAGGTCCCGCACAGGAGATTGGTGTACAAAATCAAAGCGCATTGCATTGGGGGTAATGTACTGACGTGGATAGAGAACTGGTTGGCAGACAGGAAGCAGAGAGTCGGGATAAACGGGTCCTTTACAGAAATGCAGGCAGTGACTAGTGGAGTGCTGCAGGGCTCAGTGCTGGGACCCCAGCTCTTTACAATATAAATTAAAGATTTAGATGAAGGAATTGAGTTTAATATCTCCAAGTTTTCAGATGACACTAAACTGGGTGATGGTGTGAGCTGTGAGGGGGACGCGAAGAGGCTGTAGGGTGACTTGGACAGGTTAGGTGAGTGGGCAAATGCATGGCAGATGCAGTATAATTTGAATAAATGTGAGGTTATCCATTTTGGGGCAAAAACACGAAGGCAGAATATTATCTGGATGGCGGCAGATTAGGAAAAGGGGAGGTGCAACGAGACCTGGGTGTCATGGTTCATCAGCCACTGAAAGTGGGTGTGCAGGTACAGCAGGTGGTGAAGAAGTCAAATGGTATGTTGGCCTTCATAGCTAGGGGATTTGAGTATAGGAGCAGGGAGGTCTTACTGCAGTTGTACAGGGCCTTAGTGAGGCCTCACCTGGAATATTGTGCACAATTTTGGTCTCCTAATCTGAGGAAGGACGTTCTTGCTATTGAGGGAGTGCAACGAAGGTTAACCAGACTGATTCCAGGGATGGCTGGACTGTCATATGAGGAGAGACTGGATCAACTGGGCCTTTATTCACTGGAGTTTAGAAGGATGAGAGGGGATCTCATAGAAACGTGTAAGATTCTGACGGGACTGGACAGGTTAGATGCAGGAAGAATGTTCCTGATGTTGGGGAAGTCCAGAACCAGGGGACATAGTCTTAGGATAAGGGGTAGGCCATTTAGGACTGAGATGAGGAGAAACTTCTTCACTCGAAAAGGTGTTAACCTATGGAATTTCCTGCCGCAGAAATTTGTTAATGCCAGTTCATTGGTTATATTCAAGAGGGAGTTAGATATAGACCTTACGGCTGAGGGGATGAAGGGGTATGGAGAGAAAGCAGGAAAGGGGTACTGAGGGAATGATCAGCCATGATCTTATTGAATGGTGGTGCAGGTTCGAAGTGTCGAATGGTCTACTCCTGCATGAATTTTCCATGTTTCTATGATCTGACGTTGGCCTACCTGACACTGGAGCTCGTCGATAATTCAAAGAAACTGACCTGCATCAACACCCATAAAGGATTGTTTGTCTACAACAGGTGTCCTTTCAGAATTTGTTCGGCTGCAGCCATATTTCAGTGGAATATGGAGAGTCTACTGAAGTCTGATCCTAGAACTGTTGTGTTCCAAGATGATATTCTGGTCACTGGTTGCAACAATGCTGAAAATCTGAACAATCTTGAGGAAGTTCTACATTGTCTGGACAAAGTGGGACTCGGGCTGAAACGTTCGAAGTGTACCTTCATGGCACCTGAAGTTGAATTCCTTGGTCGGAAGATTTCTGCTGATGGAATCAGGCCTATTGATTCAAAAACCAAGGCCATCAAAAATGCTCGCAATCCTCAGAATGTGACAGAGCTGCGTTCATTCCTTGGGCTACTCAACTACTTTGGTAATGTCTTACTTTGATTGAGCACTTTATTAGAGCCACTGCATTTGCTACTCAAAAAAGGTAACACATGGGTCTGGGGTATGTCTCAAGATAGAGCCTTTGAGAAAGCTAAGAGTCTGCTTGTTCATTATGATCTGTGTAACAGTCTTGTTTTAACCTGTGACGCTTCATCATATGGTGTTGGCTCTATACTCCAACAAGCCAAAGAGTCGGGTAAGCAACAATCTGTTGCATATGCTTCGAGAAGTTAATCAAAAGTGGAAAGAATTTACAGCATGGTAGACAAAGAAGTTTTGGCCTGTGTGTATGATGTAATAAAGATGCATCAGTACCTGTTTGGTTTCCGTTTTGAACTCGAAACAGATAACAAGCCACTTATTTCATTGTTTTCTGAAAACAAAGGTATTAATACCAATTCCCGTATTCAGAGGTGGGTTTTAACATTGTCTAGCTATAATTACATTATTCGTCATAGACCCGGTACTGAGAATTGTGCCGATGCACTGAGTCGTTTGCCTTTGCCTACACCTGACGTGAAAACGCCTCAACCCGCAGATCTAATGTTGGTAATGGAAGCTTTCGAGAGTGAAACTCCTGTCACTGCTCAACAAGTTAGGATCTGGACCAGCCATGACTCTATTTTGTCGATATCGTTGAGTCCTCAGTGATGATTGGTCTGATATACCCACGAAGATGTGTGAAGAGACCAAACCTTACATCCATCGCAAGGATGAGCTGTCCATTCAGTCAGATTATTTACTGTCGGGTAATCATATCATTATGCATACGAAAGGGAGAAAAAGATTTGTACGTGAGCTACATAGCACTCATCCCGGTATTGTTATGATAAAAGCCATTGCTAGGTCTCATATATGGTGACCCAGAATTGACTCTGATCTGGAATCATGTGTCCATCAGTGTAATACTTGCATGCAGCTAAGTAAAGTACCAGTGGAATCTCTGTTGAATCATTGGTCATGGCCATCTAACCCATGGTCGAGGATCCACATCGATTTTGCGGGTCCATTCCTTGGAAAGATGTTTTTTGTTGTGGTGGATGCATATTCAAAGTGGATAGAGTGTATTATTATGTTATCCAGTACATCTACAGACACTATTGAGAGCCTGTTTGCTACTCATGGTTTACCTGACAGGTCTTGAGTTTCAGGAGTTCATGAAGCTCAATGGTATTAGACATGTGAGATCAGCTCCATTCAAACCTGCTTCTAATGGTCAAGCAGAGCCTGCTATTCAAACTATCAAACAAGGTATGAAATGTATAACTCAGGGTTCACTTCAAACTTGTTTGACATCCATATTGCTCAGTTGTAGGACAAGACCTCATACTGTAACTGGTGTTCCCCCTGCTGAACTACTGATGAAGAGAAATCTCAAGACCAAGCTTTCACTTGTTCATCCTGATTTGAATGATCATGTTGAAAACGGACTCAAAGTCAGCAATTGTATCATGATCGTACTGCTGTGTCACGAGATATTTCTGTCAATGATCCAGTGTTTGTACTGAACTATGGTCGAGGTCCAAAATGGATCGCTGGTACTATTACAGCTAAGGAGGTTAACAGAGTTTTCATTGTCATGCTCAAGGATGGCCAAACTTGCAGAACACATGTAGACCAGGTAAAACTGTGGCACACACAACCATTTGAGGAAGATCCAGTCAGTGACCCACTAACTATCATTCATTCACCAGAGGTCTCTGTTTTCATTCCTGAACCCAGATCTTCAGTCTCTGATGTTGTTAATACTACTCCCACCAGAACTGTTACTCAATCTCCAGTCACAACTGACTTAGAACGTTCACCTAGAAATAATGTTGATCTGAGATGATCAACTCGTGACTGGAAAGGCCCAAACCATCTTGTATTGTAAAGTGACTGATACTAAGATCTTGAAAGGGGGATGCTGTAATATATTTCTGCTTGGGGTCACCAGACACCAGAAGGCACCACTGCCGGATGTCATGCAGGCAACATGGCAAGTGGAATCTTGTACTTATATGAGGCAGAATAAAAGAGATCGGGTACACACCCGGTCGCGGTTGATAATAACAGGACTCTTGTGTTATTACACCTCTCTTCTCATTAAACGGTATTTTTTCACCCTTCACATCTGTTGCCTCACTGCCAGTATCTCTTTCTCCTTTTCATCTATCCCTCTGTGGCCCTTCTCTCAATTATATCTCTGTTTCTACAGACACAGATATCTAGCCTTACAAATAAAAAACTGTATTCAACATCTTCAATGAAGTAGATCCTCTCTTGATAGCCACACATATTGATATGAACAAGTGGAACACTGTGTCCGTGTGGGCAGAATGGGGCAGATGAGGAATATAAATGTCCTCTCCTGTCGTCTACACAGCTAGCATCTGCGGCGTATTCCCAGAAATGTACCATATCTTTAACTTTCCAAGCAGGGTCAGCCTCCTACAACTCTACCACTGTTTCTCTGCAGGTCAGCTCTGGAGTATTGACGACTGGAGTTGGGCTCACTGTAAAATTATTGGTTGTGAGTGCTGTGGGCCCTTGCTCAATTCCTCTTTCCAGAACACTCAACAGAGTACCAAAGACCCTGTCTATATCATGTCTCTATTTGTCGAGAGACATGCACCTCACAATAGGTAAAAGGCGGTATGGATTGGACTTCTCCTGGTAACATGAACCATACGCTAGGATCTATTATTATTATCGGCGACATGGTATCAGGAGCACTTATAAAATCATAATATGATTGACCCGAGTCAACATGAAATGGAAATCATGCTTGACAAATGTGTTCGTTTTTTGAGGTTGTAACTAGCGGGGTAGATAAGGGGCACTTGTGGATGTCGTGAGAGGATGGGACACGTTGTTATTCAGAGGGACATCAGTGTCCTTGTACTTGAATCATAGGATGTTAACATGCAGGTATAGTAAGCAACCAGGAGAGCAAGTGTGTGTTAGTCTTTATTTCAAATCGATTGATGTATAAGTGTAAAGAATATTGAGTAGACGAGGTCTATATTCCCTAGAGTTTAGATGAATGAGAGGTGATCTGACTGAAACATATACCATTATTAAAGGACTTGACAGGGTTTGACTCCCTATCTGGGCAGTCTAGAACCAGGGACCACAATCTCAGAATAAGAGGTCGGCCATTCAGGACTGAGATGAGGAGACATTTCTTAACTCAAAGGGTTGTGAATCTCTGAAATTCTCTAATCCAGAGAACTATAGATGCTCAGTCATTGAGTATATTCAAGAAAGTGGTCAATAATTATTTGGATACTAAGAGAATCAAGGTCAATGGGGATAGGGTGGAAAAGTGAAGCTGATGTAGTAGAGCAGCCATGATCTTATTGACTGACGGAGCAGAAGACCAAGGGCCGGATGTCCTACTCATGCTCTTATTTTGCATGTTCTTATGATCATATATCCCACAGGTGGCACTCGGGTAGAATATGGCGTCACAAACATGAACAAATGGCTGGTACAATTACGATCATGATATTATAACTAATTAACATTTGTAACATCGTACAAGATTATTTAATAATCTGTCTCTCCGTGTCATTCGGGATCAAAGTTCTTTGATTTATGTCACTCTCTGGTGAGTCTGTCCTCCTTGATTTTTCGTCCTGCTTCCTTCAATTTTGTATCTCTCTTTTCTCCTTTGTCTCCTGCTCCAACCTCCAGCTCTGTTCCTTCACTGTCTGTCTGCTTTTTGACTTAAGAACGTACGTACAGAAGAAACAGGAGCAGATGTAGACCATACGGCCCTTTGAGCCTACGTAAAAACATTTCCTCTACTTCCCTCTTGATCTTTTCTCAATGATTTTTAATCTATGACTCTGGTTATTGACCCAATCACCAGAAGGGATGGTGTTTTTTAATGCTATCAAAATCTCTCATCATCTGCAACAAAAGGTTTTTTTTGGGTTACCTCTTAACCTTCTCTGTACCAAGCAAAACAGTCCTAACTTTTCCAACCTCTCATCATAACTGAAGTCCCTCTTCCCTTGTAACATCCTGGTAAACCTCGACTGTACCATTTCTAATACCTTTTCAACTTTCCTGAAGTATGGTGCCAATAATTATCCACAATAATCCCGCTGGGCACTAACCAGTGATTTATAAAAGTTTGAGCATGAACTCTTTGCTATTCTATTACTGTATTTATAAACGCAAGTAACCCACATGCTCTTTAACCATCTTATCAACTTGTCGTAAAACCTTTAAGAATTTTTGAATATGGACAAGATCTCTCTACTAATCTATATTTTTGAAAATCGTGCCATTTATTGTATAGTATCTTCCCAAAATGCATATAGCCCCATTCTGCACAATCTCTCCTCATAGGACATCCCTCCAAGCCCAGGAATAAATCTAGTGAACCTTTGTAGAACCCCCTCTAAAGCAGGTATATCCTTCCTTAGGTAAGGAGACCAAACTGTGCACAGTAATCCAGGTGTGGTCTCACCTAAGCCCTATAGAATTGCAGCAAGACCTTCTTACTCTTATAGAGCAACCCCCTGTAATAAAGGCTAACTACCCTCGACAAATAGAGACACGATATAGACAGGGCCTTTGGTACTCTGTTGAGTGTTCTGGAAAGAGGAATTGAGCAAGGGCCCAAAATGTAGGTGGTGGAGTACATGACAGTGGTGGTACATTTGACGGTCAGGAGGAGGTGGTTGGGCTTTCTGTTGTTTGAGACATTGATTAACTGCCACCTTTGTGCTGTGAATTTTACTGGCTACTTTTGAACCCATAGCTGGATGGCATCCAATCTTACTATTGGCTGACCCAGGCAGCACCATTATCAAAGTATATTTACAATGGAGCTAAACACTGTGGAACCATCAGTGAACAGCACCACACTGACCTTATGATGGAGGGAAGGTCATCAATGAGGTAGCGGTTGAATGGTTGGGCCAAGGACGCTGCACTGAGAAACTCGTGCAGTGATGTGCTGCCTTCAACAACGACAGCCATCTTTCTTAATGTCAGGTATTAAACATCCAGTGGAGGATTTTCCCTTTGATTCATATTGATCACAATCTCTCTCCATCTCCTCAGTGAAGTACTCAGTTGAATGCTGCATTGCTTTTGAGAACACCCACCCTCACCTCTCTTCTGGGATTCAGTTCCTGTTTGCATCAAGGCTGCGACAAGGTCAGGAAGCCAATGATACTGGCGGAACATGAACCAAGCGACGATGATTTGTTATGAGGTGGTCTTTGAAGGCAGCATTGATGGCTCATTCCATCATTTGACTGCGATTTGGAACTAAGGAAAATAGTAACAGGTGTAGACCATTCACCCCTCAAGCCCGTTCTGCCTTTAAGTGAGGTCATTGGTGATCCATGTTCTAACTTAATTTACCTGCCAAGGCACCGGATCGCTTAATAATCCTGGCTAGCAAAAATCTATTATCTCCAATTTTAGATCATTAATGGCGCTCATGATTCGGAAGAAGCTGATATGTTAATTTGTTGGGTTGGGTTAGATCTGTCCTGTTATTTACAGATAGGACATACCTCGGCTATCTTCCACATTGGCAGCTGAATCCTATTTCCATAGTTTGGTTGGAACAGCATGACGAGGGGATCAGCTATTACTGGTGCACAGGCCTTCAGTACTGCTGCTGGGATGTCTCTCTCCTTCAACTTAGACATTTCTTCTTGTTGGCTTGCTCCAGCACACCTTTCATTTCACCTAATGAATGTTCTACCTCATGTTTGTATACTGATTTTACACTATTACAAATTGTACTCTGTAGCATTTGTGCGAATTTGTACCGAATAACTGCACTCTGCGATGTTGTGCAATCTTTAGCTGGCATGTGTCGTAGGTATCTTTACAAGCCCCAAATTCTATCCACACAGAGCAGAAGGTAAAAGCGTCACATTGTGTGGCATTGGTGATCTGGGAAGTTGTGATTTTAGCCAGGGAGCTCCGATACCACCACTCGTATGTAAGGTGGATTTAACCCTGGTAGGGAGCTGAGAGGAAAGGATGAGGACTCATCGAGAGAGGTTCATTACTCGGTGATTTATATCCGCCATTTCTGCCCAAGAACAGGTGAGCTTCCAACTCAAACACTTGACTATAAGGATAAGGTTTTATAATTCCGGGACACTGCGAGTTCCCGCACATTGGGGCAGATATTCCACAGCGCCGGCTTTCTACCATGGACTGGGGGTATGGAGCGATCACTGCTCCAAAGCATGTGGTCCCGAGGCTCAATCGAAATTTGGCCTCGGGACCACATCTAAATGAGATCAGCGACCTCCAGTCGCCTTTTGTGTCCCCGCTCCGGCAGCTCACCGGGGAATCGATGATCAATTTCGAGCAGCAGTGACAGCCTCACCAGTGACGCCAGCACAGGCCTTCGGGTAGGTCCGGGGAGCGGCGAGAGGACTGGGAGAGGGAAGTGATGGGGAGCGGGGGACAGCAACTGTATTGGTGGCCACTGTGGAGCCGCGAGGAGCACCCTTGCTGCTTCTGGCTCTCCAGGAAGGGAGATTAAAGTGAAACTATATTTTTTGCCTCTGGTTGGTTGCCCAGGGGCCGCTGAGGAATCCTGGCTCAGTAATTTGTAAAATGTGGCAATTTGACAGGCGTTAGGTCCCTAATTTACATATTTAACGGTGCAAAATGGGGGCAACATATTCCAATTCCTACCCCAGAGATTCTGATATATTCAATAGACTGGCTATATAATGCTGTTAACATTTTTTAATATATCTAAGGGTTAATCCCAAATGTTGAATAAATGTTTTAATTACATAGGGCCCAAGTTTCCACACGCGCCTAGAATGGCAGAGCCCCGACCTGGACGCCCGATTTTCGCGCCACAAAGTGCGCCTTTAAAAAACCCTCCGTATTCTCCAGCTCCCTGCAGGTCCTCTGGCCCTCGGCGCAGCGCAGCAGGAGCTGTAGGGGGCGGAGCCAGAACCCTGCGCTGAAAACAGTGCCAGGACCTCTGCACATGCGCGCTACAGTTGGCACGCAAGTGCAGTAGCTCCAGGCGCCCGAAACTGTGTGGGAGGGGCCCGAAGCACGCAGCCCCTTGCCCTGGCCGAACGGCCTCACTGGGGCTGTGTGAATAAGGCTCCTCCCACGGCCAGCTCCTGCTTCCTCCCGACCCGACTCGACTCCCGCCTCCCGACCCCGCCCCCGCCACCGGACCGGACCCGACACCCGCTCCCCGCCCCCCTCCCGCCCCCAGACCGGACCCGACACCTGCTCCCCCGCCTCGGGACCGGACCCGACACCTGCTCCCCCCACCCCCCCCCTCCGCCACCGGACCGGATCCGACACCCGCTACCCCGCCTCCGGACCGGACCCGACACCCGCTCCCCGCCCCCCTCCCGCCCCCAAACCGGACCCGACACCTGCTCCCCCGCCTCGGGACCGGACCCGACACCTGCTCCCTCCACCCCTCCCCCCGCCACCGGACCGGATCCGACACCCGCTACCCCGCCTCCGGACCGGACCCGACACCTGCTCCCCCCACCCCCCCCCCGCCCCCGGACCAGACCCGACACCCGCTCCCCGCCCCCGTATCTGGACTGGATCCGACCTGACCTCCCTCCCTCCCCCCGACCCGAACCAAACCGACCGACCTCCCACCACCCCCCCGACCCGACCCAACGCCACCTACCTGTAAATCTGGTGCTGGGGACGGGCCCTGCCCGAAGTATCGGGCCCGGCCCGTACAGCCTCCCTCCCACTTCTCCTTCCCCCCAACCCCCACAATCTCCTTCCCCCCCAATTGCCTTCCCCTCCCCAATCTCCTTCCCCCCATCTCCTTTCTCCCCCCCATCTCCTTCCCCCCAAATCTCCTTCCCCCATCTCCTTTCTCCCCTTCTCCCCTTTATCCCCTTCTCCCCTTTATCCCCTTCTGTCCCCCCTTCTTCCCCCCTCCCCCCTTCTTCCCCCCATCCCCCCGTCCCCCTTCTTCCCATCCTTCCCCCTTCTCCCCCATCCCTCCACTTTCTCCCTCATCCCTCCCCCTTCTCCCCCATCCCTCCCCCTTCTCACCCTTCCCTCCCCCTTCCCTCTCCCTTCCCTCCCTCTGCTCCCCCCCTCTCCCTCTACCCCCCTCCTCCCCCTCCCCTCGCTGTCAAAAACACAGACACTAACAGACAGAGAATGAGAGACACACAGACAGACAGAGAGATAGAGACACTGACAGAGACACACTGAGGGGGGGCATCCCAGCACGCTGTTGGAGGGCTCCCAGTGCTGCAGTCGGTAAGTAGAAAATGCTTTATTTATTGATTTAAAAAAAATTATATCTTATTAATTTGATTTATTGGTTGATTTATTGATGTATTTATCATTTATTATTGATGATGGCTCTTTATTTGTAAAACTGAAGTGTTTAATGTTTGTAAACTTTCCTTTAAACACCCCCCACCGCCCCCCCACCATTCCCTACGCCTGATTTGTAACCTACGCCTGATTTTCTAAAGTGTAGACAAGGTTTTTTCGAGCGTACAAAAATCTTCACTTACTCCATTCTAAGTTAGTTTGGAGTAAGTTTTCACTCACGAAACTTTGAAATCAGGTGTAAGTGGCCGGACACGCCCCCTTTTGGAAAAAAAAATTCTGTTCCAAAGTGAAACTGTTCTAACTGACTAGAACTGGAGCAAACTAAATGACGAGAATTCTGATTTCTAAGATACTCTGTTCTACACCAGTTGCTCCTAAAAATCAGGAGCAAATCATGTGGAAACTTGGGGCCATAATATCTTGGTCCTTAGGCTGCTGCTTAGGCAAATGATTTACTGATTCTGTCCCTTTCTAGTTGGAAACGGGAACTGTTATCTTATTTCTTATTAAAATGAATTGAGCTCTGATCTTAATTCACCTGTACAAAAGCAAAATACTGCCGATGCTGGAATCTGAAATAAAAACAGAAAATGCTGGAAATCTCAGCACGTCAGACAACATCTGTGGAGAGAGAAATGTTTCAGGGCTGTGACCCTTTGTCAGAACTCCGATGACGAAGGGTCATCGACCTGAAACGTTAGCTCTGTTTCTCTCTACAGATACTGCCTGACCGGTGAGATTTCCAGCATTTGCTGTTTTAATTCACCTGTACCTATATATGACTTGTAGCACAGAATAAATTGCTTGAGAGGAGACAAAGGGTGAAGGGTTGTGTCTGCCACTTAGCGATAATGTGGGAGTGGCGTGCGATGGGCAGGGGTGGTTGTGACCTTGTGCTGTATTGGGAGAGAGGAATCGATACGATTACCATTGGTGCTAGTCTTGAACATCCCGGAGCTGGTGTGGGAGTCCTGCGGCTCACCTGCAGACCTGTGAGCTTAGATTCTGCCCAGTGGAGGGAGAGTTCTGACATTTTGTAATGCTGGGACATGATTTTTGTTTTATAAACTGGGAGTAAGGATCCAGGTTTAACTGGCAGCTGTGTGCTGAGGTGTTCCAATTGGCTAGTAGAGCTAAAGGTACTGTGTACCTTCAAATTGTACTGGATTTCAGAAGAGCAAACTTCTCCAAAATGGCAGATGATTTTCAACAGATAAATTGGCTAACCCTCCTCGGTGGTGATGTGACCAATGTTGAATATAAATGGAAAGTTTTTAAGAATAAGATTAAAAATGTGGAAAACAAACACGTATCCAAAATCAAAAGATGGAAATGTGGTGAGAAAATGTCAAGGTGGCTGGGTAAAAAGACAAATACGAAATTTAACACTCAAATAAATAGGGTTGAATAGAAAGAACAACTGAACAAAACAAAGGCTGCTATTAGATCAGCAAAAAAGCTGATGTAACAAATGATTATAGTTAACTGGCAGTAATGGGAAGAGTTTTTTTAGTTGTGCAAAGAGTCAGAGAACTATCAGAAACTGTATTGGGCCACTGAAGGGTGTTCAGGACAGGTGACAAAGGACTCACTAGGCATGGTGGAAATATTAAATGAGTACTTTGCATCAGTCCTCACCCTTGAAGATGATGCTCGAATATTAAAATTTAATAATACTAGTTTTATCCGTAACATTAATATAAATAAGCATATTGTTTTAGAAAGAATCAAGAAAGAAAGAAAAATAGATCGAGCAGCAGGGCCAGATGATATGCACCCGAGGGTCCTGCGGGAGATGGGACATGTGCTGTGCGAGCCCCGGGCCTGTATGTTTAGTAGCTCACTGCACTCTGGAATGGTTCCTACAGATTGAAAGGAAGTTAATGTAGTCCCCATTTTAAAAAAGGTGACAAGGCAGACCCGGGTAATATAGGCCCATTGGTCTAACATCAGTAATTAGGTAAGATGCTTGAAAGAATCATAAGGGATGCAATATATGAATACTTGGATAGGGAGGGACATATTAGTGACACCTAACATGGCTTCATAAAAAAAGGGGTCATGTCTCACAAATCTAAGTGTAATTTTTGAAAAAGTTACAAAGTTGGTGGATGAGTGAAGCCCAGTGGACATTGTCGACTTCGATTTCCAAAAAGCCGTTGACAAGGTACCTCACAAGAGGCGTCTCTATAGATCGGAACCTCTGGTAATAGTGGAAACATATTGAGCTGTGTTCAGAACTGGCTGGCAGGACACAGGCAAAGAGTAGTTATAGATGGATTTGGATTTGTTTGGAGACCGATCATCAGTGGTCTCCCACAGGGATCAGTGTTGGGACCGTTGGTTTTTACTATTTTTATTAATGATATGGATTCAGGGGTTGGCGGCATAATCTGCAAATTTGCAGATGATACCAAGATCTGTGCGAGTGTTAGAACTGTAGAAGAGGCTCGTCTGATTCAGGCACATCTTACTGTGTTGGGAGACTGGACTCAAGTCTAGGAAATGAGGTATAACTTAGATAAGTGAAGTGTTACGTATGTGGGCAGGGCAAATACTTAACATCCATACACTCTCCAGGGAAGGGCATTAAAGATGGTGGAGCTAGAAAGAGATTTGGGCATTCTAGTGCAAACATCCTTAAAGGTGCATGTGCAATGCTCTGCAGCGATAGCTAGTGAAAATAGGGTGTTGGGGTATATCTATAGGACAATTGAGTATAAGACAAGGCGCACTGTCTTGTTCTTGTACAAGGCCTTAGTCAGGCTACACTTGGAATACTGTGTACAGTTTTGGTCTCATAGAAACATAGAAACATAGAAAATAGGTGCAGGAGTAGGCCATTCGGCCCTTCTAGCCTGCACCGCCATTCAATGAGTTCATGGCTGAACATTCAACTTCAGTACCCCATTCCTGCTTTCTCGCCATACCCCTTGATCCCCCTAGCAGTAAGGACCTCATCTAACTCCTTTTTGAATATATTTAGTGAATTGGCCTCAACAACTTTCTGTGGTAGAGAATTCCACAGGTTCACCACTCTCTGGGTGAAGAAGTTCCTCCGCATCTCGGTCCTAAATGGCTTACCCCTTATCCTTAGACTGTGACCCCTGGTTCTGGACTTCCCCAACATTGGGAACATTCTTCCTGCATCTAACCTGTCTAACCCCGTCAGAATTTTATATGTTTCTATGAGGTCCCCTCTCATTCTTCTGAACTCCAGTGAATACAAGCCCAGTTGATCCAGTCTTTCTTGATAGGTCAGTCCCGCCATCCCGGGAATCAGTCTGGTGAACCTTCGCTGCACTCCCTCAATAGCAAGAATGTCCTTCCTCAGGTTAGGAGACCAAAACTGTGCACAATACTCCAGGTGTGGCCTCACCAAGGCCCTGTACAATTGTAGTAACACCTCCCTGCCCCTGTACTCAAATCCCCTTGCTATGAAGGCCAACATGCCATTTGCTTTCTTAACCGCCTGCTGCACCTGCATGCCAACCTTCAATGACTGATGTACCATGACACCCAGGTCTCTTTGCACCTCCCCTTTTCCTAATCTGTCACCATTCAGATAATAGTCTGTCTCTCTGTTTTTACCACCAAAGTGGATAACCTCACATTTATCCACATTATACTTCATCTGCCATGCATTTGCCCACTCACCTAACCTATCCAAGTCGCTCTGCAGCCTCACAGCATCCTCCTCGCAGCTCACACTGCCACCCAACTTAGTGTCATCCGTAAATTTGGAGATACTACATTTAATCCCCTCATCTAAATCATTAATGTACAGTGTAAACAGCTGGGGCCCCAGCACAGAACCTTGCGGTACCCCACTAGTCACTGCCTGCCATTCTGAAAAGTACCCATTTACTCCTACTCTTTGCTTCCTGTCTGACAACCAGTTCTCAATCCATGTCAGTACACTACCCCCAATCCCATGTGCTCTAACTTTGCACATCAATCTCTTGTGTGGGACCTTGTCGAACGCCTTCTGAAAGTCCAAATATACCACATCAACTGGTTCTCCCTTATCCACTCTACTGGAAACATCCTCAAAAAATTCCAGAAGATTTGTCAAGCATGATTTCCCTTTCACAAATCCATGCTGACTTGGACCTATCATGTCACCTCTTTCCAAATGCACTGCTATGACATCCTTAATAATTGATTCCATCATTTTACCCACTACCGATGTCAGGCTGACCGGTCTATAATTCCCTGTTTTCTCTCTCCCTCCTTTTTTAAAAAGTGGGGTTACATTGGCTACCCTCCACTCCATAGGAACTGATCCAGAGTCAATGGAATGTTGGAAAATGACTGTCAACGCATCCACTATTTCCAAGGCCACCTCCTTAAGTACTCTGGGATGCAGTCCATCAGGCCCTGGGGATTTATCGGCCTTCAATCCCATCAATTTCCCCAACACAATTTCCCGGCTAATAAGGATTTCCCTCAGTTCCTCCTCCTTACTAGACCCCCCGACCCCTTTTATAACCGGAAGGTTGTTCGTGTCCTCCTTCGTGAATACCGAACCAAAGTACTTGTTCAATTGGTCCGCCATTTCTTTGTTCCCAGTTATGACTTCCCCTGATTCTGACTGCAGGGGACCTACATTTGTCTTTACTAACCTTTTTCTCTTTACATATCTATAGAAACTTTTGCAATCCGTCTTAATGTTCCCTGCAAGCTTCTTCTCATACTCCATTTTCCCTGCCCTAATCAAACCCTTTGTCCTCCTCTGCTGAGTTCTAAATTTCTCCCAGTCCCCAGGTTCGCTGCTATTTCTGGCCAATTTGTATGCCACTTCCTTGGCTTTAATACTATCCCTGATTTCCCTTGATAGCCACGGTTGAGCCACCTTCCCTTTTTTATTTCTATGCCAGACAGGAATGTACAATTGTTGTAATTCATCCATACGGTCTCTAAATGTCTGCCATTGCCCATCCACTGTCAACCCCTTAAGTATCATTCGCCAATCCATCTCAGCCAATTCACGCCTCATACCTTCAAAGTTAGCCTTCTTTAAGTTCTGGACCATGGTCTCTGAATTAACTGTTTCATTCTCCATCCTAATGCAGAATTCCACCATATTATGGTCACTCTTCCCCAAGGGGCCTCGCACAACGAGATTGCTAATTAATCCTTTCTCATTACATAACACCCAGTCTAAGATGGCCTCCCCCCTAGTTGGTTCCTCGACATATTGGTCTAAAAAACCATCCCTTATGCACTCCAGAAAATCCTCCTCCACCGTATTGCTTCCAGTTTGGTTAGCCCAATCTATGTGCATATTAAAGTCACCCATTATAACTGCTGCACCTTTATTGCACGCACCCCTAATTTCCTGTTTGATGCCCTCCCCAACATCACTACTACTGTTTGGAGGTCTGTACACAACTCCCACTAACGTTTTTTGCCCTTTGGTGTTCTGCAGCTCTACCCATATAGATTCCACATCATCCTCACATAGTGGGTGATATTGAGGTCTGGAAAGGGGGCAGAAGAGGGCCACTAGAATAATTCCAAGCCTAAAGCATTTTAGTTATCAAGTTAGGGTAAAAGAGTTGGGACACTTTACTTCAGAACAGCATAGACTTAGAGGGGATATGATTGAGGTTTATAAGATAATGAAGTGAATAGACAGTGTTCCAGCTGACAGTTTATTTCAATTAAATAGATCAGGCAGGACCAGGGGGCACACATTTAAGTTGTATAAGGTTAAATGTGGGTTAAATGTCAGGAGGTAGTTCTTTTCACAGAGAATAGTTAGACCTCTGGAACAAGCTGCCTCTTCATGTGGTGGATGCAGACTCACTGAATTCCATCAAGCAAAAGCTGGACTTGTTTCTGACTTTGGTCAGAAGGTAGGTACTGCAGGGAATTTAATGGCCAGAGTGATCTCCTGGACTAGTTTCGATTGCTTAGATGGACTGGAGAGGAATTTCACAGATTTCTTCCGCAAAATTGGCCTGGGTTTTTTTATCTGTTTATTTGCCTCTCCCAGGAGATCACGTGGTTTTGGGTGGGGTGGAGTGTAGATGTTGTGATACACAAGGCATTGCAATTGTGTGGCACAGGCTCGATGGGCCAGATGATCTGACAGTACTTAGGTGGTTGGCCATGAGTGTGAAATGAACTCTCGGAGTGCAGCGGCAGATCAGAGTGCAAAGTGATGACTCCCCGACGTGTGAGGGAATAAAAACGAAGTGTGACATCACAGCAAGAGGGTAAGTGATTGGCTGGTTGATTGGTGAGTAGTTTTTCTTTTTTCCTTACCTCATCAGGAAGAGCCCTTTGGCATTGTTGCCAAATTAGGTTACTTTAAGGGTTAAGTCATGGCAGGAGAGCCCAGACCCATGTTATGCTCCTCCTGTGCCATGTGGGAAAGGAGGTGTATCCAGCTGCAGCTCTTGTTAGAGCTGTGGAGCACTCTGGAGCATGCGTGATGCTGAGGATGTCATGGATAGCACATTCAGTGAGTTGGTCACACCGCAGGTAAAGGTTACAAAAGCAGATGGGGATGGGTGACCATCAGGCAGAGCAGGAGTAGGAAGGTAGTGCAGGAGTCCCCTGTGGTCATCTCCCTCCAAAACAGACATACCGCTTTGGATATTGTTGTAGGAGGTGGCTCACCAGGGGAAGGCAGCAGCAGCCAAGTTTATGGCACCATGGATGGCTCTACTGCACAGGAGGGCAGGAGCTAGAGTGGAAGAGCTATAGTGATCGGGGATTCTATTGTAAGGGGGATAGATAGGCTTCTCTGTGGTTGCAATTGAGATTCTAGGATGGTATGTTGCCTCCCTGGTGCAAGGGTCAAGGATGTCTCGGAGCGCTGCAGGGCATTGTGAAGGGGGAGGGTGAATAGACAGTTGTCGTGGTGCATATAGGTACCAATGATGTACGTAAAAAGCGGGATGAGGTCCTACAAGCTGAATTTAGGGAGGTAGGAGTTAAATTAAAAAGTAGGACCTCAAAGGTAGTAATCTCAGGATTGCTACCAGTGCCACATGCTAGTCAGAGTAGCAATAACAGGATAGCTCAGATGAATACGTGGCTTGAGGAGTGGTGCAAGAGGGAGGGATTCAAATTTCTGGGACATTGGAAATGGTTCTGGGGTAGGTGGGACCAGTACAAACCGGACAGTCTGCACCTGGGCAGGACCGGAACCAATGTCCGAGGGGGAGTGTTTGCTAGTGCTGTTGGGGAGGGGTTAAACTATATGGCAGGGGGATGGGGACCTATGTAGGGAGACAGAGGGAAATAAACTGGGAAGCAAAAGATAGAATGGAGAATAGTAAAAGTGGAGGGCAGAGAAACCTTAGGCAAAAATCAAGAAGCACCACATTACAGCAAAATTCTAAAGGGACAAAAAGTGTTAAAAAGACAAGCCTGCAGGCTCTGTGCCTCAATGCGAGGAGTATTCGTAATAAGGTGGATGAATTAACTGCGCAGGCAGCTATTAACCATTATGATATAATTGGAATTACGGCGACATGGCTGCAGGGTGACTAAGGCTGGGAGCTCAACATCCAGGGGTATTCAACATTCAGGAAGGATAGACAGAAAGGAAAATGAGGTGGCGTAGCGTCGCTGGTTGAAGAGGAAATTAACACAATAGTAAGAAAGGACATTAGCTTAGATGATGTGGAATCTGTATGGGTAGAGCTGCGGAATACCAAAGGGCAGAAAACAGTAGTGGGAGTTGTGTACAGACCACCAAACAGTAGTAGTGAGGTTGAGGATGGCATCAAACAAGAAATTAGGGTTGCGTGCAATAAAGCTACAGCAGTTATCATGGGTGACTTTAATCTACATATAGATTGGGATAACCAAGTTGGTAGCAATGCGGTGGAAGAGGATTTCCTGGAGTGTATTAGGGATGGTTTTCTAGACCAATATGTTGAGGAACCAACGAGAGAGCTCGACATCCTAGACTGGGTGTTGTGTAATGAGAGAGGACTAATTAGCAATCTTGTTGTGCGAGGCCCCCTGGGGAAGAGTGACCATAATATGGTAGAATTCTTCATTAAGATGGAGAGTGACAGTGTTAATTCAGAGACTAGTGTCCTGAAGTTAAGGAAAGGTAAATTTGATGGTATGAGACGTGAATTGGCTAGAATAGACTGACAAATGATACTTAAAGGGTTAACAGTGGATAGGCAATGGCAGACATTTATTGATTACATGGATGAACTTCAACAAGTGTACATCCCTGTCTGAAGTAAAAATAAAAAGAGGAAGGTGGTTCAACTGTGACTAACGAGGTAAATTAGGGATAGTGTTAAATCCAAGGAAGAGGCATATAAATTGGTGAGGAAAAGTAGCAAACCTGAGGACTGGGAGAAATTTAGAACTCTGCAGAGGAGGATAAAGTGTCTGATTAGGAGGGGGAAAATCAAGTATGAGAGGAAGCTTACAGAGAACATAGAAACTGACTGCAAAAGCTTCTATGGGAAAAGAAAAAGATTAGTGAAGACCAACATAGGTCCTTTGCAGACAGAATCAAGTGAATTTATAATTGGGAACAAAGAAATGGCAGACCAATTGAACAAACACTTTGGATCTGTCTTCACTAAGGAAGACACATATAACCTTCCGGAAATACTAGGGGTTCGAGGGTCTAGCGAAAAGAAGGAACTGAAGGAAATCCTTATTAGTCAGGAAATAGTGTGTTGGAAATTGATGGGATTGAAGGTCAATAAATCCCCAGGGCCTGATAGGCTGCATCCCAGAGTACTTAAGGCAATGGCCCTAGAAATAATAGATGCATTGGTGATCATTTTCTAACATTCTATAGATCTGGATCAGTTCCAAATGGACTGGAGGGTAGCTAATGTAACACCACTTTTTAAAAAAGGAGGAAGAGAGAAAATGGGGAATTATAGACTGGTTAACCTGACATCGGTGGTGAGGAAAATTTTGGAATCAATTATTAAAAATGAAATAACAGCGCATTTGGTAAGCGGTGACAGGATCGGGCCAAGTCAGCATGGATTTATGAAAGGGAAATCATGCTTAACAAATCTTCTAGCATTTTTTGAGGATGTAACTATTGGAGTGGACAAGGGAGATCCAGTGGATGTGGTGTATTTGGATTTTCAATCGGTCCCACACAAGAGATTAGTGTGCAAAATTAAAGCATGTGGTATTGGGGGTAATGTTTTGACGTGTATAGAGAATTGGTTGACAGACAGGAAGCAGAGAGTCAGAATAAACGGGTCCTTTTCAGAATGGCAGGCAGTGACCAGTGGAGTGCCGCAGGTATTTACAATATACATCAATGATTTAGATGAAAGAATTGAATGTAATATCTCCAAGTTTGCAGATGACACTAAGCTGGGTGGCGGTATGAGCTGTCAGGAGGATGCTAAGAGACTGCAGGGTGACTTGGACAGGTTAGGTGAGTGGGCAAATGCATGGCAGATGCAGTATAATGTGGATAAATGTGAGGTTATCCATTTTGGTGGCAAAAACAGGAAGACAGAATATTATCTGAATGGTGACAGGTTAGGAAAAGCGGAAGTGCAGCGAGACCTGGGTGTCATGGTTCATTAGTCATTGAAAGTTGGCATGCAGGTACAGCAAGCGGTGAAGAAGGCAAATGATATGTTAGCCTTCATAGCTATGGGATTTGAGTATAGGAGCAGGGAGGTCTTACTGCAGTTGTACAGAGCCTTGGTGAGGTCACACCTGGAATATTGTGGTCAGTTTTGGTCCCCTAATCTGAGGAAGGACGTTCTTGCTATTGAGGGAGTACAGCGAAGGTTCACCAGATTGATTCCTGGGATGGCAGGACTGACATATGAGGAGAAACTGGATGAACTGGGCTTGTATCCACTCAAGTTTAGAAGAATGAGAGGGGATCTCATAGAAACATATAAAATTCTGACGGGATTGTACAGGTTAGAGGCAGGAAGACTGTTCCCGTTGCTGGGAGTTCCAGAACCAGGGGTCACAGTCTAAGAATAAGGGGTAAGCCATTTAGGACCGAGATGAGGAGAAATGTCTTCACTCAGGGAGTGGTTAACCTATGGAATTCTCTACCGCAGAAAGTTGTTGAAGCCAGTTCATTAGATACATTCAAAAGTGAGTTAGATATGGCCCTTATGGCCAAAGGGATCACAGGGTATGGAGAGAAAGCAGGAAAGGGATACTGAGGTTGAATGATCAGCCATAATCTTATTGAATGGTGGTGCAGGCTCAAAGGGCCGAATGGCCTGCTTCTGCACCTAATTTCGATGTTTCTATGCTTCTATGTTTATCGGAAATCTCTCTGTAGATTCCGAAGTCAGATATTGCTCATTACTTGTTTGATAAAGTAATTTTCCTGACTTGAAGAAAAATGACTGCTTTATTTCTAAGATTCAATCAAATAATTTTTTTAATAAAATCCTGCTTTACATAGATGACATGTTAATATTGGGCTGAAGAAGGCTGCACTTCCCCAACGATAAAATACAATGTAAATTAACGAATGTTTGCTTAGAAGGTTTGTGAAGCTTGTAAACCAAACAAATATAAAGTACACACTGAGCAAATGCTTCATTCAGAGATTTTATTTTGAGCCAGTTTGTTTCAGAATAGAAGTTGAAATGAACTTCCTGGTGAATTGATTTCAAAAGAATACTTCGATTAATTTAGTTTCCATGCAATTTGAAAAATAATGAATTAGTTACACAGGGGAAAATACTAATCAACATATTCAACCAATCATCATCATCATAGGCAGTCCTTTGGAATCGAGGAAAACTTGCTGCCACTCTTAAATTGAGTCCTTAGGTGGCTGAACAGTCCAATATGAGAGCCACGGTCCCTGTCACAGGTGGGACAGATAGTCGTTGAGGGTAAGGGAGTGAGTGCGGGACAGATTTGCAGCACACTCTTTCCACTGCCTGCGCTTGATTTCTACATGCTCTCGGCGATGAGACTCGAGCTGCTCAGTGCCCTCCCGGATGCACTCCCTCCACTTGGGGCGGTCTTTGGCCAGGGACTCCCAGGTGTCGGTGGAGATGTTGCACCATATCAGGAATGCTTTGAGGGTGTTCTTGTAACGTTTCCTCTGTCCACCTTTGGCTCGTTTGCCGTGAAGGAGCACTTGCATTGGGAGTCTCATGTCTGGCATGCAGACTATGTGGCCTGCCCAGTGGAGCTGATCTAGTGTCATCAGTGCTTCAATGCTGGGGATGTTGGCCTGGTCAAGGACACTAATGTTGGTGCGCCTGTCTTCCCAGGGGATTTGTAGGATCTTGCGAAGATATCGTTGGTGGTATTTCTCCAGTGACTTGGGGTGTCTTCTGTACATGGTCCATGTCTCTGAGCCATACAGGAGGGCGGGTATTACTACAGTCCTAGTGGTAGCTTAGATGGCCTGGTCTTCGAACACTCTTTTCCTCAGGCGACCGAAGGCTGCACTGGTGCACTGGAGGCGGTGTTGAATCTCATCATCAATGTCTGCTCTTGTTGATAAGAGGCTCCTGAAGTATGGGAAATGGTCCAGGGCCGTGCTGTGGATCTTGATGACTGGGGGGCAGTGCTGTGCAGTGAGGACAGGTTGGTAGAGGACCTTTGTCTTACGGATGTTTAGCGTAAGGCACATGATTTCATATGCCTCAGTAAATACATCAACTATGTCCTGGAGTTCAGCCTCTGTATGTGCACAGACGCAGGCCTCGTCTGCATACTGTAGCTCAACGACAGAGGTTGGGGTGGTCTTGGACCTGGCCTGACCCGCCAGAGGGTAAACTGACAGAATGGTCAAACCACCGCTTCATAACCACTCAATATTACATTCCATGGGGGGTGAGCAACTCCTTTGAGTTCCCTGAGGTTGTGAAAGGTGCCAGAGAAATTTGAGTTTTGCTGTCTTTCTTTCTTTCTTTCTCTCTTCCATTCTTTATTTCTCTCTTTATTCTCATGTCTTTTACCGTGTTACTTCCTCTCTTCCATTCTTTCTTTCTTTTTTTCTTCTTTCTTTCCTGTTGCGGACTGTTTGCTACAAAGTTGTCAATGTGACTGACTGAGCCACCAGGCTGCTTTCCCTGTATGTGCCATTAAACACTGAGCAGATGGACCTCACCTTCCAGAGCTGCTGTTCCCAGTGACAACACCCATTGGAATCCCCCGGTCCAGGTGACACTGCGCGGTATGTGCCACATACACAATGGCCCAGATTCCCACATTGAGGGACAGAAATGGGGAGAAAATCCGAGTTAACGTGTCGGGTGTGGTCCCTTCATCAGAAAAACAACCATTTATAATGCTGCAGCCTCCCTTTCAGGAGCTAGGAGGTAAATTAAAAAGCAGGACCTCAAAAGTAGTAATCTCGGGATTGCTACCAGTACCATGTGCTAGTCAGAGTAGGAATCACAGGATAGCACAGACGAATACGTGGCTTGAGCAGTGGTGCAGCAGGGAGGGATTCAAATTCCTGGGGCATTGGAACCGGTTCTGGGGGAGGTGGGACCAGTACAAACCGGACGGTCTGCACCTGGGCAGGATCGGAACCAATGTCCGAGGGGGATTGTTTGCTAGTGCTGTTGGGGAGAAGTTAAACTAATATGGCAGGGGGATGGGAACCAATGGAGGGAGACAGAGGGAAACAAAAAGGAGATAAAAGCAAAAAACAGAAAGGAGATGAGAAAAAATGGAGGGCAGAGAAACGCAAGACAAAGAACAAAAAGGGCCACTGTACAACAAAATTCTAAAAGAACAAAGTGTGTGAAAAAAACAAGCCTGAAGGCTTTGTGTCTTAATGCAAGGCGTATCCGTAATAAGGTGGATGAATTAACTGTGCAAATAGATGTTAACAAATATGATGTGATTGGGATTACGGAGACGTGGCTCCAGGATGATCAGGGCTGGGAACTCAACATCCAGGGGTATTCAACATTCAGGAAGGATAGAATAAAAGGAAAAGCAGGTGGGGTAGCATTGTTGGTTAAAGAGGAGATTAATACAATAATTAGGAATGACATTAGCTTGAATGATGTGGAATCTATATGGGTAGAGCTGCAGAATACCAAAGGGCAAAAAATGTTAGTGGGAGTTGTGTACAGACCTCCAAACAGTAGTAGTGATGTTGGGGAGGGCATCAAGCAGGAAATTATGGGTGCATGCAATAAGGGTGCAGCAGTTATAATGGGTGACTTTAATATGCACATAGATTGGGCTAACCAAACTGGAAGGAATACGGTGGAAGAGGATTTCCTGGGGTGCATAAGGGATGGTTTTCTAGACTAATATGTCGAGGAACCAACTAGGGGAGAGGCTATCTTAGACTGGGTGTTGTGTAATGAGAGAGGATTAATTAGCAATCTCGTTGTGAGAGGCTCCTTTGGTGGAATTCTGCATCAGGATGGAGAATGAAACAGTTAATTCAGAGACCATGGTCCAGAACTTAAAGAAGGATAACTTTGAAGGTATGAGTCGTGAATTGGCTAGGATAGATTGGCGAATGATACTTGAGGGGTTGACTGTGGATGGGCAATGGCAGACATTTAGAGACCGCATGGATGAACTACAACAATTGTACATTCCTGTCTGGCATAAAAATAAAAAAGCGAAGGTGGCTCAACCGTGGCTATCAAGAGAAATCAGGGATAGTATTTAAAGCCAAGGAAGTGGCATACAAATTGGCCAGAAAGAGCAGCGAACCCGGAGACTGGGAGAAATTTAGAACTCAGCAGAGGAGGACAAAGGGTTTGATTAGGGCAGGGAAAATGGAGTACGAGAAGAAGCTTGCAGGGAACATTAAGACGGATTGCAAAATTTTCGATAGATATGTAAAGAGAAAAAGGTTAGTAAAGACAAATGTAGGTCCCCTGCAGTCAGAATCAGGGAAGTCATAACGGGGAACAAAGAAATGGCGGACCAATTGAACAAGTACTTTGGTTCGGTATTCACTAAGGAGGACACTAACAACATTCCGGATATAAGAAGGGTCAGAGGGTCTAGTAAGGAGGAGGAACTGAGCGAAATCCTTATTAGTCGGGAAATTATGTTGGGGAAATTGATGGGATTGAAGGCCGATAAATCTCCAGGGCCTGATGATCTGCATCCCAGAGTACTTAAGGAGGTGGCCTTGGAAATAGCGGATGCATTGACAGTCATTTTCCAACATTCCATTGACTCTGGATCAGTTCCTATGGAGTGGAGGGTAGCCAATGTAACCCCACTTTTTAAAAAAGGAGGGAGAGAGAAAACAGGGAATTATAGACCAGTCAGCCTGACATCGGTAGTGGGTAAGATGATGGAATCAATTATTAAGGATGTCATAGCAGCGCATTTGGAAAGAGGTGACATGATATGTCCAAGTCAGCATGGATTTGTGAAAGGGAAATCATGCTTGACAAATCTTCTGGAATTTTTTGAGGATGTTTCCAGTAGAGTGGACAAGGGAGAACCATTTGATGTGGTATATTTGGACTTTCAGAAGGCTTTCGAGAAGGTTCCACACAAGAGATTAATGTGCAAAGTTAAAGCACATGGGATTGGGGGTAGTATGCTGACATGGATTGAGAAATGGTTGTCAGACTGGAAGCAAAGAGTAGGAGTAAATGGGTACTTTTCAGAATGGCAGGCGGTGACTAGTGGGGTACCGCAAGGTTCTGTGCTGGGGCCCCAGCTGTTTACATTGTACATTAATGATTTAGTCGAGGGGATTAAATGTAGTATCTCCAAATTTGTGGATGACACTAAGTTAGGTGGCAGTGTGAGCTGCGAGGAGGATGCTATGAGGCTGCAGAGCGATTTGGATAGGTTAGGTGAGTGGGCAAATGCATGGCAGATGAAGTATAATGTGGATAAATGTGAGGTTGTACACTTTGGTGGTAAAAACAGAGAGACAGACTATTGTCTGAATGTTGACAGATTAGGAAAAGGGGAGGTGCAACGAGACCTGGGTGTCATGGTACATCAGTCATTGAAGTTTGGCATGCAGGTACAGCATGCGGTTAAGAAAGCAAATGGCATGTTGGCCTTCATAGCAAGGGGATTTGAGTACAGGGGCAGGGAGGTGTTGCTACAGTTGTACAGTGCCTTGGTGAGGCCACACCTGGAGTATTGTGTACAGTTTTGGTCTCCTAACCTGAGGAAGGACATTCTTGTTATTGAGGGAGTGCAGCGAAGGTTCACCAGACTGATTCCCGGGATGACGGGACTGACCTATCAAGAAAGACTGAATCAACTGGGCTTGTATTAACTGGAGTTCAGAAGAATGAGAGGGGACCTTATAGAAACGTTTAAAATTCTGATGGGTTTAGACAGGTTAGATGCAGGAAGAATGTTCACAATGTTGGGGAAGTCCAGAACCAGGGGTCACAGTCTAAGGATAAGGGGTAAGCCATTTAGGACCGAGATGAGGAGAAACTTCTTCACCCAGAGAGTGGTGAACCTGCGGAATTCTCTACCACAGAAAGTTGTTGAGGCCAATTCACTAAATATATTCAAAAAGGAGTTAGATGTAGTCCCTACTACTAAGGGGATGAAGGGGTATGGCAAGAAAGCAGGAATGGGGTACTGAAGTTGCATGTTCAGCCATGAACTCATTGAATGGCGGTGCAGGCTAGAAGGGCCGAATGGCCTACTCCTGCACCTATTTTATATGTTTCTATGTTTCTATTATACCATTACCTATAGACTGAAAGAATCTCGAAGGTGAAAGAAAGTAACGGATGAAAATCACAGCTGAGTGTCAACGCCTGACAATTAGAGCTAGAAATTCAGTAGTGACCCGATTGGGGGGTTTCATTTTGAAAATATGAAAAAGTAGCGGCAGGTGTTAATCATTCTCTCCTCCAGCGATATTCAGTTGTAATGCTCCAAGAGGGAATTTGAGCACTAAATCAGGCGCTAACCACTTCTCTTAGGCTGCTAAAGACCGAGAGCAGGGCGGCAGCGGCTGAGCACTGACCAATTTTGAGTACATTGGTAACGGCATTAGAGGCTGTTCCCTCACTGAAGGGGAAGGGCCAGTGATGCACAAGCTGGTTTTCGGTAGTTTTGTTTTGCAAGGCAACACACTTGACTGCTATTACAGCCCCAAACACGCTCACAAAGTGGAGGGTTTGGACATCTTGCAGCAGTGAAACATGAAAACCTTTGCGCAGGCTCCAGCGTGGTGTAAATAATAAAGTGTGCGCTAGCTGAAAACCGTTCCCTTTAATTACCACTCCCCAAGCGGCCAGCCGGGTACACAACACCTCCTCTTGTTAGCGTTGTCGGAGTGAGGCGATACAGCAGGAGGCAAGAGTCAGTTTTACATCTGGGGTGATCACGGGGCACTGCACACTTTATGAGGTCACGATCTGCGAGTCACTAGAGGCCCAGGTGCTATGAGTTAGCGCCAGTGCTAAACCATCATTGAAGTTCATGGGAATCGCAGCATTAACCGCGCCCGGTCGTTATCCCCTTAGCACCCCTTTAGCTCTCTCCCCACCCCCCGCACTAACGGGAGGCGCTACCCTGCTACATTTCTAGCCCTAAATAATACTTAAGCAGCTAATTAACTCCATGGCCTGCAGAATACCGTCCCGCAATGAAAACCCACTAATAGGAAGGCAGCTTACTCACAAGTGACAGAGAGTGTGACATCACAGAAACCCATGATGCATCCAATCAGCAGCGTCCGCAGTAAAACATGGCGGCTCTGCCCAAACGGCTGCGTCAGCCAGCAAACCGCTATCTTTTACCGGATTTTATTTTTAAAATAACTTTTTAAATTTCTTCGCCAGATTGGAATGAATTTCGATCGAAGCTTGAAATTTCACTGAAAAAGAAACGACCGCCATCAGGATTGAGGAAGCCAGCGCTGTCAATCAGATTGAGCAATTGTTTTGCTGAACACATCCATTCGGTCTGCAGGATTGACCCTGGGCTTCCAGTCTCTAGCAACCTTAATACTGCATCCCTCTCTCACTCTGACCTCTCTGCCCTCGGCCTCCTAAACCATTCCAATAAACTCAATGGAAGCTCGAGGAACAGCACCTCATCTTTCGATTAGGCTCTATACAGCCTTCCAGACTCAACATTGAGTTCAATAATCTCAGACCATAACCACTGCTCCCATTGTTTCAGACAGCAGGTGCTGGTAATGTTTCTGCTGTTACCATTCACAGCTCCGCTAGCCCCACCTTTTGTTTCTTTACTTGTCCCTTTACCATCCCATCCACCGTCATCGAATAACAGTACGCAGACGATGCTTGTGTTTGCACAAACTCGGAGGTCGAACTCCAAACCGTCGTCAACACCTTCACCGAAGCCTACAAGTGTATGGGCCTTACACTAGACATCCGTAAGACAAACTTACTCTAGCAACCTGCCCCAGCCATTCAGTACTGTCCCCCGATTATCAATATCCATGATGAGGGCTTGGACAACATTGACCTTTTTTCGTCCCTCAAGGGCAGACGTTGATGACGGAGGCCAACACTGCCTTCAGTCTGCCAGTGCAGCCTTCGGTCGCCTGAGGAAGATAGTGTTTGAAGACCAGGACCGAAAACCCGACGCCAAGCTCATGGTCTACATACCCACCCTCCTAAATGCTTCAGTGACATGGACAATGTACAGTAGGCAGCTCAAAGCACTGGAGAAGTACCACCAGCACTGCCTCCACAAGATCCTGCAAATCCGTTGGCAGATAGGTGCACTAACATCAGTGTTCTCACTCAGGCCAACATCCCCAGCATCGAAGCACTCGAGCAGCTCCGATGGACGGACCATGTTATCTGCATGCCCGATACTAGACTTTCAAAACAAACGCTCTACTCTGAGCTCAGACACAGCAAGCGAGTACAGGTGGGCAGAAGAAACGCTTAAAGAGCATCCTAAAAGGCTCCTTGAAAAAGTGCAGCATCCCCACAACACCTGGGAATCCCTGGCCCAAGACCGCTCAAAGTGGAGGAGAAGCATCCGGGAAGGCACCAAACACCTTGAGTCTCTTCGCCGGGAGCAAGCTGAAGCCAAGCAAACAGTGGAATGAGTGCATGACAAGCCATGTATCCCACCCACCCATCAGTCCCTTCAACCACTGTCTGCCCTACCTGTGACACAGGCTGTAGGTCCCACATTAGACTCATCAGTCACCTGAGAACTCATATCAGTGTGGAAGCAAGCCATCCTTGACTCCAAGGGACTGCCTAAGAGACAAAGAAATAATCTGTTTTAGTGATGTTGCTTGAGGGATAAATATTGGCCAGGATACCGGGAATAACTCCCCTGTTCTTCTTCAAAATCTTGCCATGAGATCTTTTACATCCAGCTAAGAGGGCAGACAGGGCCACGGTTTAACAACTCATATCGGTATCTCCGACAAAGCAGCACTCACTCAATACTGCACTGCAGTGTCACTCTAGATTTTGTTATGCTCAAGTTCCAGGAGTGGGACTTGAACCCACAGAAGTTGCTGCTACCAACTGCGCCACAGCTAACGCACTATGAAGTGCCACATAATAGGCTTGCCAGAAAGTTGAAGCCCATGCAGTGAGAGGGTCAGTGGCAACATGGATATGAAATTTACTAAGCGACAGGAAACAGAGGGTCATGGTGAACGGTTGTATTTCGGATTGGAGAAAAGGTAGATCCTGGTGTTCCCCAGTGGTCGTTAGTCGGACTACTGCTTTTCTTGATAAAATTTAAACATCTTGGACTTGGGTGTATAGGGCACAATTTCAATATTTTCAGAGGAGCCAAAGCTTGAAAGTGTCGTTAACAGTGAGAAAGATAGTGGTAGAGTTCAAGAGGTCATAGACAGGCTGGTGGAATGAGCAGGCAGGTGGGAGATGAAATTTAAAGCAGAAAAGTGCGAACTGATATTTTGTGGTCGGAAGAATGAGGAGAAGCAATATAACCTACAGGGTATAATTCTAAAGGGGTTCCATGAACAGAGTGACCTGAGGGTATGTTGTGTATACAATAATTTAATAGACTGAATAAACTCTGAACAGGTACAAACCTGACTCTACTTTATTAGGGCCCAAAGTGATTACATTACAAGATGGCTGGCCTTTTGTACCTGGGCCACACACATGTGCGCACAGCCCAATGACCTCCGACAGTGGCGCCACCTGGTGGCTAGTAAACCCAAGCATACATACATGACAATATCCCCCTTTAAGATATGAGTAACTTTTTTTTTAGAAATTGCGACAGTGCGGGGCTTTCCAATCCCGAGTTGAACGTCTGAGTTCAATTCCAGCCTTGGGCGAGTGTTCTGAGTTTGTTATGACTGGGGGCTGGGTAGCGGATCTGATGGGAGTGGCAATGACCACATCAGTGAGCGAAAGTCCAGATTCATTGATTACAGCAGAGTCCTCTGATGACTGAGGGTAGGTTGGTTGGTCACTGATTGTGTCTTCCTCAGACTGTTCCGGTTCATCCGTGAGCCGCAGCTTTATCTGATCGACATGTTTCCTGCATGTCTGCCCATTCTTAACAACAAACACTCTGTTACCTTCCTTGGCCATAACAATATCGTTGATCCATTTGGGACCTTGACCATAATTCAGCACATACACAGGATCATTGATAGAAATGTCACGTGACACAGCAACGCGATCATGATACCCTTGCTGACTTTGATGTCTATATTCGACATGATTATTCAAGTAAGGGTGGACAAGAGAGAGCCTGGTCTTGAGACCTCTCCATCAATAGTTCAGCAGGGGAGACCCTGGTAAGCGTTCGGGTCTTGTCCTGTAACTCAGCAATATGCGTGATAAGCGAGTTTGCAGTGAACCTTGAGTTACACGTTTCATACTCTGCTTGATGTTTTGGACCGCATGCTCTGCTTGTCCATTGGATGTGGGTTTGAATGGTGCTGACCTCTCATGTTTGATACCATTGAGTTTCATGAAATCTTGAAACTCCATACTGGTGAAGCAAGATCCATTGTCACTAACAACGATGTCAGGCAGACCATGCATAGCAAACATGATACGAAAGCTCTCAATGGTAGCTGTGGATGTGCTGGATGACATGATTGCACACTCTATTCACTTGGAATAAGCATCCACCCCAACTAAGAACATCTTTCCCAGGAAGGAACCTGCACAGCTGATGTGGATCCTGGACCATGGTTTAGATGGCCATGACCACAGACTCAGCGGCGATTCTGCTGGTGCTTTACTAAGCTGCATGCAAGTGTTGCACTGATGCACACATGATTCCAGATCAGAGTCAATTCCAGGCCACCATACATGAGACCTCGCAATGGCTTTCATCATGACAATAATGGGATGCATGCGATGTAGATCATGCTCAAATTTCTCTCTGGCTTTCTTGGGCATAACAACATGAGTATACAATCTGATTGAATGGATAGTTTGTCTTTGCGATGGATGTAAGGTTTGGTCGCCTCACACATTTGCTTGGATATGGCAGACCAATCACCACTAAGACAATGTTTCACAACTGATAATATCAGGTCCTAGCTGATCCAGGTCTTAACTTGGTGAGCCGTGACAGGGATTACTTCACTTTCAAAAGCATCCATGACTAACAGTAGGTCTGCCAGTTGTGGCGTTTCCACCTCCGCTGTGGGCAACGGCAGATGGCTCAATGCATCAGCACAATTCTCAGGTCCATGGCGAATTACATAATCATAGGCAGATAATGTCAGCGTCCACCTCTGGATGCAGGATGATGCATTGGTATTAATAACCTTGTTTTCCGAAAACAATGAAATGAGTGGCTTGTGATCTGTTTCCAGTTAAAACCGAATACCAAACAGGTATGGATGCATCTTTTTAACCCCATACAAACAGGATAGTGCTTCTTTCTCTACCATGCTGCAGGCTCTTTCCACCTTTGACAAACTTTTTGAAGCATATGCAACAGGTTGTAATTTGCCCGACTCATTAGCTTGTTGGAGCACACAACCAACTTCATATGACGAAGCATCACAGGCCAATACTAGACGCTTACACGGATCATAATGTACCAGCAGCTTGTTAGAACAAAGCAGATTAGTAGCTTTCTCAAAAGCTCTATCTTGAGATGCACTCCAAACCCAGTTGTCGCTTTTTCTTAGCAGCATGTGCAGTGGTTCTAATAAGGTGCTCAATCTAGGTAAGAAATTACCAAAGTAGTTGAGTAGACCAAGGAATGAACACAGCTCCATCACATTCTCAGGCTTGGGTGCATTTTTGATGGCCTTGGTTTTCGAGTCCGCAGGCCTGATACTGTAAGCAGCAATTTTCCTCCCCAGGAATTCGACCTCTGGTGCCATGAAGACGCACTTCGAGCGTTTCAGTCTGAGTCCCACTTTGTCCAGATGATGTAGAACCTATTCCAGTTTGTTCAGATGTTTGGCCGAGTCACAACTTGTGACCAGTATGTCAGCTTGGAACACGACGGTTCTGGGGACAGACTTCAGTAGACTCTCCATGTTCCTCTGAAATATGGCTGCAGCCGTGCAAACTCCAAAAGGGCACCTGTTGTAAATAAATAGCCCTTTCCTTTCTGAGTGTTGATGCATGTAACTTTCTTCGACATGCCGACCAGGTCCTGTATCATGTAGGCCAACGTCCGATCCAGTTTTGTGAACGACATCCCCTCGGCTAGCATTGCAAACAGATCATCAGCCTTTGGTAACTGGTATTGATCCTGTTTCGAAACTTGTTTGATCGTAACCTTGTAGTCCCCAAAAATCCTGACAGTGCCATCACTTTTCAACACGGGAACAATGGGGCTGGCCCATTCATTAAATTCGACTGGTGATATGATCCCCTCACGCTGGAGTCTGCCCAGTTTGATTTTGACCTTCTCCCTCATCATTTACGGAAGTGCCCGAGCTTTATGATGGACGGGTCTTGCATCCGAGTCCACGTGGATCTGCACCTTGGCTCCTGTGAAGTTGCCGATGCCTGGTTCAAACAGCGAGGGGAACTTGCTCAGCACTTGAGCACATGGAGTATCCTCCTCCGTCGAAAACGCTTTGATCTCGTTCCAGTTCCATTTGATTTCTTCCAACCAGTTCCTGCCGAACAGCGTTGGACCATTGCCTGGAACAATCCATAATGGTAAATCGTGAACCACACCATCATACGACACCTTGATTACTGCACTGCCAATCACTATTTTGAGTTCTTTAGTGTATGTATGCAACTTGGCATTGACTGGACTCAGCTCAGGCCTCACAGCCTTAGTATCCCACAGCCTGTCGAATGTCCTCTGGCTCATTATTGATTGACTCGCACCCATGTCCAATTCCATCAATACAGGCACACCATGAAGTTTTACATTAATCATTATTGGTTGGCTCTTTGTTAGGAATGAATACAGTCCATACACTTCCTCCTCTGGTATCTCGGATTGCATAGATCGCGCAGTTGTGGACACATGCGTTGGAGATGCCCCACTCTCGAACAGCCTTTACAAATATACTGCTTAAGCCAACACCGATCATTTCCCCCACAATGCCAACATGGTGATAGCGGATTAATTCCCATCGGTAGACTTTGAGCAGCCACAGGTTTTGCGTACGCAGTCGGGTAGGCCCTGCCATATGCAGCTCTGCCAAACGATGATACTATCTTGTTTACAGTACTTGCCGAGTTCCAATTTTTCAGTGATAACTGCTTTAAGATTTTGTCCGTCGTCGTGCATGATTGGGCAATCGAATGGCCTTGCTCAAATCCAGCATCTCCGCCGCCAGTAGCTTACGCTGGATCAACCCGTGGTTGATGCCGATTACAAAGCAGTCCCACAGCATGTCTGCCAACGTAACTTTGAACTTACACGGTCCAGCTAGACGTCTTAGGTCGGCAATGAATTCCAATACATCCTGGCCCTCAGAACGAACGTGCGTATAGAATCAATATCTTGAGATGATGATGCCTTCATCTGGTTTGAGATGGTCACGTAACAGAGCACACAATGTTTCATAGTCCTTGTCTGTTGGACTTAAGGACGAGAGGAGAATTTTTTATGAGTCCATAGATTTTCGGACCGCAAAAAGTGAGGAGGACCACCCGACGCCGAACTGCGTCTGCCTCTTTCTCCATTTTGTTGGCCACGAAGTACTGGCTCAAGCGGACTACAAAGTCTGCCCAATCTTCTCCCTCCACGAATTGCTCCAGAATTCCATGCGAAGGTTCTTGTTGCCTCGTTGCCAAGTGTAGTGTATGCAATAACTCAATAGACTGAATACTGTAAACACTGAACAGGTACAAACCTGGCTCTACTTTATTCGGACCCAAAGTATTACGGGGAAAGGGCGGGGGAGTGGAACTTGCTGACGTGCTCTAGTGGCGGCCTCCTGTGCTGTAACTATTATTCTATCCAAAGATCATGCCATACGTGCCATATCTAGAGGCCATTCTGGGCCTTCAAGTGACCTTATCAACAGATCGGAGTGGGGGGCGGGAGAGTGGGTCTGGAGATCAATGCTCATTTCCCCCTGCATTGATCCTATATCTCTGGTAATAGCCAGGATATCAAATACAGTTACATTGTTCAGTACAGGCAAGGACACAAGAGTTTCTAAGATAAAACTTAGCAGTTAATTATTCTTTCCTAAATTGTGCTGAATTTCACTAGAATATACATCAACATCAGATTGTGTGAAGGTGATTTATGTTATTCATTGGTGCATTCACACAACTTTCCCTAACCCCTTTGGATTGATTCCAAATTCAGCTATTATCAGTTAAGAATAAAAAATAAGGGCTTGTGAGCTGAAAGGAAGGGACAATCTCAACGTAACTTGATTCACGTTAAACTTAAAAATTCCAACCCGTAATCCATTTTAAAACCTTTGAATTTATGTCAGTACACATAGGAAAACACAAGTGAATAGAAGCCAGCTTGGATTCCAGAGACCATGCACAGCCGATTGCACCATGGACTCTTACTCACCCTTCTAATATCCTGAGGGGAAACGTATACATTAAAATATGCAGTCCGTATGCAGCCCATTATAAATATCCTGTGAATACGGAAAATATAAAGTAATTGATTTTTAAAAGTCCTGGCTGAATTACCACACACAGCTCCAGAACCCCTTGCATGGCTCTTTTCCAGCAGTTTTCCTTTTCGGAATGGGAAATCGGTCGGAGTTTGGGGGCAACTGTGAACATCTCAAAAATAAAAGAACCTGGTCAGAGCAGTGAAACTTAATGCTGCAACACCGCTCCTTGCCACCAGGGGGCGCTTTACTAACCATGGCTCACTGAGGGTCTCCTGTGGCAGAAAAGCTGTACTACAGCAACACTCTGCATTCCTTGTTGGAATAATTTCCCAATGTAATTGCACTGATCAGATGATGGGTGCAGATGAAGAAAGCACTTAGACCATTTGCTTTCTTTCCTCCAAAATATGAACCTATTGTCTTCCCAATACAGCATCTAGATATGGATTAAATAAGTCCAGTGTCCCGGCCTCAATTCCCTTCCATGATAACCCATCCCAGATATTACTGATTCCTCATCCTAAACTTGCCTTTCACTAACGAGCATAATTTAAAAGTTTAATGTTGTGCTTACATGCTCTGTATGTTCAGCGTCTTGTACATTAACATATTTATATATTAACTCACATATTTCCCCCAACCTGTGACATTTGCTGTTTGAAGATCAGGTCTTAAATTCTTAATACCAATGAGTCACCACCTGCACCAACATTTTTACAATGAACATTATTTGTTAACTCTGTGAAGTCATGTTTATGTCACATAACTAATCTCAGTAATCCTGCACCATCAACACTTGCGTGTCCAGAAAAAACATGGTCCCCTGTTTCAAAACAAAAGAAAATCAGATAATCCATTGTGGTTCTTCTTGTGAGCCCAAGGGGTTAATTCGTGAAGTCGTAATTCCTTTGTCACTGTGAGGAAATATTCACTCAATGTGAGAAACTTAACAGTTAATAATGCCCAAAATGTGTTTACTTTCAGCAATGCAAGAGTATGTTGCACGGTGAATTAACAACAGCGGTCAGTGGAAGGGGTTAAATTATTTGCCTTTAAAAGAAAACAGACCCAAACATCATCAAGCAGCGTCAGATTGCATCACACACATTCGCACAGCATTCAAGTAAATTAAAAGAACTTTGTTAACTGAAAAAGACCCAAAATCCATGTTAGTTTTTTTTCAAACTATTTGTACCTTTTAAAATGTGCAAAAGTATATCAACAAACTTTTTTCATCCATAGGAATTGAAAATCTGTTAAAACAGCAGAAATCATTCATACCGTCACTATTGACTCTAAACACTGTGTGAAACGATGCTCCAGTACATTCTAACTCTAAACACTGTTGTAGGGCTAAAAAGGAGGCTTCTCTCCCTCGGGACGGACTACCTGATATAGGTAGTCGACACCTTGCCCGTCTGTTGGGGTAAAAAGAAGGCTTCTCTTCCTCAGGGTGGAATAACCGATCTAGCTAATCGACACCTCGCCCAGCTCCCACTGTACAACGACCACAGAAGTAAACACATGAAACCTTTCAGGTTCAACCGGCTTTATTACGAGCAGTGCATGGGAAGGTTTAGTCTAAACCTTCGAAATACATGAGGTTTTCAGTACAATTTATACAGGTTTTGGAGAGGAGCTAATCTCCTCCAAAAAAATCGATAGGTCTATTACTATCAGAGAAGTTATATTGATTTGTCGACTCTTATCAGACTGCCTCTGAATGGAACATGTAATTGTCCATCTCCCATGTTGTGTTCTTCCACTATTTGCCCTCTAGTCCAGTATTTGTGTCACCTAGAGTAACTGTACCAAAACACCTTATCTTTTCCTCTGAGACTTCTAATCAAAAACTGTTGACTTTGGCTGTTTAAGTGTCACTAAGGTTAAGGATACATTTTGAGCCAATCATTATAAGTGTGCTATACATAGCAAGTGTTGCACACTTAGACAATGTGCCCTCTAATATTGATACGTTCACTACCTTCAGCATTGTTCTGACCACCTATTTGCAACTCCTACAATTTATCCCTTACAATTCCCCCCTAATGGCCCTTGGCTATATGCCCAAGATAAGCCATTTCCCAATTAATTCCTCATGGGTGAGCTTCCAGGGTTGTCCTTTCGCTTGGGTAGTGCTACTTCCCGAGCTGCAGGATCTACCTGTTGGCTTTCTCTTCAAAGTTAGACCAAGTAAGTCCTTTCTGCCGGACTATCTGATTTCCCTTTATTCAATGTTTTACTATAGTACGGGCTAGGCCCTGCCTCTTACGTAAATCACACTTCTTACACACGAACAATAGTAGAATGACCAAGATGACCCCTTGCACTACGACCAGTATGTGTGACACTATCCATATCCACGGATGCACTTGTACAGCATTCCAAAGTCTCTTATACCATGGCTGAATAGCCAACATTTTCTCAATGTCTCTTTGCAGTTTATTTATGTCTTCCATAAGGATTATATACTTTAGTCATTGCTTCTAAATATCCTGCTCCAGTCGAGTTTGTTCCTCATTCAGTTGGGGTATCGATTTTCCTTGCAGCCCGATGGCCTTTTCATACCCTTCGCGGATAGAGTCTACCATTGTCCCATTGATGGTTTCTTCCTTCAGTTCAGAGTTTATAACCTATCCATTTATGTGTGTCTCATCATGCGGGATAAAATAGAAGTCATTATTCATGATGGCACATGAGGTATTTGTGACCGTCATCTCAGTCGCCGTGGTGCTCACACACGATTTCCCATTTCCTCGTGAAGCAGCAGTGGTTTTGTCGTCCCGGGCTAGTGGGGTGATACGCAAGGTGCACCTGTCCACTTGGTCATATCCACAGTCATCTCTGAGCATTCGTAGTGGATCTCGACATAAAACAACTTGGTTATTTTTATAGCAATCATCTATGCTGAGACTCTTCGTATTGTTGTTCTCTTTAATTACATATCTGGATAGGGAATGGGAGCGTACACGAGTTTGATTTCTTATTTCTCCCACATTGTTTGTTTGGTGTAGGGGATCTCCCTTTGTCACATCATACTGTGGTATAGATAATAGAAAACCTATTATATTTAAATGTCTGGTTACACATCTGGCCTTTGGAACCCAACCATGACTGTTTCTCCGTACCTCGCAGGCATGAGTCATGTTTTTGTCCAAGGTCCAGTTGGGAGATACATCAAATGTTATCCAATCCGGCACCTTTCCATTTTGAAGCTGCTCTAGGTTATGTTGTATTCTGCTGAGCAACTATGCTCCATATCCTGTAAATACTAGTTCTGTCTGTATGGTTTTCCTTAAGTTCCGTTCTGCTCTATTCATCGAATTTATAGTTCTGGCGTGGTCTCGCAATGTGTGGGACACTTGTAATAATTCCCTTTCTGCGCCATTACCCAGTTGTGCCTGTATATTTTCATTATACTGATCCCTTTCCAGCAATCCCTGTAAGGTTCGTGCTAGGGCGTTAACTCGATTATCTATCGTGTGCAGGTCTACAGTATTTACCATCACAACTCCCGCCGCGTATCCCGCGCCTACCATTTCCAGTATCCCTCTTTTTTCCCGATTCCATTTTTTACCTGACCTTCTTCCCACATTAAACTTCATGGTTGTTGATTCAGGGCCTTCAAATGCCCACAGGGTCAGATTTTTAAACAGCTTATAGTGTATAATCCGCAAAAGTTGGGGATCGTTACATATGTTAAATTTAGGAAGATAGTAATTAGTCGCTGGCATACCCCGAAGTATATCTTATCCTTGGTCTGCCTTATTACCAATCTCCCTCTTGCCCCTGTGTTTATAATCGGACATGTTGGTGGTGCTGGGGGTGTGTCTCGGGGAATAATTCTCCAACACCATTTATAGGCATCGGCACCTTGAGAGGGCGGGCATAACTTCCAATCCTTCCCTTGTTGGGGTACCCCGGAGAATTGAGTGTAATTTGGTGTGCACCTTATCTGCACCTCCCCTTCTCTTAGGTGCAGTATCTTTGCACCCACCTCTCCTGAGTGCAAAACACAGTGATTTTATTCACCCAAATTATTAGTACCGGTGTATTTACCCACCCCCATTGTCGATCGACCCCTCACCATGTTGTCTTATGCCTGTTATTCCTACACTGCAATTTAAGTCCACTGTTGCTCCGACTGTCACCGTCAGCGTTCCTGATTCTTTATCACAATCAATGTCGCGAAGTCCCTGTAATACAGGCCTTGCTGTTCTTCAGCTGGTTGTCCTTAGTATGGTTACGTCGTGATGTTTGCACGAGCACCAGAATCTTGTAAAAAATAATATTTTCTGGTCGTCACTGGTTAATTTAGTGATTATGCTTTTTCAACTGGGTCCAGTGTTTTCACCTGCCGATACCCCTTATAACTACACATGCACACATGTCACTTACCATTATTACCTGATGGGGTCCGGTCCATTTGGGTGTGAGCCTGGACCTCTCTAGAGTAATCCTCACCATCACCTGACTAACTATTTGGGGTATTTGGACCTTCTGTTCCTTAGTGTTGTTCTCTAAGTCCTTGATTATCTTTGCTCTCTAGCCAGTGCCTTTAAATCATGTAACTGCTTACAGAGTTCCATTACAAATTTCCGTATCCTGTCTTTATATGGTCCCATGTCCTCGCTTCCTGAAACCAAGACCTCTGGCAGTCTCATTGCTCTTCCAGTCATTAGTTCAAAGGGTGTCAGTCCTGTCGTCCGACTAGGGGTTGCCCTGAGCTTCATTAGTACTCGGGGTAACATCTCGACCCACCCTTTTCCAGTTTCCTCAATTGTTTTAACTAGGGCTATATTTAAGGTCCTATTCATTCATTCCAACAATCCGGAGCAGGAGGTATGGGATGTGGAACATTTGCCTAATCCCTAGTAAAGCGCAGGCCTGTTTCATCACCTTCCCTGTGAAGTGGGTATCTTGATCTGAGTCCAGCTGCAGTGGCATTCCCCATCGGGGTAATATTTCTTCTGCTCGGATCCTGACCAAGGTTTCTGCTGAACAATTTTTAGTGGCAAAAGCTTCTACCCACATTGTAAACTGGTCTATTATAACTGGGCAGTATGTCTTCCCTTTATTGCTGGGTAATTGTCCAGTAAAATCTATTTTCAAGTTTTCCCAGGGCCCTTTCGGTCGGGGCTGATGTCCCATTCTGACCTTTACTCTCCCCCCTGGGTTGTATTTTACACATGTCAAGCACCTCCTACAGTGGTTCTTGTTATGTCTGTAATGAACTTATGAATGACTCCATGAGGCAATGTGTTATACTCAAACTGTAGTGACCTTGGTCCTTTATTCGTAACTCCAGAGTGAGGCACAAGCATGGTGGGCAGCCTTTTATACTGGGCCCTGCACACCTATTCAGGTGACCCTCAGGTCTCCCACCGCAGTGCCCTCTAGTGGAGAGCCTCTGCCACAGGGGCAGGAAATCCCGGTCTCCACCAGTTGCACCCTCTAGTGGTGCCAGTATAGTATATACACAGCGTAAACCTTATTGGTTCGATTGCTTTATGGTTGAGTCATGGTAAGTACTGAGGTAGCAGTACAGGTATGCGAGGGCACAGGTTGACTGTGGTGTTGGCCAATATTAGCTTGTGAAGGCGGCCCTCGTGGCCAATTTCCATAATGAAGATGTCTCGCAATGCTTTGCTGAGGTGCCTGCTGAAATCACATGGTGCCACAAGTCTCCTGAGGTTGGCAGCATATTTTGCAATCTCCTGGTCCTCAGGTCTGCGGTGAGTGTAGAATCTGTGCCTGGCCATGAGGATGCTCTGTTTTGGTTTTAGTTGGTTGCAAATTAGTCAGTCAGCTCATCATATGTCTTGTACCTGGCCTATGTGGGTACCAGCAAATCCCTGACGAAGCGGTAGACCTCTGGCCCACAACTGGTCAGCAATATAGCCTTGCACTTCTCCACGAATGTGTCTGTCTCCCCTGCCAGGTCGTTGGCCACGAAATATTGCTCGAGCTTTCCGTAAAGGCCTCTCAATCATCACCCTCTGCGAAGTCTTTTCATGTTCCAAAGGTAGCCATAATCGCGTGAAAGTCCGTATTCTCATCGCCAGTTGTTATTGTCTGTAATGCACTTATGAATGACTCCACAAAGCAATGTGTTGTACTCAAACTGAAGTGACCTTGGTCCTTTATTCGTAACTCCAGAGTGAGGCACAAGCATGGTGGGCAGCCTTTTATACTGGGCCCTGCATACCTATGCAGGTGACCCTCAGGTATCCCACCACTGTGCCCTCTGGTGGACAGCCTCTGCCACAGGGGCAGGAAACACCGGTCTCCACCAGTTGCACCCTCTAGTGGTGCCAGCATATTATATATATACTGTAAACCTTATTGACAGTACATCAGGTAACAAGTCTCCATCTTATGCACCTATACAGTGACTGCACAGAGAGTATATCTATAGTCTGCATAAATAACAGTTCTCTATATCTCTACCCATTCCCTTCCACCACCAGCATCTGGACATCGAGCTTATCATTTTGGTTCTACCTGTATGGACATAACCGTGGTATAAATTTAATAGGCTCCCCTGGATGCATTCCGGGGCCACCACAGTCCCATCTTTCCTCCATATCCCTTCAGCCCCTTGTTGGGCCCCTCTCTGCTTCCACCCCTCCTTTTCCTGTGGCGTGGCTTCTCCCTGTACCTGAAGCAAGTTTACTTCCTCAGGACCAATTGTACATGCTCCAACCTGGGCTTCCCCGGCCAGTGGACCTGTCTCTGCCACCCGATTGGCTGCTTCATCTGCCCATGCATTCCCCTGTTGATGTTGATAATTTTTATGTGCGCTTTAACCTTTATTATCGCACACTCCTGGGGTAGGAGGGGGCTTCCACTAATTGTTTAACAATCTCCTCATGTTAAATCGGCGCTCCTCCTAAGATCAAGTACCCCCGTCTGCTCCAGGCTATCATATAATCGTGCACTACTCCAAAGGCATATCGACTGGTCTGTATAGATGTTTACTCTTTTTCCGATAGCCAGCCTCAGAGCCTCAGTGAGAGTCACTAATTCAGCCACTTGAGCTGATAGACCCCCTTCTAACCGTCCTCCCCTTTTGACCAGTCCGCTGCCATCTTCCACGGCCCATCCTGTCCGTGGTGTCCCGTTGATATAGCGCCGAAACCCATCTACATATAGATCCATGTCTGCCTCCTCAAGTGGGGTTTCAGTTGTCTGACTACTTCCCTCGTCTTCTCCTGTTGGACTACACTGATGCTCTTCTCTCTCTGTAATGATCCATCCTGCAGAGTTGTTACAGTTGTCTTTTATTATTGTTACCGTCCCATTGGGGGATAAGAGCATTGCTTCCTATCTCGCCCTTCGTGCGTCGGATTCCTTTTTAGCCTTCCTGTCTTAAGTAATTCTACTAACGTATGCTGGGTATGTGTCCTGACATCACTATGCCACTGGCCTATGTCTGTCCCCATGTAATGATCTTTACTGTGGTGGGTATAGATGTGGAAGGGCCTATTCTGGTCAGGTAATCCCAAGGCTGGAGCACTTGTGAGAGCTTGTTTTAACCTTACAACCACAATTTCCTGATCTCAGTATTTCTGCAGTAGTTGAATAGCCCAGTACCTGTCTGGCCCCTTTCACAGTTCCTGACCTGGGCATTGATCGAATTGCTTCCTTTCTGTCCTTAGGTATCTGTCTCTTCCCTTGTGATATTATGTATCCTAGATATGTTACTTCGCTCCTTCCCACCTGCACCTTCCAAGGATTTATTTTTAATCCTGCGCTCTGTCTAGCTCCTAGCACTGTAGTTAAATCTAGTACGTGGTGTTGTTCTGTGCTGGAGGCAATAAGGATATCATCCACATACTGCAAAAGAGTGCTCCTTTCTCCTACGTCTACTGGTTCCAAAATCCCTGATAGTACTCGATGAAATACGCTCGGGCTATTTTGGAATCCCTGTGGCACTCTGGTCCATGTGTATTGTTTTCCCTTTACGGTGAAGGCAAATTTCCCCTGGGACTCTTCATCCAAGGGTATGGCCCAAAATCCATTCGCTATATCCAGCACAGTGAATATCTTCTGTTCTGGATCCAGGCCATTAAAAATTGTGGCTGGACTTGCGACTATTGTGTGTTCTCGGGGAGTTACCTATTCGGGGCGGTATAATCGATAGTGAGTCGGTAAGACCTGTTGGGTTTCTTTACTGGCCACACAGGTGAATTAGTGGAGGCTATTACCTGTTTCACTACCCCTTGCTTCTCTAATTCCTGCACTATCTGACAGACCGCTGCCTCAGCTTCGTATCTTAGTGGGTACTGTCGGTGAGCTTTGAGTTCGGGTCCAGCAACTTTGATGGGTGGTGTCTCTGTTAATCGACAATCTTGCTTGTATTGTGTCCACAAAGTTGGGTATAATTGTCATACGCTACCCAATATGCCCTTTGTTTCCCACTCAGGCTAGATTGGGGTTATTCCGGCCACTCGTTTCTGCTGGTGTCCCGGGTGTTCGAACTTAATTTGGCTTTTGTTCTTATCCCCCAAAATTATCTGGTTACACTGGGGATCTATCAGTACCCCTATCTCTCTTAAGGTATCGATGCCCAATATGGTGCCTTCTGTGTACTGACAGCACCAAAACTAAGTAGGTAACATTACCCCCTGTACTTCAAATAACACCATCTCACTTCGGGCTGCTTTCCGATATCCCCCATCTACTCCTTGTTTACAGTCCTATGGGTTAGGGGCAAATCTAAGTTGGTTATGGAAACGGACGCTCCTGTGTCTACTAGCATATCGCAGTGCCGGCCCCCTAACTCTGCACTAATAAACATTCGTGGATCCCCGAGCTGCTGTCCCATGCCTGCGCCGGTGGCTGGCAACCCCTAGCATGTGCTGGCTAATTGGAGCATGTTGATAATATCCTCGTTAGAGGCAGTGATGGCAGTGGTGCTGTTACCTGTCTGAGTTTGTCCATCAGCTTTTCCCTGGTTAATGATATACCCTTTTTTGCCTGTTGGGGGCCTCGCCTTCCCATGCCTCCTTTCTTACTCCAGCAATCTTTGGACAAATGTCCAAGTTTACCACAATTGTAACATTTCCCTTTGGAATTTCCGTAACCTTTCCTTTTCTGCGGGCAGCCCCTACTGAAGTGACCTTCCTGGTTGCAGTTAAAGCATTATCAGGGGAACTGCTCAGGGGTGTGTCCTCCTCCTTCGTTTCTGCTGCTACCGTTGTTGCTGCTATTTTTGCTATTTTCTTCCTTTGTTCTAACTTTAACACTTCTACATGTTCTGCCCATTCCAAAGATTCATCGTAATCATCTCCTGTTTTAAATCCTAACTTAATTATCTTTTGATGTGCTTATCCTAGTCCGTCTTTAAACATTTTCAAAAATGCTGAATCATTTTTGTCCGGGTTATCTGTCCCAGAGTGGTCTTTGTATTCAACCCACTTTCGTTCCCCGTACTCCCCGACCCTTTCGCCTGCCTTTTGAATCTCATTCAGTATTCTACTCCAATTGGTTCTAATTGGTCCCCAGCATCCTTCCATCCCGTATTTGAGGAATTCCAATCTTTGCATTTTTGCTAGATCTGCTCTTCCCTTATTATGCCATTCCCCATCCTGTACCTCTGGTGTCGCTTTGTACCAATTTATCGGACCCGTTTTGGCTTTTACCAGATTGTGAATGTCTGCTAATGTTCGGTTATAGGCGTCGAGCAGTTCTTCCACCTTTTGCCAGAATTCTGTATTCCTGCTATTTGCTTTAATGGTTGGTAACTTATTCAATAAAATTTGTCTCTCCTGTGGACTGAGGGGTACCTCCTGTATGGTAATCTGGGCTGCTCTATGTCCATTACAGGGAATGGTGGTAGTGCGTATAGGAGCTGCTGATAAGTAGCCATTATCATGTGCCGGGGGCCACTCTACTCCGTACTCGTTATTCCAGTCTGGTTTACTGTTAGGTTGGGTTTGTGGACCACACTTACCCACCATGGGATACATTGGTCTACTGTCGTAGATGATGGTGCTATGGCTGTGCACTGCACTATCTGTCTGGTCCAGTTTTTTTTAATCTCTTCCAGCTTATTTATCTTAGTTTCTAACTCTGGAATTTGTTTTGTTTAAGTATCTATCTCTTTTATCTGTCCTCTGTAGCAGGTCAGTATTATTACATAGGCTATTTCTGTTTTATATTTAATCTGACTATCTCACCATTTCCTCTGTCTGTCAGGTGTGTCTTCTGGCTGCCATCCTTGCTTTTTCATTTCTTTATTACGAAACCCAAATTAATAATGTCCAGTATAAAACAGCTGTCAATGGAAAGGTTTAACTCCTTTACAGGTGTGTAAGAAGGCCTGATGTCATTACGTGACTTCGCGTAATCATCCGAATTTTTTCCATGATATAATTGATATAGCTAATCGAAAACCTCGCCCAGCTCCCACTGTATAATGACCTCGGAAGTAAACACATGAAACCTTTCAGATTCAACTGTCTTTATTACGAGCGGGAAGGTTCAGTCTAAACCTTCGAAATACATGGTGTTGACTACAATTTATACAGGTTTTGGAGAGGAGCTATCCTCATACAAAACCATCGATAGGTCTATTGCTATCAGCGAAGTTACATCGATTTGTCGACTCTTATCAGAATGTCTCTGAGTGGTACATGTAATTGTCCATCTCCCATATTGTGTTGTTCCATTATTTGCACTCTACTCCAGTCTTTGTGTTGCCTAGAGTAACTGTACCAAAACACCGGCATCCTTATCTCTTTCTTCAAGACTTCTAATCAAAAACTGCTGACTTTGGCTGTTTAAGTGTTACTAAGGTTAAGGATACATTTCGAGCAATGTATTTATATGTGTGCTATACCTACACAAGCACGTGTTACATACATAGGCAATTTGCCCTCTAATACTGATACATTCACTATCTTCAGCATTGTTCTGACCACCTATTTGCAACTCCTCCAATTTATGCCTTACACTGTGATGCAATGCTCCAGTACATTCAAACTCTAAACACTGTGTGAAACAATGCTGTTGTGTATAGAAGAACTCCATGAGACTGAGTACTGTGAGCTAAACTTAGTGTGACTTTAGTATTTTTTACAACTCCAGAATGCCTTAACAACATGGCAGCCAGCCTTTTATACTGGCCCTGCACATGTGCGCAGGTGGCAATTAGGACTCCAACAGTCACGCTCTCTGGTGGCAAGTATTACATAGTTACATACATAACATCACTTCCCCCCCCACCCCCCAAAATTGTTCGGTACAAGTTATTTACAAGTTGAGGTGATCCAGTGCCCTTCACTCCCTGGTTGATCATCTAAGTTCAAACCCTGGTGTGTATGAGTTGGCCGGACCATTGCTGGACTGCACCGTGGCTGGTCTGACCAGACTTTCAGGAACAGTGGTTTCATCCTCGTGATTGACAGCGAGGTCGACTGCTGGTTGTGTGTGCGTTGGTGGATCATCGATGGTGATGTCCTCTTCAAGTCATTCCTGGTTGTCAGTAAATCGCAATTTGGTCTGATCTAAATGCTTTCTGCACATTTGGCCATTTAACAGTTTGATTATAAACACCCTATTCCCTTCCTTGGCCAAAACAGGGCGAGCAATCCATTTGGGACCATGATCATAATTCAGGACAAACACAGGGTCGTTAACATCAATGTCACGTGAAACAGCCGTGCGATTATGGTATATATTCAGCCGGTGTCGCTGGGTTTCCACGTGATCATTAAGATCCGGGTGGACTAGGGAGAGCTTGGTTTTTAGGGCTCGCTTCATTAACAATTCTGCTGGGGAACCCCGGTGAGTGAGTGGGGTCATGTCCGGTAACTGAGCAGAATGCGAGACAAGCACGTCTGCAGGGAGCCGTCCATCACACGTTTCATGCCCTGCCTGATTGTTTGGACTGCCTGCTCTGCTTGACCGTTAAACGCGGGCTTAAATGGAGCAGACCTGACATGCTTCATGCCATTGTGGGTCATAAACTCTTTGAATTCCGAGCAGGTGAAACACGGTCCATTGTCGCTGAAAAGGATGTCGTGCAAGCCATGGGTGGCGAACATGGCCTGGAGGCTTTCAATGGTGGCTGTGGACGTGCTGGATGACATGAATTATGCATTCAATACATTTGGAGCAAGCATCCACAAATACTAAAAACATCTCTCCTAGAAAGGGGCCGACAAAATCTATGTGGATCCTGGACCATGGTTTGGAGAGCCATGACCACAGCCTCAGTGGAGCCTCCCTTGGTGCATTGCTCAGTTGCAAGCAAGTGTTGCACTGATGCACGCATGACTCCAAGTCCAAGTCAATGCCGGACCACCAAACATGCGACCTCCAATTACCTTCATTGTGACAATGCCTGGGTGGGTACTGTGTCGGTCGCCTATAAACGTTTCCCTGCATTTCTTTCGCAAAACCACATGATTACCCCATAAGAGACAATGGTGAAACGGCTTAATTTCATCTTGCATTTCCCTGGGAATGGCCGACCAGTTCCCATTAAGGATGCAGCTCTTTACTAATGAAAGCACAGGATCCTGGCTGGTCCAGATCCTGATCTGGCGAGCTGTTACGGGTGACCTCTCGCTCTCAAAAGCATTCATGAACAGTCGCAAGTCTGTGGGCTGCGCCATTTCAACCCCAGTGGTGGGTAATGGTAGCCGGCTGAGAGCATCAGCACAGTTTTCGGTGCCTGGTCTGTGGCGGATAACATATTCATAAGCGGATAATGTTGATGCTCACCTTTTGATGCGGGATGAAGCATTTATTTATACCTTTTCTCTCTGAAAAAAGCGAAATGCGCGGCTTGTGGTCAGTTTCAAGCTCAAACCGAAGTCCAAATAGGTATTGGTGCATTTTCTTAACCCCATATACACATGCTAATGCCTCTTTCTCGACCATACGAAAGGCTCTCTCAGCCTGAGACAGACTTCTAGACGCATATGCAACCAGTTGGTAGTTTCCCGATACATTGGCTTGCTGTAACACACAGCCAACCCCATATGATGAGGCATCACAAGCTAGCACCAAACTTTTACATGGGTCATAGTGTAGAAGTAACTTATTTGAACATAGCAGGTTCCTGGCATTCTCAAAGGCTGTGTCTTGAGATTTACCCCAGACCCAGTCATCATCCTTACATAGCAACATGTGCAAAGGCTCAAAAGGTGCTCAATCCGGGTAGAAAGTTACCAAAATAGTTGAGTCCCAGGAACGAACGCAGCTCTGTCACATTCTGTGGTCTGGGTGCATTCTTGATATCCTCTGTCTTTGAGTCCGTGGGCCTGATGCTATCTGCTGCAAACTTTCTACCCAAATATTCGACTTCTGGCACCAGGAAAACACACTTGGATCATTTCAGCCTGAGTCCCACTCTGACTAGGTAACTAGAACCTCTTCCAGGTTGTGTAGATAATCGTTGGTGTCACAACCAGTGATCAGGATGTTGTCTTGAAAAACAACAGTGCGCGGAACCGATTTCAGCAAACTCCCCATGTTTCTCTGGAAAATGGCTGCAACTGAGCGAATCCCCAAAGGGCATCTGTGGTATATAAACAGCCCTTTGTGTGTGTTGATGCACATCAGTCTTTTCGAAGATTCAGCCAGTTGCTGTGTCATGTAGGCGGAGGTTAGGTCCAACTTGGTGAACGACTCCCCCCCCCTCCGCCACCAGCGTTGCGAACACGTCATGCATTTTGGGTAGTGGGTACTGGTCCTGTAGTGAGACTCGGTTAATCGTTACCTTGTCGTCTCCTCATAGTCTGACCGTGCCATTGCTTTTCAACACCGGAACAATTGGACTGGCCCACTCGTTGAACTCGACTGGCGATATGATTCCTTCATGTTGGAGTCTGTTCAGTTCGATCTCGACTTTCTCCCTCATCATGTACGGAACCGACCGAGCCTTGTGATGGACAGGCCATCCATTGGGGCCCAGATGGATCTGTACCTTGGAGCCTGTGAAGTTGCCGATGCCTGGTTCGAATAGCAAGGGAAACTTGCTCAGCACTTGAGCACACGAGGCGTCATCCACTGAAGATAGTGCTTTAATGTCATTCCAATTCCATCTAATCTTTTCTAACCAGCTTCTGCCGAACAGCGTTGGGCCATTGCCTGGAACAATCCACAATGATAGGTCTTGCACAGCTCCATCATACGATACCCTCACTGCCGCACTTCCAACAACTGGTATGAGCGCTTTGGTGTAGATACGCAGCTTTGCATTAAGTGGGCTCAGTTTGGGCTTTTATGCTTTATTGCCCCACAGTTTCTTGAAAGTCTTCTGGCTCATTATTGACTGACTCACACCCGTGTCCAACTCCATGGATACTGGAACTCCATTTAATTTGACTTTCAGCATTATAGGAAGGCTCTTGGTGGTGATAATATGTACCCCATACACTTCTTCCTCGGGTTGAGTTATCTGGGCTGCGTGATTCGCGCTGGATCAATCATCCTCTGCCACTGGGTATGTCGCAGCACATTTGCACATTTGCTGGAGGTGCCCCATCGTTGCTCATCCTTTGTACACTTAGTGCTTGAATCGACATTGATGGGCCCGATGATTATGCCTGCAGCACCAACACGGTGCTAATGGATTCACATTCTCCCCACAGATGGCAGACTCTGAGTCATCACAGGTCTTGCAGCTGCAGACATATAGGCCCTGCTGTATGCAGTTCAGCCTGTAAGCGACGTCATTTTATGCACAGTATTTGCCGGTGAGCTTCGATGTTGAGAAGATATAAGTTTGGTGTTATCGTCCGTGGCCATGCATGTCTGGACGATCGCGATGGCCCTGCTCAGGTTTAGGGTTTTGGCAGCCAGCAGCTTTTGAAGATGACCTAATGGCTGATGTCCAGCACGACAAAGTCCCGCAGCATTTTCCCCAATGCAGCTCCAAAATTGAAAGGTCCCGTGAGGCGTCTCAGGTCAGTGACATAATCCACCACATCCTGGCCCCCAGAGCGATGGCCATGAGGATACTCTCCTTCGGCTTGAGATGGTCCTGAACCAGCGTGTACAACTCTGTATATTCCTTCTCCATTGGTTTCGTCAGTGCGGCCGTATATTTTAGGCCCACAGACGATGAGGAGAACCGCCCTGCGCATGGCCGCGTTAGTGTCTCCTTCCAGCTCGTTGGCCACGAAGTACCAGTCAAGCCGCTCGAAGAAGGCTTCCCAATCATCACCCTCTAGGAATCTCTCTAATATTCCAATGGCAGCCATGGTTGCGTGAAGGTTCGTATTCTGTTACTCATCGGCAATTGTTGTGTATAGAAGAATTCCACGAGGCTGAGTACTGTGAGCTGAACTTAGTGTGACCTTAGTCTTTATTGCAACTCCGGAGTGCCTAAACAACATGGCAGCCAATCTTTAATACTGGTCCTGCACGTGTGTGCAGGTGACCATTAAGACTCCAAAAGTTGTGCCCTCTGGTGGCAAGTATTACATAGTTACATATGTACCAAATGCTCCAGTACATTCCAGCTCGAAACACTGTGAAACAATGCTCCAGTACATTCCAACTGCAACATGACTCTGGATTGCTGCCACAGAGATAGCAGTAGATCTTTTAATCATTTCCTTGTCTGTCCTTCCATCACGTTTTCTGACCAGAGTCAATCACAAGATCAATGGGTGCTGTCAGTTTGCTAACAGCTATCACATTCCAGTGCAACCAAGCAGAATCAGCTCAATTGGCCACATTTTTAGAAAACCCAATGCACATCAATTAAACTTACATTCACTCCTTATCCATTTCATATAATTGAGCATTTAAGAACTTCAAAACATGCCAGTTTTTTTTTTACTGTGTTAGACCCATGTCTGGGATAGAGATCTACACATAATTTAACATAACCAGAATTTCACCATGGCCACAAAAATTCCAGTTTTCACACTTTAATATATTAGCTAACCTCAATAATTCTAATTTAATTTCGACCAATGTCTTAAACTAAACAAAATACAGAACAGATAAAATTATCCAAATAGCCTGTGTCAGGACTTATGAATGCTGCTCATGACACAAACACCAGCTTTGATATCCTGGGGTTGAAATTTACATTGGGCGGGGATACAACAAGTTGTAACTGACCCACCGCAGTTACTCACCTAACCAGATTTCCCTGTACATTGAAGCCAATGGAAAGGGATGCCGAGCTGGCTGTGTAAAGGGCGACCAATGAGCCAGTTCTACACCCCAAGATGAATTTCACCCATTTATCTCTCTTGTTTATTCTGTACTTTGTCCTTGCTTAAATAGAGCAACGATACATTCGGGGTAATTTTTATCTTCATTGCCGGGCAGTATCATAAATGGATTGCACATGTATTATGTGATTAACATGCTTGTATTTTCTTCAATTGAAAGTTGTATTTCGATGTGAATTTGTGTAATAATTACTCCACAGTAGCAGCTCACATCAGCACATCTGGTATTGCACGACATCTCGGGACATGTGTTACAATCACTGCCCGGGTATCACACTGTCAGTCTGGAACGGCTGCCCGTATAAAATCCAAACAATATTCATTGCCATTCAAATGATCTGCATATTTCTGTACTGAATTTACACGTAATGAATGTGCCTCTTGCAGGATTTTATGCTCATTGTATCTAAAATATAGATTGCACGTTTCAGAGATCGATTGCACGTTTTGCTTTATGCTTAATTAATGTATACTCTGCATGCATTTTTAGGGATTGTACAGCTATGGTAAACATCATCTCTATGATTTTATACAGACTGTACATCTACAGAAATAGCCTCTGTATGACCTTATACTGATTGTACACCTACAGATAGCAGCCTCTGTGTGATCTCAAACTGACTGTACACTTACAGATAACAGCCTCTGTGTGATCTCATACTGACTGTATACCTACAGAAAACAGCCTCTGTGTGACCTCATTCTGACTGTACACCTACAGATAACAGCCCATGTATTATCTTATACTGACTGTACACTTACAGATAACAGCTCACGTATTATCTTATACTGATTGTACACCTACAGATAGCAGCCTCTGTATGATCTTATACTGACTGTACACCTACAGATAGCAGACTCTGTATGATCTTATTCTGATTGTACACCTACAGATAGCAGCCTCTCTATGATCTTATACTGATTGTACAGCTACAGAAAGGCGTCGCGGTGTCATATTATCCTGATTGTACACCTATATAAATCAGTCAGTATGATCGTGGACTGATTAGACATCTACAGAAATCTTCCTCTGTGTAATCTTACACAGGTTGGACCAGAATTAAATGCACACTCTATAATATGTTGTACTGGTTTGTAACTCGAAGTATACTACCTGTATGATTAAGTAATTATATTTCACCTAATGATTGCAAGCTTGATATGATTTTGGACCGATTTTACATTTCAATCTTACACGGAGCGGTTTAGGAGCAAAAAGATGCAAAATGATGTTACACTTTAATTTGGGGAAAGTCCATTTTAACTCCACATTTTTTAAATTGTATATGGAACCTTGGGGCTCTTTTTCTACAGAAACTTTAGGCACAAAGAGTGGCTCGATATAGGAAATAATAATTTATTGCACATGAGAAATATAGGCAATAGAGTTAAACAACATCTTCAATTACTGCACAATTTAGGATTGATTTAACAACAAGAAAACAATATCTTCTGAATTGCTCAAATAAATAACCTCTTGGAGATCAAATATATATCTGACCCTAAAACCATAACGAACATTTTTACTCCTGGTTAACTCAGTATATTGATGAAGATCTTTGAATCGCATAATGGACACAGTGGTAATGTAGGAAGGTTTTCTCTTGTAAGCTGTTCAACCATTTAAGAGGCAGACTGTAATTCTCCATCAAGGCATGGAGCTGTGAGGTAGAGAGCTGTCAACAAGCCAAGTGAGGGGGCTCCGTCAGGCGAGATGGAGTAGTGAAGAGGTGACACAGTGACCCACTCAAACTAACTTCTGCTTTCAAAGTCTCCTTCAACTTCAACCACATTTCCGGAGCGGTGGCAGGTCAATAATTGGTTTCTTCAAATACATCTCTGACCACCCCCCCGCCCAACAACCTCAACCCACACCCTTCCCTCAGCCCTATCTGTTATATATGTAAACTTGTATTTATTCTGTACAGCCACCAGAGGGCTCATCCCTTGGAGTCCCAAGGGATCTCATAATCCCTTGGGAGCACAGGTATTTAAGGAGGCTTCACAGGTTGGAGAGGTACTCTGGAGACCTGCAATAAAAGACTAAGGTCACACTTTACTTTGAGTTCACAGTGTTCAGTTTGACTCTTTCTCAATACACAACTGGTGACGAGATACCGATAGCGAACCCAAAGATGCAGTGGGTATCCTGGAGAAATTCTTGGAAGGGGATGATTGGGAAACTTTTGTGGAGCGCCTCGACCAATACTTCGTGACCAGCGAGCTAGATGGGGAAGACAGCACTGCCAAATGAAGGGCAATCCTCCTCACCGTCGGTGGGGCACCAACGTATGGCCTCATGAAGAATCTGCTCACTCCAGTGAAACCCACGGAGAAATCATACAATGATTTGGGCACACTAGTCCGAGAGCATTTGAACCCGAAGGAAAGCGTTCTGCTGGTGAGGTACCGGTTCTACACCTACAAAAGGTCTGAAGGCCAGGAAGTGGCGAGTTATGTCGCCGAGCTAAGACGCCTTGCAGGACATTGAAAATTTGAAGGACATTTGGAGCATGTGCTCAGAGACTTTTTTGTACTTGGCATTGCCCACGAAACCATACTTCACAAACTTTAGACTGTAGAGACCCCAACTTTCAGTAAAGCCATAGCGATAGCCAAAGCATTCATTGGCACCAGTGACAATACGAAGCAAATATTTCAGCACACAAGTGTTGCTAGGAGTATTGTGAACAAAGTGATGTTGCTTTTTGATTCGTAATGTACAGGGCAAGTCACACATACCTGCAGGTACACGTCCACAGATGTCTCAGAGTCCATCATCAAGGGTGAGGAAAGCAAGGCCATTAATACCTTGTTGGTGCTGCAGGGTGGTCATCGTTTCCATTCTTGCCGATTCAAAGGGTACATTTGCAAGGGCTGTGGAACAATGGGACACCTCCAACGAGTGTGCAGGCGAGTTGCAAAGCCTGTTAAACCTGCAAACCACCATGTTGCAGAGGAGGACAGATCCACGGAAGATCACGATGAACCAGAGCCTCAGATCGAGGAGGCAGAGGTATATGGGGTGCACACATTCACCACAAGCTGAGAGCAGTACAGTACATGATGAGAGAAAGGGTAGAGATCGAGCTAGACTAGTTGCAAAGAGAGGGCATCATTTCCCCGATCGAGTTCAATGAGTGGGCCAGTCCTGTCATCCCAGTCCTCAAGGGAGACGGCACCATCAGAATCTGTGGCGATTACAAAGTAACTATCAATCGTTTCTCCCTGCAGGACCAATACCCACTACCAAAGGCCGACGACCTCTTTGCACCGCTGGCGGGAGGAAAGATGTTCACGAAGTTGGATTGACTTTAGCCTACATGAAGCAGGAACTTGAGGAATCATCAAAGGCCCTCACCTGCGTCAACACGCAAAAAGGTCTTTTTGTTTATAACAAATGTCCGTTTGGAATCCAATCGGCGGCGGCGATATTCCAGAGAAACATGGAAAGCTTACTGAAGTCAGTCCCGCACACCGTGGTCTTCCAGGACAACATCTTGGTCACAGGTCGGAACACAGTCGAGCATCTGCAGAACCAGGAGGAGGTACTAATCGACTCAACCACATGGGGCTCAGGTTAATACGCTCGAAGTGCGTTTTCCTGGTGCCAGACGTGAAGTTCCTGGGGAGAAGAAGCTGTGTGCTTCACGGGAGCTGGTCCAGTGTATCAGTGGAAATGCAGGAAGAGATAAAGCCATTCCAGCAGCGCAAAGATGAAATGTCGATACAGGCAGACTGCCTTCTGTGGGGCAATCGAGTAGTGGTCCCCAAGAAGGGCAGAGACACCTTCATCAGTGACCTCCACAGTACCCATTCAGGCATCATAATGATGAAAGTGATAGCCAGATCCCACGTGTGGTGGCCCGGTATCGATGCGGACCGCATTCACAGATGTAATACATGCTCGCAGTTAAGCAATGTACCCAGGGAGGCGCTGCGAAGTTTATGGTCTTGGCCCTCCAAACCGTGGTCTAGGGTACACGTCGACTATGCAGGCCCGTTCTTGGGTAAAGTGTTCCTTGTGGTTGTAGACGCGTACTCCAAGTGGATTGAATGTGAGATAATGTCAGCTAGCACATCCGATGCCACCACTGAAAGCCTGCGGGCCATGTTTGCCACACACGGCCCATCCGATGTCCTGGTGAGCGACAACGGGCCATGTTTTACCAATGTTCAGTTCGGAGAATTCATGACCCGTACCAGGATAAAACATGTCACATCTGCCCCATTTAAACCAACATCCAATGGTCAGGCAGAGAGAGCAGTGCAAACCATCAAGAGAGTCTTGAAGAGAGTAACTGAAGGCTCCCTGCAGACTCGCCTATTCCGAGTCCTGCTGAGCTACTGCACGAGACCTCACTCACTCAATGGGATCCCATCTGCTGAACTGCTCATGAAAAGAGCATTTAAGACAAGGCTCTCATTAGTTCACCCTGATCTACATGAACAGGTAGAGAGCAGGCGGCTCCAACACAGTGCATTCCATGATAGCGCTTCTGTGTCGCGCGAGATTGAAATCAATGATCCTGTATTTTATTAAATTATTGACAAGGTCCAAAGTGGCTTCCCAGCACTGTCATGGCCAAAGAGGGGAATAGGGTGTTTCGGGTCAAACTTTCAAATGGACTCATTCACCAGAAACACTTGGGCCAAATGAAACTCAGATTCACGGACTATCCTGAGCAACCCACCTTGGACCCTACCTTTTTTGATCCCCCAACATACCCACCAGTGGCAACCGGCACCACGGTTGACCGCGAAGCAGAACCCATCATCCACAGCAACCCAGCAGGGCCCAACACACCAGGCAGCCCAGCAAGGCCAGCTGCACAGCAGCCCAGCGAGGGCCCAACAAATGATTCAACAACACCAGCTTTCACACCGAGAAGATCAACCAGGGTAAGAAGGGCCCCAGATTGACTCGCATTGTAAATTGTTACACTATTGACTTTGCGGGGGAGTGTTGTTATATATGTAAACTTGTATTTACTCTGTAAAGCCACCAGGGGGCTCATCCCCTGGAGTTCCAAAGGATCCCATAATCCCTTGGGATCACAGGTATTTAAGGAGGCTTCACAGGTTGAAGAGGCACTCTGCAGAGCTGCAATAGAAGACTAAGGTCACACTTTACATTGAGCTCAGAGTGTTCAGTCTGACTCTTTCTCCATACACAACACTATCGACATAAGTTTAAAAACAGCACTGAAAACACATCCTTCCTGGCTATGGGCACTGATGTAACCCCATTGCAGGCTTAATATACCATCACAAATCACCCCTCCCAGCCACCCCTGCACAGCACCATCTTCATACCTTCACAATAAAACCTCTGACCCCCGCACAACAAGCTCGGCTCACATCCTTACCTCAGCCCTATCGACATTGCCAAATCCGAGTGTACAGAGCATGTCCATTCGAACAACCTCAAAAACGCAAGTTTTTTTCCCGTGCATGCGCAGAAGGCCTGGCTTTATTTTTCGGCGCAGACAGCAGGCGACTGGACACGCTGCGTGGCTCCAGATTCGATTTACAGATCGGAGAAAGTATGGACAATTATTTATGGCGCATTTCTGGACCTAAAATACTGGCGTAACTCTAGCAATATGCCAGATAATGGGCTTGGGCAATATTGAGCCCATTATCTCTCTCGGTGTCTGACTCTCTGTCTCTGTCTCTCTCTTTCTCTGTGTCTCACTCTCTCTCCCTCTCTGTTTCACTTTCTCCGTCTCTCTCTCTCTCTCTCTGTCTCTCTCTCTCTCTGTCTCACTCTTCTGGCAGTTTGCTGCAGAAATCCAGAATCCCTATATCCCACCCCCCCAACCCATAGCTCTGTATCTGCCTCTGCTTAAAACATTTATTCACTTACCCATGAAACAATGCAATATAAACTGCTTGCGGTTGCTGCTGATCCTGCTACTGTAACCATGTCGATCCGTTACTTGCACAGTTCTGGGGGCTAATGATCCATTTCTCACTAATATTACAATGGCAGAGTGGATACAATGTCTCAGGGTCAGATAAAAGAGCTGAAGGCTTATTGTTGCACACTGGAGGGAAGTGTGCAGTGATGTTCCCCATGGGTCGGTTATTGAGACCATTGCTGTTTTTGCGATATATCAATGACCTCTCCCTACACCCCTTGGCCTACCACACAGTCCCTAAAACGCCCCTCCCAACCCCGCTTTCCATAAAACCCCTCTCCCCACCTCGCTCTCTCTAAAACCCCTTTCCTTAAAACCTCTCTCCCTTCACCCTCTCCTTTTCCCCTTCTCCTCTAGCCCCTTTCGCTACCCCCTCCCCTATCCCTGCACTCCCTACCTCCGCTCTCCCTATCCTTGCTCTCCCTATCCTTGCTCTCCCCACCCTGCTCACCCTTCCCCCTCTCCCAACCACTCCTTCCTCCTCTCTCCCTAGCCCCCTCTCCCTAGTCCTCTCTCCCTACCAACCACACTCCCGAACTCCGATCTCCCTACCCCGTTGATGCACAGTGCCGTTCATTTAAGGAGATATTTCACAACTCTCAAGAAAAATATATTTCAGTGAGGAGAAAAGGGTGTAAAAGGAAAGATAGCCATCCATGGCTAACTAAATAAATAAAGGACAGTATCCAATTAAAAACAAAGGCATTAAAGTTGCCAAAACTAGTCGGAGGACAGAAGATTGGGAAGCTTTTAAAAGCAAGCAAAGAATGACTAAAAAAGTGATTATGAAAGGAAAGATAGACTATGAAAGTAAACGAGCACGAAATATAAAAACAGAAAGCAAGAGTTGCTATAGGTATATAAAAAGGAAAAGAGTCGCTAAAGTAAATGTTGGTCCCTTAGAGGACGAGACCGGGGAATTAGTGATGGGGAACATGGAATTGGCCGAAACTCTGAACAAATATTTTGTATCAGTCTTTACGGTAGAGGACAATATCCCAACAGTGGATAGTAAAGAGGCTATAGTGGGTGAGGAACTTAACACAGTCACAATCACTGAGGAGGTGGTACTCAGTAAAATAATGGGCCTAAAGGCAGATAAATCCCCTGGACCTGATGGCTTGCATCCTCGGGTCTTAAGAGAAGTAGTGGCAGGGATAGTGGATGCATTAGTTGTAATTTACCAAAATTCCCTGGATTCTGGGGAGGTCCCAGCAGATTTCAAAACTGCAAATGTAACACCCCTATTTAAAAAAAGAGGCAGACAAAAAGCAGGAAACTGTAGACCAGTTAGCCTAACATCTGTGGTTGGGAAAATGTTGGAGTCCATTATTGAAGAAGTAGTAGCAGGGCATTTGGAAAAGCAAAATTCGGTCAGGCAGAGTCAGCATGGATTGATGAAGGGGACAAATTGACAAATTTGTTTGACAAATTTGCTGGAATTCTTTGAGGATGTAACGAACAGGGTGAATAAAGGGGAACCAGTGGATGTGATGTATTTGGACTTCCAGAAGGCATTTGACAAGGTGCCACATAAAAGGTTACTGCACAAGATAAAAGTTCACGGGGTTGGGGGTAATATATTAGCATGGATAGAAGATTAGCTAACTAACTGCCAACCCAACAATGAACCATTTATCCTGACTCTCTGTTTTCAATCAGTAACTAGTGGAGTGCCGCAGGGATCAGTGCTGGGACCCCAACTATTTACAATCTATATTAATGACTTAGAAGAAAGGACTGAGTGTAATGTAGCCAAGTTTGCTGATGATACAAAGATGGGAGGAAAAGCAATGTGTGAGGAGGACACAAAAAATCTGCAAAAGGACACAGGCTAAGTGAGTGGACAAAAATTTGGCAGATGGAGTATAATGTTGGAAAATGTGAGGTCATGCACTTTGGCAGAAAAAAATCAAAGAGCAAGTTATTATTTATTGAATAAAAAATGTAAAGTGCTGCAGGACCTGGAGGTACTTGTGCATGAAACACAAAAGGTTAGTATGCAGGTACAGCAAGTGATCAGGAAGGCCAATGGAATCTTGGCCTTTATTGCAAAGGGGATGGAGTATAAAAGCAGGGAAGTCTTGGTACAGTTATACAGAGTATTGGTGAGGCCACACCTGGAATACTGTGTGCAGTTTTGGTTTCCATATTTACGAAAGGATATATTTGCTTTGGAGGAAGTTCAGAGAAGGTTCACTTGGTTGATTCTGGAGATGAGGGTGTTGACTTATGAGGAAAGGTTGAGTAGGTTGGGCCTATACTTATTTGAATTCAGAAGAATGAGAGGTGATCTTATCGAAACATATAAGATTATAAGGGGGCTTGACAAGGTGGATGTAGAGAGTTTGTTTCCACTGATGGTGAAGACTGGAACTAGGGAGCATAATCTTAGACTAAGGTGCCGCCCATTTAAAATTTAGCTGAGGAGGAATTTCTTCGGTGGTGCCATCTATTGAAGTACTCCATCAATACTGCACTGGATTGTAAGGCTAGATTTTTCATGTTCAATTGGCAAGAAGCTGAGAGAGTGAGGCTTGGCTGGATTAGATGTGACCTATATTTTTTGAATAGACTATATCTGGGCAAAGATCCACATCGGCAACCAGTAGAATTGGAACAGATTGATTATGGAAGTGGCTACTTCTGGTTCACAGGTCTTCATTACTGCTGATGGTCGTTGGTCTTTCACCTCTCCCTCACTCTCATGTTTCAAATCTTTCTCTTTCACCTCACTGTCTCCTCATTTGCGTCTATGTGCTCTTTCACATCTACCCCGTCTTTCCCTTCTGTTTTAGTCTTTTTCCATCTTCCTTCCCTTTTGTCTCCTATTTTCTTATTGCTCTTCAAAGTTGACTTTGTAAATGGCTTCACTGAGTCCCTTACACTTATCTCTACCTTCTTTTGAGTGAGAATTAATCTCCTTTCAATTCCTGTTTTTCTTTTCCCTTATCACGTTGTGCTCTCTCCACCCTTTTGTCCTCTTTGAGTCTGTGGGATAGATTTCATTTTCATTTCATGGGGATAATTGACTTCAGTGGAAAGCAAAACTGGACGAGGAATATAATCTGTGTAAGATGCGATATTGCTTGTTTTACACCATCGCCAATGTGAAAATTACCCCTCTGGACTGCAGTTTGAATTGCAGATAGTCTGACCCAGATACAACCCACCCGATGTCCATTACAGTCCTAAACACTTCCACCACTTGATGGAAAATGACATGTAAATTGCCTGAAATAGGTAGTGAAAATGGAGGTCCAGCATAAAGTTGGCCATGAAAATGGAATCAGTGGTTAAACTGAATGTGGGGAAATCAAAACCACTTTCAACCATGAAGATGTGTATTTAAACAGAACGTTCCTCAATAGTGATAGAGCCAGCAGCAAGAACATATTTCGAGACATGGCTTGTTAGTAGGATATCAACATATCATTTCTTGTCTGGTCCTAAGTGGGAGCTTTATTGGAGAACGATTGAGAAGTTAGAAGAGAAGTACTACACTTTGGCTTGCCTAGGTTTATCAGGCCTAATTAACTGAAGTCTTCAAGAACACTTACATGGCTGTTAGAATTGATTGGTGACAAAAGAGTGAACCTTTCGGACATGTGCTCAATTGAATGGAAAGGGTTTTCTTTGAACTAATATAAGAAGATCCATGTTACACCCCTCAGCAAATTCTCTTTGTTTTCTTTAATCTTTAGCAGTAATCTTCACGTGCCATATATAGAAGGGACCTTTACAGCCCAAAGTTATATCCACCACAGAGACTAGCAGGTTATAGGAATTACATTGTGTGGTTATATAGCCAGCTCGAGGCGGAGGTAAGGGTGTCACTGAAATGTTTAAGTTTGCTGCCATCTGGGCATAGGGCTAGAATTTGTAGAGCGCCAGCTTTCCAGTGTGAACTGATACAGAGGGTAGATCTTAACTTTGTCCCAACAACAATAACACATTGCATTTATATAGTGCCTTTAACCTAGTAAACCATCCCAAAGCACTTCATAGGGGCGTTATCAAACTAATGTTGACATCGAGTCACATCAGGCGATATTAGGACAGATGACTGAAAGCTTGGTCAAATAGACATGTTTTAAGGAGTGTCGTAAAGGAGGTGGAGAGGTTTAGGGAGGGAATTCCAGAGCTTAGGGCCAAGGCAGCTGAAGGCAAAGCCATCGATGGTGGAGCGATTGAAATCAGGGATGCTCAAAAGGCCAGAATTGGAGGAGTGCGGAGATTTGACGGTCGTAGGGCTGGAGGAGATTAGAGGTAGGTAGGGGTGAAAGCCATGGAGGGATTTGAAAACAAGGATGAGAATTTTAGAATCGAGGCGTTGCAGGACCAGGAGCCAATGTAGGTCAGCGAGTACAGGGGTATTGGGTGAACGGGACTTGGTGCGAGTTACAAAACGAGCAGTAGATTGTGGATCAGCTCAAGTTTATAGAGTGTGGAAACGGCTGGCCAGCCAGGAGAGCATTCGAATATTCAAATCTAGAGGTAACAAAGGCAATGATACAGGTTTAAGCAGCAGATGAGCTGAGGCAGTGGCGGAGTCGAGCGATGTTACGGAAGTGGGAGTAGGTGGTGCCAGTGATGGAGCCGATATGTGGTTGAATGCTCATCTCGGGGTCAAATATGACAGAGGTTGTGAATGATCTCAGATAGTGCCCACGGAGAGGGAGAGGGATAGAGTCGGTGGCTAGGGAACAGAGGTTGTGGAGTAGACTGAAGACAAATGGCTTTGATCTTCCCAATATTTAGTTGGAGGGAATTTCTGCTCATCCAGTACTGGATATCGGACAGCGTGACGAATGGGAGACAGTGGAGGGGTCGAGTGAGGTGGGTGTGGTCAGTGTACATGTGGAACCTGACGGGCTGCGAACATGTTTCACACTATCACACAAAGTCATCGTTACCCACAGGGAGTGATACCTGCACCAGAGCAGGTGGTGCCGAGGACCGATCCAACTCGGGTATCGGGCCTCAATCAAATTAGGCCGGCGATCTCCAGACTCCTGCTGCACATCCAGGGTGCTGATCGGTGAATTGGCTGAGAGGGGGTAGTCATTGGGGGTGGGGCCGAACGACGAATGACAATGGTCTTAGTGACTGTTCACGTGAGCAGAGCAATCCTGCTCCTGGCTCTCCAGGTAGTGTTTTTATTTAACTAAAAATATATCACTTACCTGATTGGGTGCCCTGGTGGCTCCAGGGGCTGCTGGATTATCCAAAGTGTGCAGGTCCAATGCCTGCAATTGAATTTGGAAAAGGGGTCCTTTATCAGGGATTACAGGATTACACCCCTAATTTATATATTCAGGGGCTTAAAACGGATGTAACACATACCAATTTCTAGCCCGTATAATACAACTGATATATTCAACAGACTGCTTATCTATTGCAGTTAGCTTTCTGTCTCTCTAAGGAGTTAATCCTCTTTTATTTTCACAAATTTTCAGTAGTCACTGATCTGAGTCATAATTTGATAAACCACAACCCAGTTAATGCTGAATTTCGGTGATAGTCTGTTATTCATTTCGTTAAGTAACGATATTAAATTCTCAGCCTGAAAGTGCTGGTAACCCTGTGTATAACTATTACTAACTACTATCTATTTGTATAATCAAGGTGTAAGTTTAAATAGTGATCGTTGTTATTTTGAAGTCAATAAAGACTTGTTAGTGGATTTTGCTTTCTGGTTCTGCCTTGATGAGTTGGCTCTCAGTAACCTGTGCATATTCTCACTGTGGGTTGGCAAGTTGCACTGGTATTACGTAGAGCTGCACAGAAACAGGCCAACTGGTCTATGCTGGCGTTTATGCTCCACACGGGCCTCCCCCTAACTTACTTCATCTAATCCTATCAACATATCATTCTCTTCCTTTCTCCCTCATGTATTATATAGCTTCCCCTTAAATACCTCGATACTGTTCACCTCAACCACTCCTTGTGGTAGTGAGTACCACATTCTCAGCACTCTCTCAATAAAGAATTTCCTCCAGAATTCCTTATTCAATATATTACTGACCCCTAGTTTTCGACTGTCCTACAAGAGGAAACATATTCCCTATGTCTAACCTGTAGAAGCCCTTCCTAATTGTAAATACTTCTATTAAATTACCCCTTGGCCTTCTCTTTTCTCGAGAACAGAGCCCCAGCCTGTTCAGTCTTCCCTGATAGTTGCACCATCTCAGTTCTGAGATCATCATTGTAAATCTTTATTGCTCTTTCTGAAGTGTTTGTGTGGTCTAACCAAGGTTTTAAATATGTTCATCCTAACTTCTCTACTTTCCCTCAGTCTATTTTTTGCTAACCTTTGTTAACTTGAGTTGCTACTGATAATGATTTGGAAAGCTGTAACCCTGGCTCCATTTGGGCCTGTAACCCATTTAGACTCTTATTCTCCAATGTGACCTTCTTACTGCTCCTATCAAAATGCACCCACTCACATTTAACTATGTTGGAATTAATTTGCCATTTGCAAGTGCATTGCACAAGATTGTTAATGTCTTATTGTCTTGTTTCACATTCTGGAGGGGCTGTATGGCCTACTCCTGCTCGTATTTACTATTAATTATATGCCCCAATTTGATGTCATCCACAGATTTTGATATTATATTTCCTATTCCCGAGTTAATCTGCTATAGAATGGTCAGCTGTTTAACACTCGGCCTGATTTTCTTTTCCATTGACATCATATCTCTGTGATCATTTTTATCCTTTGGGTGCCCATTCCTGTTCCCTGCCCCCGCTGATCAGTGTTTCAGCAGGCAATTCTTAACCATCTCAGTGCTGCCCCCTGCTGGTAAACTGTTGGTCCATTGTCACATTCCTGCTCCTGGTGAGTTGTTTTTAATAACCTGAGGTAAATGTCCCGCCCAGGACACCCTATACAATGTCTCTCCCAGACCACCTACAAGAGAAAAGAGTGCGAGGGTTAGATCTGTTTTATCTATCCTGTAAATAGTGGGATCCTCCTTGTTGTTGTAAAGTGGCCGAGTAAAACTACACCAAGCACCAAGCATTGTTTTAGCTTTAATCCCAAACAGATTTATTAACCATTAATTGAACAAGAGAAGAGCAGCAATAATTTACCACATTTACAGCAGTTGCATCATGTTGTAGAAAATAATAACTCGCTTGCACGTCTTGTGATAAAACTGTAATTAATTTTTTAATGCAGTGATACTTTCAATATTTTCTCAAATGTGGTAGTTATCAATCACGATGGAAGATTTTTAAATGCTCAGACAAAGAGAGCTAAATTTCCCTGTCCATGTACCCAGGCTATTGGATTGCCCCAGAACAGTGAGTGCAGGGACATTGGGGAAGGAAGAGCACAAGCCCCTAATGAACATACCCGAATTTCTGACCATTGATTTAAATGGGCACCACATTGGCAGGAACCCTTCTGGGCATTTACCCCTCTGTCCATCCCCCTGTATTCACGGTTCCCAGGTGATTTAAATAAAAACACAGAGTCAGGAGCAGCCTCAGTCGCCGCATTGGAAATTCGTGCATTGGCTTCCCAGGCTGTGATTTTCATCCGTTAATCTCACGACAAAGGCTCAACCTGAAGAAACATAGAAACATAGAAAATAAGTGCAGCAGTAGGTGAAGAAGTTTCTCCTCATCTCGGTCCTAAATGGCTTACCCCTTATCCTTAGACTGTGACCCCTGGTTTTGGACTTCCCCAACATTGGGAACATTCTTCCTGCATCTAACCTGTCTGAACCCATCAGAATTTTAAACGTTTCTATGAGGTCCCCTCTCATTCTTCTGAACTCCAGTGAATACAAGCCCAGTTGATCCAGTCTTTCTTGATAGGCCAGTCCCACCATCCCGGGAATCAGTCTGGTGAACCTTTGCTGCACTCCCTCAATAGCAAGAATGTCCTTCCTCAAGTTAGGAGACCAAAACTGTACACAATACTCCAGGTGTGGCCTCACCAAGGCCCTGTACAACTGTAGCAACACCTCCCTGCCCCTGTACTCAAATCCCCTCGCTATGAAGGCCAACATGCCATTTGCTTTCTTAACCGCCTGCTGTACCTGCATGCCAACCTTCAATGACTGATGTACCATGACACCCAGGTCTCGTTGCACCTCCCCTTTTCCTAATCTGTCACCATTCAGATAATAGTCTGTCACTGTTTTTACCACCAAAGTGGATAACCTCACATTTATCCACATTATACCTCATCTGCCATGCATTTGCCCACTCACCTAACCTATCCAAGTCACTCTGCAGCCTCATAACATCCTCCTCGCAGCTCACACTGCCACCCAACTTAGTGTCATCCGCAAATTTGGAGATACTACATTTAATCCCCTCGTCGAAATCATTAATGTACAATGTAAACAGCTGGAGCCCCAACACAGAACCTTGCGGTACCCCACTAGTCACTGCCTGCCATTCTGAAAGTACACATTTACTCCTACTCTTTGCTTCCTGTCTGACAACCAGTTCTCAATCCATGTCAGCACACTACCCCAAATCCCATGTGCTTTAACTTTACACATTAATCTCTTGTGTGGGACCTTGTCGAAAGCCTTCTGAAATTCCAAATATACCACATCAACTGGTTCTCCCTTGTCCAATCTACTGGAAACATCCTCAAAAAATTCCAGAAGATTTGTCAAGCATGATTTCCCTTTCACAAATCCATGCTGACTTGGACCTATCATGTCACCTCTTTCCAAATGCGCTGCTATGACATCCTTAATAATTTGTTCCATCATTTTACCCACTACTGAGGTCAGGCTGACCGGTCTATAATTCCCTGTTTTCTCTCTCCCTCCTTTTTTAAAAAGTGGGGTTGCATTGGCAACCCTCCACTCCATAGGAACTGATCCAGAGTCAATGGAATGTTGGAAAATGACTGTCAATGCATCCGCTATTTCCAAGGCCACCTCCTTAAGTACTCTGGGATGCAGTCCATCAGGCCCTGGGGATTTATCAGCCTTCAATCCCATCAATTTCCCCAAGACTGGCCAGCAGAGTGTGACATGGGACAGTAATCGTCAATCACTGACCCTGAACCCATTCAGGGAGCTGAAAGGATAAGGCGAGGAAATATGTTTTCAAATTTTTAATTTCGCCGTTAAGGGTGTCTGGTTACTGTGGTTACTAGAATTCATGACTACTATATCTGACTGTTAATTGACAGACCATGAATCGGTCATCTTTAATATTGAACAGTATGTGATGAGGTGGGTGCTTTTTTGTGGAGGACATTTACTGACGGATGCCAGCATTTAAACTGTCATAATTCACCAGTGCCAGCTTTAAGCCCCACAGCCAGTTCTGTTACACATACTGAGAACCAGCTCTGGGCAGTTATTGGGACTGGGGAGACTTGGAAGGAACAACACACGTTTTTTACAATTACATTAGGAAATGTAGGGGTGCAAAGGAGGCTTCTCTCCCACAAAGTTGACGAACTGATATAGTTAATCGACACCTCGCCCTTCTGTTGGGGTTAAACAGAAGGCTTCTCTTCCCCGGCGTGGATTAACTGATATAGATAATCGAATCCTCGCCCAGCTCCCACTGTACAACGACCACGGAAGTAAACAAACGAAACCTCAGGTTTACCGGATTTATTACGAGCAACGCACGGGACGGTTCAGCCGACAACCTCCGAAATACAAGAGGTTTCAAGTACAATTTATACAGGTTTTGGAGAGGAGCACCCTCCGACAAAGTCCTCGATAGGTCTCATTCTATCAACGAAGTTACATTGATTTGTCGACTCTTATCAAACTGTCTTTGAGTGGTATATGCAATTGGCCATCTTCTGTGGTGTTGTTCCATGACTTGCACTTTGCCACAGTACAATAGACGCTTAAACTGGCTTCCTTATCTCTGCCTCAGAGACTTCTGATCAACAACTGCTGATTTTGCTGTTTAAGTATTACAGAGGTTACGGATTCAGTTTAATGCATTATACATTTGTGATATACCTACATAAACAAGTGTTACAAACTTAGGCATTTATACAGACCCTCCTAATACTGATAAGTTCACTACCTTCAGAATAATTATGACAACCTATTTGCAACTCTTACAATTTATCCCTTACAATTCCCCCCTTATGGCCCTTGGCTATATGCCCAAGATAGGCCATTTCCCAATTAATACCTCACGGGTGAGCTTCCAGGTTGTCCTTTCGCTTGGGAAGCGCTACTTACCGAGCTGCAGGATCGACCTGTTGGCTTTCCCATCAAGGTTATCCGAAGTAAGTCCTTTCTGGCGGACTGTCTGATTTCCCTTTATTCAATGTTTTAACTATAGTATGGGCTAAGGCCTGCCTCCTTTTTACGAGCAAGATGAGTTCCCTTGCACTATAACCAGTCTGTTGAGTCCAGCATAGTTTGTGTATAAGTCCTTTTTAGCCAACATTTTCTCAGTGTTCGAATTATGCCCCGCCTCGGGTATCCTCTTTCTTCTATCTTTCCTCCACTTGGGGTCTTCTCTATTCTGCCGAATTTCTGCCCCGCCTGGGGTATCCTCTATATGGTCGAATAGTGTCCAATTCAGTCACGTTTGTTCCTCTTTCAGTTCGAGTATGCTCAAGGTGCACCCATCCACTTGGTTATATCCACTGTCATCTTTGATCATTCGCCATGGATCACGACATAAAGCAACTTGTTTATTGGTTTTCCTTGTGGCCCGATGGACTTCGCATAACTTCCTCAGGTAATGTCTATCATTGTCCCATCGATCTTTCCTCCTTAAGCTCAGGGGTTATAATAAACCCCTTTATATTTAGTAGTTCTGTGTTATAAAAAACAACCCCCTAACAATCATCTATGCTGAGACTCTTAGTAATGTTGTAATATTGTTCTCTTCAGTTACATTTTTGGTTTGTCATTGTACCGCACTCGAGTTTGATTTCTTATTCCCCCTACATTGTTTGGTATAGAGGATATCCCTTTGTCACATCATACCGTAGTATAGATAATACAAAACCTATTATATTTAAATGTCCGGTTACACATTGGGCCTTTGGGACCCAATCATGACCTTTCTCCGCACCTCGCAGGCATGAGTCATGTTTTTGTCCAAGGTCCAGTTGGTAAATACATCAAGTGTTATCCACCTTTCCATTCTGAAGATGCCCTAGGTTATCTTGTATTCCATTGAGCAACCATGCTCCATATCCTGTACATACTAGTTCTATCTGTATGGTTTTACTTACATTCCATTCTGCTCTATTCATCAAATTTATAGTTCTGGCGTGGGCCACTTTTAATAATTCCCTTTCTACGCCATTACCCAGTCGTGCCTGTATCTTTTCATTATTCTCATCCCTTTCCAGCAATCCCTGTAAGGTTTGTGTTAGAGCATTAACTCGATTATCTAACGTGTGTAAGTCTATAGTGTTTCCCGTCGGAACTCCTGCCGCATTTCCCGAAGTGTATCTTATCCTTGGTCTGTCTTATCAATCCCCCTTTTGCCCCAGCGTTCAGAGTTGGACATGTTGGCGCTGGGGATGTGATGGTCGGGGCCCTGGTAGTGCTCACTGTTGCTAAAGTAATGGGTGGGGCCGTGTTGGTGGGTCTATCTCGGGAGATATCCCTCCACCACCATTGAGTGAAATCTGCAACCCCTTCCCCCGGGTGCCGTATCTCTGTCCCTCCTGATTATAAAACACACCGTGGTCTTATTCTCACTAATTAATGGTCCCGAATTACTGGCCCATCCCCAATGTTGTTTTATTTCCTCGTTACGTTGTTTTATGCCCGTTATTTAAGACTACTGTTGCTCCGTGCATCACCATCAGAGTTTTTGATTCTTTTTAAACTAATGTGAACCGAGCCCCTGTAATACAGGCCTTGCCGTCCCTCAGCCTGTTGTCCAGGAAGGATAGACTGAAAAGGAGATGGGGTAGCGTTGCTGGTTAAAGAGGAGATTAATGCAATAGTAAGGAAGGACATTAGCTTGGATGATGTGGAATCTGTATGGGTAGAGCTGCGGAACACCAAAGGGCAGAAAACGCTAGTGGGAATTGTGTACAGACCACCAAACAATAGTAGTGATGTTGGGGATGGCAACAAACAGGAAATTAAGGATGCATGCAATAAAGGTGCAGCAATTATCATGGGTGACTTTAATCTACATGTAGATTGGGCTAACCAAACTGGTAGCAATATGGTGGAGGAGGATTTCCTGGAGTATATCAGGGATGGTTTTCGAGACCAATATGTCGAGGAACCAACTAGAGAGCTGGTCATCCTAGACTGGGTGTTGTGTGATGAAAGAGTATTGATTAGCTGTCTTGTTGTGGGGAAGAGTGACCATAATATGGTAGAATTCTTCATTAAGATGGAGAGTGACACAGTTAACTCTGAGACTAGGGTCCTGAACTTAAACAAAGGTAACTGCGATGGTATGAGACGTGAATTAGCCAGGAAAAACTGGCAAATGATACTTAACGGGTTGATGGTGGATAGGCAATGGCAGATATTTAAAGATCACATGGATGAACTTCAACAACTGTACATCCCTGTCTGGTGTAAAAAATAAACCGGGGAAGGTGGCTCAACCGTGGCTAACAAGGGAAATTAGGGACAGTGTTAAAACCAAGGAAGAGGCATATACATTGGCCAGAAAAAGCAGCATACCTGAGGACTGGGAGAAATTTAGAATTCAGCAGAGGATGACAAAGGGTTTAATTAGGAGGGGGGAAATGGAGTATGAGAAGAAGCTTGCAGGGAACATTAAGACGGATTGCAAAAGTTTCTCTACGTATGTAAAGAGAAAAAGGTTAGTAAAGACAAACGTAGGTCCCCTGCAGTCAGAATCAGGGGAAGTCATAACAGGGAACAAAGAAAGGGCAGACCAATTGAACAAGTACTTTGGTTCGGTATTCACTAAGGAGGACACAAACAACCTTACGGATATAAAAGGGGTCAGAGAGTCTAGTAAGGAGGAGGAACTGAGGGAAATCCTTATTAGTCGGGAAATTGTGTTGAGGAAATTGATGGGATTGAAGGCCGATAAATCCCCAGGGTCTGATTGTCTACATCTGAAAGTACTTAAGTAAGTGGGTCTAGAAATAGTGGATGCATTGGTGGTCACTTTCCAACATTCTATAGACTCTGGATCAGTTCCTATGGATTGGAGGGTAGCTAATGTAACCCCACTTTTTAAAAAAGGAGGGAGAGGGAAAACAGGGAATTATAGACCGGTTAGCCTGACATCGGTAGTGGGGAAGATGTTGGAATCAATTATTAAAGCTGTAATAGCAGCGCATTTGGAAAGCAGTGACAGGATCGGTCCAAGTCAGCATGGATTTATGAAAGGGAAATCATGCTTGACAAATCTTCTAGAATTGTTTGAGGATGTAACTAGTGCAGTGGAACAGTGAGAACCAGTGGATGTGGTATATTTGGACTTTCAAAAGGCTTTTGGCAAGGTCCCACAGAAGAGATTGGTGTGCAAAATTAAAGCACATGGTATTGCAGGTAATATATTGACGTGGATAGAGAACTAGATGGCAGACAGGAAGCAAAGAGTAGGAACAAACGGGTCCTTTTCAGAATGGCAGGCAGTGACTGGTGGGATACCGTAAGGTTCAGTGCTGGGATCCCAGCTATTTACAATATACATCAATGATTTAGATGAAGGAATTGAATGTAATATTTTCAAGTTTGCAGATGACACTAAGCTGGGTGGCAGTGAGTGCTATGAGGAGGATGCTAAGAGGCTGCAGGGTGACTTGGACAGGTTAGGTGAGTGGGCAAATGCATGGCAGATGCAATATAATGTAGATAAGTGTGAGGCTATCCACTTTGGTGGCAAAAACAGCAAAGGAGAATATTATCTGAATGGTGACAGATTAGGAAAAGGGGAGGTGCAATGAGACCTGGGTGTCATGGTACATCAGTTATTGAAAGTTGTCATGCAGGTATAGCAGGCAGTGAAGAAGACAAATGGCATGGTGGACTTCATGGCGAGAGGATTTGAGTATCGGAACAGGGAGGTCTTGCTGCAGTTGTACAGGGTCTTGGTGAGGCCACACCTTGAATATTGTGTACAGTTTTGGTCTCCTAATCTGAGGAAGGACATTCTTACTATTGAGGGAGTGCAGCGAAGGTTCACCAGACTGATTCCCGGGATGGCAGGATTGACATATGAAGAAATACTCGATCGACTAGGCTGATATTCACTGGAATTTAGAAGAATGAGAAGGGATCTCATAGAAACATATAAAATTCTGACGGGATTGGGCAGGTTAGATGCAGGGAGAATGTTCCTGATGTTGGGGAAGTCCAGAACCAGGGGTCACAGTCTAAGGATAAGGGGTAAGCCATTTAGGACCGAGATGAGGCGCAACTTCTTCACTCAGAGAATTGTGAACCTGTGGAATTCTCTACCACAGAAAGTTCTTGAGGCTGGTTCGTTAGATATGTTCAAAAGGGAGTTAGATGTGGCCGTAACGGCTAAAGGGATCAAGGGGTATGGAGAGAAAGCTGGAATGGGGTACTGAAGTTGCATGATCAGCCATGATCATATTGAATGGTGGTGCAGGCTCGAAGGGCCGAATGACCTACTCCTGTACCTATTTTCTATGTTTCCATGTTTCTATATGAGGCTGCATTTCCACAAGCACTAGAGTCCTGCAATAAACAATATTTCCCGGTCGTCACCGGTTAGTTAATGAGCATGCTATTTTTTAACTGGGTCCAGTGTTTCCACTTGCCGATACCTCTTATACCTACCATAATTTCCCATTATTACCTGATAAGGTCCGGTCCATTTGGGTGCCAGCCTGAACCTCTCTGGGATAATCACCTGACTGTCTATTTGGGGTGCTTGGACCTTCTGTTCTTTAGTGTCATTCTCTAAGTCCTTGATTTGCTAATCTCCAGCCTGTGTCTTTAAATCATGTAACTGCTTACAGAGTTCCATTACAAATTTCCGTATCTTATCTTTTTTTGTAGTTCAAAGGGTGTCAGTCCTGTCGTCCGACTAGGGGTTGCCTTGTGCTTCATTCGTACTCGGGGTATCCTGTCTACCCATCCCTTTCCAGTCTCTTTGATATGGGATATTTTTGCCTGATCCCTAGTAAAGCGCAGGCCTGTTTCATTATCTTCCCTGTGAAGTGGCTACCTTGATTTAAGTCTACTGTAGTGACATCATTTCTTCTGCTAGGATCGTGGTCACAGTTTCTGCTGAACAATTTCTAGTGGCCAAAGCCTCTACCCACTTTGTAAACTGATCTATTATAACTAGGCAGTCTTCCCCTTGTTGCTGGGTAACGGTCCAGTAAAATCTATCTGCAAGTTTTCCCAGGCTTCTTTCGGTCGGGCTGATGTCCCATTCTGACCTTTACTTTCCCCCTTGGGTTGTATTTTGTGCATATCATGCACCTTCTACAGTGGTCCTCTATCTCTACCCATTTCCTTCCATCACCAGCATCTGGACATTGAGCTTATCATGCTGGTTCTACCTGAATGGACATAAACGTGGTATAAATTTACTAGGCTCCACGATGCATTCCGGGGCCACCACATTCCCATATCTCTACCATATCCCGTCGGTCCCTTGTTAGGCCCCTCTTTGCTTCCACCCCTCCTTTTCTTGTGGAGTGGCTTCTCCCTGTACCTTAAGCATGTTTACTTCCTCAGGCCCGATTGTACATACTCCGACTTGGGCTTCCCCGGCCAGTGTACCTGTCTCTGCCACTCGCTTGGCTGCTTCATCTGCTCATGCATTCCCCTGTTGATGTTGATCGCATACACTTGGGGTAGGAGGGAGGCTTTCACTAAGTGTTTAACAATTGGCCCTCCTCCTGAGGTCATATACCCCCTTCTGCTCCAGGCTATCATATAATCATGCACTTCTCCAAAAGCATATCGACTGTCTGTATAGATGTTTACTCCATTTCCCCAAGCCAACCTCAGAGTTTCAGTGAGAGCCACTAATTCAGCCACTTGAGCTGATTGACCCCCTTCCCTTTTGACCTGTCCGCTGCTATCTACCACGGCCCATCCGTGTTGTTCCATATAGCGCCGAGACCCATCTACATATACATCCATGTCTGCCTCCTCAAGCCTGACTACTTCCCTCGTCTTCTCCTGTTGGGCCACACTGGTGCTTCTTTCCCTGCATAATGATCCACCCTGCAGGGTTGTTACAGTTGTCTTTTATTGTTACTGTCCCATTGCGGGGCTTAAGAGCATGCTTCCCACCTTGCCCTTCATGCATCGGATATCGTTTTTACCCTTCCTGTGTTAAGCAATTCTACTAAGGTATGCTGGCTATGTGTCCCGACATTACTATGCCACTGGCCTATGTCTGTCCCCCTGTAATGATCTTTGCTGTAGTGGGTATAGATGTGGAAGGGCCTATTCTGGTCAGGTAATCCCAGGGCTGGAGCACTTGTGAGAGCTTGTTTTTACCTTACAACCACAATTTCCTGATCTTTCTGCAGTAGTTGAATAGCCCAGTACCTGCCTGACCCCTTTCACGGTTCCTGGCCTGGGCATTGATTGAATTGCTTCCTTTCTGTCCTTAGGCATCAGTTATGTATCCTAGATATTACTTTGCTCCTTCCCGCCTGCACCTTGTTCGGATTTATTTTTAATCCCGCACTCTGCATAGTTCCTAGCATTGTAGTTGAAGCTATTACGTGTTGTTGTTCTGTGCTGGAGGCAATAAAGATATCATTCACATACTGCAAAAGGGTGCTCCCTTCTTTGCCTGCTGTGGGCCTTGCCTTCCTGCGCCTCCTCCGTTATTGCAGCTAAAACATCAGTCAAGCTGTGCGGGGGTGTGTCTCCTCCCCCTTCGTCTTTGCTGCTATTTTTGCTATCTTCTGCCTTTGTTTTGACTTTAACTCTTCCACATGTTCTGCCCATTCCAAAGTTTCAACGTAATCATCTGCTATCTTAAATCCTAACTTAATTATCTTTTGATGTGCCTCTCCTAGTCCGTCTTTAAATATTTTCAAGGATGCTGCATCATTTTTGTTGGGGTCATCAGCCCCAGAGTGGTTTTTGTATTCAATCCACTTTTGTTCCCCGTACTCCCCTACCCTTTCGCCTGCCTTTTGAGTCACAGTATCCTACTCCAATCTTTTGTCAGAAATCTGTTTTTCTACTATTTTGCTTTAGTGTTTGGTAACTTATTCAATAGAATGTGTCTCTCCTGTTGGCTGAGGGGTACCTCCTGTATGGCGATGTGGGCTGCTCTACGTCCATTGATGGGAATGGTGGTAGTGTGTATCGGTGCCACTGATAAATAGCCATTATCATGTGCTGGGGGCCACTCTACTCCGCACTCATTATCCCAGTCTGGCTTACTGTTAGGTTTGTGGACGACACTTACCCACCGTGGGGTACATTGGCTCTATTCCCGTAGGTGATGGTGCTATGGCTGTGCATTGCACTATCCGTCTGGTCCTGTCTTTATCTCTTCCAGCTTATTTATCTTAGCTTCTATTTGCTTTGTTTGAGTATCTATCTGTTCTCTGTAGCAGGTGAGTATTACTAAATAGGCTTTCTTCGTTTTATTTTTATTCTAACTATCCCATCATTTCCTCTATCTGTCAGGTGAGTCTTCTTTCTTTAATTAAGAAATCCAAATTAATAATGTCCAGTATAAAACAGCTGTCAAGGGAAAGCGTTAACTCCTTTACAGGTTTGTAAGAAGGCCTGATGTCATTACGTGACTTCGAGTAATCATCCAAAAATGTTTCCCCAAGTCTTTGTGCTTTCAAAACTTGCTTAGAAATTAGGAATCCGTTAAAACAGCAGAAATCATTAATAAAGTTGTCATAATAAAACCTTCTCATCGGGAAAGACAGCATTTTAGATTAAACTCCAATTTCTCTAAACTTCCAATTCAAATACTTGCCAAAGATTTTTTCATTGATTTAAAACGAGACCACACATTTTTAATAGCTATTTTGTTTACTGAAATTCAATTTTCACACAAGCTATATACATTCCAGTATTTTGTTTTTACGGTCCCGTTCACTCGGCAAATCTTGTATTTTATTTCTCTCGGCACAAAATCTAAACTTCTGTGCCAGTTCCGTCTTTTTCAAGAATTCCCTAATTCCCAGTTTTTTCCTTCCTTTGCTGAGTTCGCATAACTTAGATTTTTTTCTCCTTTTGAATCCGAACTTAACGATTTTATGAAGACCTTCCTCTTGTCCATAGTTAAACATCTTTGTTTCTCTTTCTCATCACAAAACTTCTGTGTCGGATTTAACTCGTAAGTTTTTATATTTAAACCAATGTCTTTTCCACAGCCAATTTAAATCATCTTTCTTCAAATTAGGTTTTGTATTTTGATGATCTTCCTCCAGTCCATTTTCCTTAACATCTTTGTTTCTCTTTCTGCCAGCTGCAGTTTTCAAGAAGGTTGCATTTTTATCTTTTGATAAAAACATGCTGTCCTTTGTAAATTCAATGTGTTTATCAAGCATTTTTCTTTTCTTCTATTAATTTTCCAATTTTTCTCAGCTAGCGTTTTATCCCACTGGTCAGTTTTCCGAGGATCCTGGGGTCCCAGCTCACTTTTTAGGTTGTATTCCTTCTTTGTTTGTGCTGCACACGATCAATACCGGCTTCTCCGTGTTATTACCGTGTCACGCTTCGGGACATACACCTTATTTTTCCTCTAACGATCGCTGGGGTCCTCTCCCCCTTAGGTTGTATTCCTTCTTTTTCAGGCAATACACCTATTCCCAACCTTAGTTTTCGTCCTTCCGTGGTTCGCTATAACTTGTTCTACAGATTACCCCTTCTAATTCTTTATCCAGATTACCTCCTTCCCCACCAATGCTACAGCTGCAGGTGGTACAAAATCATACTCACTGCCATTCAGCTCTCACATCATCCCGATCAGAAGGTCTGTATCCTGCCGACTACACCAAATGTAGGGGTACAAAGGAGGCTTCTCTCCTAAGGTGGACTAACTGATATAGTTTATCGACACCCGCCCATCAATTGGGGTAAAAGGAGGCTTCTCTCCTAAGGTGGACTAACTGATATAGTTAATCGACACCTGCCCGTCTGTTGGGGTTAACAGGAAGGCTTCTGTTAGCGTTAGTGTTTTCTTCGAAGAATCACTCAACACTCAGAGTCGGTTCCAATGGTGATGCAGCTTTTATTACGCTCAGCGGGGAGGAAAAACTCAGGACCGTATCCAGGTTTCTCTCCACAGAACAAAGGGTTACATGCACCTTTATATGTTTCACAACAGTTACAAAACAGTTTACTACAGCTACACAGCCCATCACGGCTGGACACAAGCCAATCACAATGATTATAGATTACATATAGGTTCTTTTAACCCAATAGAATTCCCCTAGAATCCAGGGAACCATATGTTCGGTTATTGTCAGCTTGGGCTGATCGATGACTTTATAGGTTCTCTCCCTAGTTCTTTCATCTGGGAGAAATAATTGGTTTATAACCTTGTTTACAGGAGATGGTTTCCCTCTTATCTTTCTTCCTGGGGAATTAATTGGTTTATGACCTTGTTCACAGGAGATGGTTTCCTTCTTATCTCTGTCTTCCCGCATCCCAGGCATTCCTACAGTGGGCCTCACAGGGTTATTGCTTGGTCATTGAACGTTCAACAGTTCACAGCTTGACTACCTGATTTCCCATCATGCCTGGGCAGCCATTTTATGTGTGTGTCCATTTTAAGCTTATGTGAGTTTTGATATATCTAGCAGGTGCCTAATGCCTAGTATTCTGGTATATTCTAAAGGTGCCTACCTCCTACAACAACTCCCCCTTTCGGTAAAGGGACTAGTCCTAGTCCCCTTTTAACCGACCATTCGACCTTTATTAGATTTTGTGCACGGCCCGGTACTCCCTGCCTCAACGTGCTGGCCAGTCACGCGGTTTCAGGAGTCCCGGTTGCTTAAATCGAATTGACAAAGACCAAATCCTCCTGCCCCCTTATAAAACAGGCTTGTTTAGTATCCGAGGAACGGTGATTTGTCCGTCTTCGTTGTGCGTGGTGTCTGCATGCCTGACAGGCCATTATGCCCCATGTTATTGCTAAGATCAATTGTATCCCAACCAGTATATGTGAAATTATTCGAATCCATGGGTGGATGTTCACATTTATTCCCCAGTCCCAGACCTTTCTCCACCAACTCTGACTTTGTAAGTCTACCTCGGTATCTTCTTCCAGTACTTTGATTTTAGTTTGCAGTTGGTGATATAGTTTTACAGATTGACCCACTCTGAGCCTCAACTCTCGTAATACTTCGGTTAGATGTGGGATAGGGACCTGCTCTGGCTCGTCATAATCCTGTAAATGATCATGGAGCTGATCGGTTACCTCGATAACTTCGGACTTCCGGCGCCTAACCTGGGTGATATGCGCTTGCCCGATCGCGACAGGTCGTAGTGGTGTAAAGCAAAAGTTTGGCTGCGGTATCGGGCACTGCAGGTCATTATACCGGTATGAACGCTCTGTGGTAGAGACGCAGTATCTTCCCCTCCCTCCGTAGCCTGCCCTCGCGAAGTGCATGTGTGCGGGCACTATTTCTAGTACACACCCGTCGGTTCGGTTAAACCCGCACTCGTCTCGCTCCCCTCTGCCCACCGGGTGAGGACATACTGTGATTTCCCCCTTTTGCTTGCAATCTGCTAGGGAAATCCCGGTAAGTATGTTGTTTCGACGAACGGCAGAGGTGGTGGTCAGGTAGTAGCGTATGGAGACATTTTCCCGTATTATTCCGATATTCTCTCGTTGGTATAGGGGGAACGGCCCTGAGTCCGGCGTGACTATAGGGATCATCAGGACTGTCCCTATCCCGGTAGTCCTACCCATCTGGCAATCTGGAATTGCTGGGTATACTCTGGTCAGTCCCTTCAGAGTACAATTATCCAGTGTCCCCCTTCGGTTAGCCAACTGAGCTAAATCTTCCTGTTCTCTATCAATGAGGTGATTGATGGTTCTGGCGTGAGCTTCCAGGACTGAGATGCCATCCAGCTGGATTTTGGCACCCTCCTTTCCTCGGTTGGCTTGGTCTTCCTGGTTTTGCTCCACCCTCTCCAATAACCCCTTCATCACCCCTCTAAGCTGTTCCACCCTCTCATTTAATCCTTGTATGTCTATCGAGTTCACTACGGAGGTCCCTGTATTGAAAACGGTAGCAACATCATTAACTATTTCCCTCTTCATCCTGGGAGCTAACCCCTGTCCCCGGAACCTACTGCCACCCATTGCATCGGCAGCCTGCTGCATTACAACTTTACTTAATACATTGTACATCTTCCTTGACTGTTCTGTACAGTATTCCAGCATCTGGATGCCTGAAATATTGATCAGAACAGGCACAATTTCACGTCTAACATTATCATACAACAGTTCCCCCTCGCTGTACATTACAATCCCATTCTCTGGTCCCTTCGTAGTTATGGGGCAAGGCAGTTCCTCGGGCAATGTAGTGATTCTTATGGGGCGCGGTGTCGGAGGGGGTGAGAAACATACATACAATGATATTGCAGCCGCCCCCGCCTCCTCGTAATACCCACACAGCCCCATTCCCTTCTTGCGGATGACTGATTGCTGGGATTGTCCCGGAGGCGCGCAAATTATGCCGAAAGTACATTCATCAGGCCCTTTGACATCCCTCCGTTTAATGCATCTGCTCCTTATACCCGTGGAGCACTGTACACATACTCTTATTCTTATTAGGATTCTTATTAGGATTCACTTGTAACCATGCATTAAAATAAGTCCTGTCCTTGCTCCAGTCCTTGGCTGCTGGGATGCACATTCCGTCCGTTAAATTAAACAAGACTCCATAGTTCATATAGTTGTTTATTTCCAGCGTGCTCTGCTGTCCGTCGGTGTTGCCCAGGGTACGTGCATGTCGCAGAGCTATCCATATTACGAGTAGCGCCGTTCGTATTCCCATTCCGGTAAGTATTATCTGTAATTTTAAACAGACGGCCTGGTCGTCACCAGGGGTTAAGTTTTTTGCTCTACGAGTGTCCCTGTCATCCTGCAAAATCAGAAGGACAAGGTTATAATCGAACCATTTCGAGCTGAATCTGTAGGGCGTGCGCCCGTGTCTTTACCCACTTAAATATTACCCAAACTCCTATGACCAAGGCCAAAGCTATTCCTCCAAACATCGCTGTCTGCTTTACCATTAGGTTGGGTTTGTGGACTACACCTACCCACCGTGGGGTACATTGGCTCTATTGCCAGAGGTGATGGTGCTATGGCTGCGCACTGCACTATCCGTCTCGTCCTGTTATCTCTTCCAGCCTGTTTATCTTAGCTTTTAACTCTTCAATTTGTTTTATTGAATATCTATTTCTTTATTGTATCAGGCAAGTATTATTACATAAGCTAGTTCTGTTTTTATTTTTGTTTCCTCTGTTAGGTGAGTCTTTTTTTTTTCCTATTAAGAAATCCAAATTAATAATGTTCAGTATAAAACGGCTGTCAATGGAAAGGGTTAACTCCTTTCCAGGTTTGTAAGAAGACCTGATGTCATTACGTGACTTCACGTAATCATCTGAAAAAAAAAAGTCTTTGTGCCTTCAAAACTGGCTTCGAAATTAGGAATCCGTTAAAAACAGCATAAATCATTAGAGTAAACTCCAATGTTTTCTTAACTTCTAATTCAAGTACTTGCCAAAGAATTTTTTTTTTTTAATTGGTTTAAAACAAGACCACACATACAATAGCAATTTTGTTTACTGAAATTCAATTCTGTTTTTTTTTTATTTCTCTCTTTCTCCTCATTATCTTCAAAACCCTCCTGCTTGTTTAGACTGTTCGGGACATTTTTGATAAACACTGTCCATTTTGGAAATCTTTTCAAACTGCATTGAAACTTTTTCATAATTGAAAATTCGAATCCATGTAGAGTGTTTTTTACTTATTCCAATTTTTTTTCTCTTCTAATTAAACCAATATCTTTTTCACAGCAAACATCAACTAGTATTTAGTAAGTTATGTCTTTTTCCATTTAGTCCGTTACATCTTTTTTTCCTTTCTTCAAATTAGGTTTTATATTTTACACGGAGGGTTCGTAACTCCATAAAGTTGTTAATTTAAAATCATTTGTTTACTTTCAAAGTGGCGTCTTTATCTTTTTCTTTTTCTCCATAACTGGAATGGAGTCCAGCTTTGAGAGTTTGAGGGCTGCCTTTCGTTATCTCAAAATGCTCCAGTTTCAAAGTCGTTAATGGCATGTTGGCCTTCATAGCAAGGGGATTTGAGTACAGGGGCAGGGAGGTGTTGCTACAGTTGTACAGGGCATTGGTGAGGCCACACCTGGAGTATTGTGTACAGTTTTGGTCTCCTAACCTGAGGAAGGACATTCTTGCTATTGAGGGAGTGCAGCGAAGGTTCACCAGACTGATTCCCGGGATGGCGGGACTGACCTATCAAGAAAGACTGGATCAACTGGGCTTGTATTCACTGGAGTTCAGAAGAATGAGAGGGGACCTCATAGAAACATATAAAATTCTGACGGGGTTAGACAGGTTAGATGCAGGAAGAATGTTCCCAATGTTGGGGAAGTCCAGAACCAGGGGTCACAGTCTAAGGATAAGGGGTAAGCCATTTAGGACCGAGATGCGGAGGAACTTCTTCACCCAGAGAGTGGTGAACCTGTGGAATTCTCTACCACAGAAAGTTGTTGAGGCCAATTCACTAAATATATTCAAAAAGGAGTTAGATGAGGTCCTTACTGCTAGGGGGATCAAGGGGTATGGCGAGAAAGCAGGAATGGGGTACTGAAGTTGAATGTTCAGCCATGAACTCATTGAATGGCGGTGCAGGCTAGAAGGGCCGAATGGCCTACTCCTGCACCTATTTTCTATGTTTCTATGTTTCTATGTTTCTATGTAAAGCTTGCTGTTTTTTAACATTTTCCAAAAGTTCCTTTTACACCTTCGCAGATAGCTCGCCACTTGCCCAGGAGTTTGACCTGATCAGATTTAATTTAATCTTTTTCTTTTTTTTTTAAATCCACCTCAGTATTTCCTGTGCCTTCTCTGAATATCTCAAAATCCCAATTCAAACTTTGTAATTTCAATCTTTATTTAAAACTTTTTTTTTAGAAGCTCTTTTTTTTTTAAAGCATTCTTTATCTCATTCCGAGACTAAATTTATGTCTTTCAACCCAATCAATCATTGCATGTTTTCTTTCGGCAAGTAAGTGAGCATGTCAAATAAATATTTTGCTCAACAAACCTATTCTTTATTTGTTTATTTTCCTAGCTCCGTAACTTATCATCCGAATAAATCCACACCTGCGTTTCTAACTTAAATGTCTTAAAACTTCCCACATACAGGACAACATTACAAAGGGTTTAAAAAAAGACTTTCACTCTGTTTCTAAAATAAACAGACACTTGCATTCCTCTTCCAACCAGGCTTTCGGAACATGAAAACATAAAAAAATTCATTCTGCAGTCAAAAATCACACAGACACTTCTCACTCAACGATCAGACATTTACAACAGTCTCTCTTCTTGTTTTGGCCGGCTCTATTTTTGGATTCAACAGTTCACAGCTTGACTACCTGATTTCCCATCATGCCTGGGCAGCCATTTTATGTGTGTGTCCATTTTAAGCTTATGTGAGTTTTGATATATCTAGCAGGTGCCTAATGCCTAGTATTCTGGTATATTCTAAAGGTGCCTACCTCCTACAACAACTTCTCTTACCCGGGGTGGACTAACTGATGTAGTTAATCGACACCTGCCCGTCTGTTGGGGTTAACAGGAAGGCTTCTCTTCCCTGGGGTGGATTAACTGATATAGATAATCGACACCTTGCCCAGCTCCCAATGTATAATGACCACAGAAGTAAACAAACAAAACCTCAGGTTTACCGGTTTTATTACGAGCAATGCACGGGAAGGTTCAGCCTAAAACTTCTGAAATACAAAAGGTTTCAAGTACAATTCATACAGGTGTTGGAGATACGTCTAATTCTATCAGAGAAGTTACACTGATTTGTCGACTCTTATCAAACTGTCTCTGAGTGGTATATGCAATTTCCCATCTTCTATGGTGTTGTTCCATGACTTGCACTTTGCCACAGTATAATAGATGCCTAAACTGGTTTCCTTATCTCTTCCTCAAAGACTTCTGATCAACAACTGCTGATTTTGCTGTTTAAGTATTCGAGGTTGCGGATTCAGTTTAATGCATTATACATTTGTGATATACCTACATAAGCAAGTGTTACATGCATAGGCAATTATACAGACCCTCCTAATACTGATAAGTTCACTACCTTCAGCATAATTCTGACAACCTATTTGCAACTCTTACAATTTATCCCTTACAGAAAAGGAGGGTGGCCAGGAGCAATTTGGGGCCCTTGACAACTGATAACAGTGATATTGGGACTGAATTCACGGCCCCTATGGGTGCGTATGAGGTGTGAACATGCCCGTAGGGTTCCCACAAGTTTCGGGTTTAGGCATCCATTGCTCAAGCACCTAAACCTGGAACTTGTGACCTGTCGAGAATCCACTCGACAGATCATATAAAACTAACAGAAATGAGCATTTGCTGCAGGAGAGTTCGGCTATTTGTCCAACTTCTGTCCATCGGATGCCTGTGAAATTCTTACGCCTGTGTCAGACTTTTAAAGGACAGAAAAATACATTGTTTTCAATAATTTAAACATTTACAAACCTGTGAGATAAGGCAAGTTTATTTTTAGACCCTTTTAAATATGTACATTTATTTTTCAAACAATTACATTTTTGTTTTAAATAGCTAATTAAATTACAGTTTGATTAATTGTAAATATGTGATTTACTTTTAATTTATTTTAAGTGTTTCTGTATTTTTGGGGTTATTCCCATGCATACTTGTGGTCATTTTGTGCATATTGAACTCACCACAAGTATGAATGGGACTATCCCAACTTTGATTGGTTGGGCAAGCCCACGTGATCCCAGGGACGCTTACAAAACGCCTATGCGTAGAGGCCCATGATTGCAAATCGCTGAATCTCCAGGACCAGTAGGTAAGTTTGTACATTTTGTTCAGATCTGAGGCTGACGCCCGCAGGAAATCTCTGACCCCAATTTCCTCAGCCATTGTAAATGAAAATAAGGAAATAGTGGACATTTTGATTAATTACTTTGCATCATTTACAGTTGCCGGACAACCCAAGAAAATTAATATTGAATCATGGACGGGACTCACCAAAAGTAATGTCAGCAAAGTTCGAGTAATGAAGAAAATAATGGAACTAAAGAGTGACAAATCCCAAGGACCTGATCGTTTCCATCTCAGGATTTTAAAGGAGGTAGGTGAGAACATTGCAGATACCCAAACTATAATCTTCTAACTTTCTCTTGATTTGGAAAATTGTGCATGTCACTCCGCTATTTAAGAAAGTTGAGAGAGGGAAACCAAAGACCTAGCCTAACATCTGGTGTTGGAAAATTACTAGAGTCTATAACTAATGATTGAGTGACTGAACACCTTGAAAATCCTTCTGACGAGTGGGTCAATAACCAAAGGTAATAGATACTGATCATGGCTTTGTAAAGGTTAAGTCATGCCTAACCAACTTGACTGATGTTTTTGCAGATGTGGTACTGAACAGAGAAATGTCTATGGATGTTATTTATATGCAGTAACGATTTGTACTAAGTCTCCCTTCTGCGCATACGTCTCAAGCGAGAGTTAGGACAAATATCATCGACTCCACCCACCCGCCCCCACTCACCTTTTTCTGCAAATGCGTCCAACACCACGTTGCCTCCAATTCATCCAGGAGCAGCCCCAAGGCCCGAGCAGCCGAACGTATTGCTGAGCCTCCCATAGTGCCGAGCCCTGAGCGGGCCCGAGCCTCCCGCAGCAACAGGAAGAGCGAGAGGAAGACGGGGAGAGCGGGTGGTGGGGAGAGAGAGCTTTGGGGTGGGGGGAGAGAGAGAGGTTGGCGGGAGGCAGAGAGACAGAGCCTCATGGGGGGAGAGGGGGGGGAAGAGAGAGAGAACTTTTGGGGGAGCAGAGGGAGAGAGCCTGGGGCAGGGAGAGGGGGGAGAGAGAGAGCTTGGAGGGTGGGGTGGGGGAGAGAGAGAGAGAGAGCTGGGGAGAGAGAGAGAGAGAGACAGAGACAGAGCTGGGGGAGGGGGAGAGAGAGAGATAGAGCCTGGGGGAGGGGGATCGGAGGGGAGAGTGGGAACTCAGAGAAGACGGATCACGTTCTTCCAGCGCCCTGGTGCGAGAAAGCTTGGTGCATGTGTTACAAGGGGTATCGTTGGGGTGGATGAAATCCAGAAATCACGACACTGTCACTATTCACTTCATACCCAATAAACATGTTAAAAATCCTCACACAATGCCCCATCTATGGGGAGTGGGGGTAAGGTCTTGCACTTGGGTAAGGGTCTGCAGCTGGCTGAGGGATTGTTGGGGCAAGGGTCTTCAGCTGGTGGAGGGATTGCTGGGGTAAGGGTCTTCAGTTGGCGGACGGATGCACTAATGTTGAGATAATGGACTTCAACTGTGCGAGGCAGCACATGTGCTGGGGTAAGGGTCTTTAGCTAGCGGAGGGATGCACTTACGCTGGGGTGAGGGACTTTGACTGGAACTGGGTGGCTTTTGGGGAGATCTATTCTCTGGCCTCTGAAGTCAAAATGGATCGAATTACAAATTAGAAATTCACTCAGAACTTGGGCTGGGCGGTTCCAGTTGCACATTCCAGAGGAACTTCAGGGTGTGGCTTATCCTCCAAGAGGACCAATCAGCAATAGGTCTGGAGAGCCAATCAGAGAAACGGCTGCATTTCAGTTAGTACAAATAGGCGCATCCTTGTTTATATGGACTTCCAGAGACATTTGGGAGAAGTCCCTGATAAGAGACTGTAAGTTAAACTTGGAGCCCATGGAATTAAAGGCAAGTGATTGACCTGGTTCAGAAATATACTGAGCAGTGGAAGAAAGAGAGTAGGGATAATCTAATTGGCAGGATGTGACTCGTGTTGTCCCGCAAGGATCTGTGTTTGAGCCTTGTCTATTCATCATATTTATTAACGACTTAGATAATGGGATAGGAAGCCTCATATCCAAGTTCATTGATAATAGAAAGATAGGCGGCATTATAAGCAGTCTAGATGGAAGCATAAAATTAGAAAGAGATAGTAATACATTATTGAATGGGCAAATCTGTGGCAAATGGATTTCAACATAGGCAAATGTGAGTTCATTCATTTTGGAATTAAAAAGGAGAGAATGGAGGGAGCACTTTCTAAATAGTGAAAAGCTAGCAACAGTGGAGGTCCAAATAGACATACAAACATAGAAACAAATGAAATAGGTGCACGAGTAGGCCATTCAGCCCTTCAAGCCTGCACCGCCATTCAATGAGTTCATGGCTGCACATGCAACTTCAGTACCCCATTCCTGCTTTCTTGCCATACCCCTTGATCCCCCTAGTAGTAAGGACTACATCTAATTCCTTTTTGAATATATTTAGTGACTTGGCCTCGACAACTTTCTGTGGTAGAGAATTCCACAGGTTCACCACTCTCTGGGTGAAGAAGTTTCTCCTCATCTCGGTCCTAAATGGCTTACCCCCTATCCTTAGACTGTGACCCCTGGTTCTGGACTTCCCCAACATTGGGAACATTCTTCCTGCATCTAACCTGTCTAAACCCGTCAGCATTTTAAACGTTTCTATGAGATCCCCTCTCATTCTTCTGAACTCCAATGAATACAAGCCCAGTTGATCCAGTCTTTCTTGATATGTCAGTCCCGCCATCCTGGGAATCAGTCTGGTGAACCTTCGCTGCACTCCCTCAATAGCAAGAATGTCCTTCCTCAAGTTAGGAGACCAAAACTGTACACAATACTCCAGGTGTGGCCTCACCAAGGCCCTGTACAACTGTAGCAACACCTCCCTGCCCCTGTACTCAAATCCCATCGCTATCAAGGCCAACATGCCATTTGCTTTCTTAACCGCCTGCTGTGCCTGCATGCCAACCTTCAATGACTGATGTACCATGACACCCAGGTCTCGTTGCACCTCCCCTTTTCCTAATCTGTCACCATTCAGATAATAGTCTGTCTCTCTGTTTTTACCACCAAAGTGGATAACCTCACATTTATCAACATTATACTTCATCTGGCATGCATTTGCCCACTCACCTAACCTATCCAAGTCACTCTGCAGCCTCATAGCATCCTCCTCGCAGCTCACACTGCCACCCAACTTAGTGTCATCCGCAAATTTGGAGATACTACATTTAATCCCCTCGTCTAAATCATTAATGTACAATGTAAACAGCTGGGGCCCCAGCACAGAACCTTGCGGTACCCCACTAGTCACTGCCTGCCATTCTGCAATGTACCCATTTATACTCCTACTCTTTGCTTCCTGTCTGCCAACCAGTTCTCAATCCACGTCAGCACACTACCCCCAATCTCATGTGCTTTAACTTTGCACATTAATATCTTGTGTGGGACCTTGTCGAAAGCCTTCTGAAAGTCCAAATACACCATAATCAATTGGTTCTCCCTTGTCCACTCTACTGGAAACATCCTCAAAAAATTCCAGAAGATTTGTCAAGCATGATTTCCCTTTCACAAATCCATGCTGACTTGGACCTATCATGTCACCTCTTTCCAAATGCGCTGCTATGACATCCTTAATAATTGATTCCATCATTTTACCCACTACTGAGGTCAGGCCGACCGGTCTATAATTCCCTGTTTTCTCTCTCCCTCCTTTTTTAAAAAGTGGGGTTACATTGGCTACCCTCCACTCGATAGGAACTGATCCAGAGTCAATGGAATGTTGGAAAATGACTGTCAATGCATCTGCTTTTTCCAAGGCCACCTCCTTAAGTACTCTGGAATGCAGTCCATCAGGCCCTGGGGATTTATCGGCCTTTAATTCCATCAATTTCCCCAACACAATTTCCCGACTAATAAGGATTTCCCTCAGTTCCTCCTCCTTACTAGACCCTCTGACCCCTTTTATATCCGGAAGGTTGTTTGTGTCCTCCTTAGTGAATACCGAACCAAAGTACTTGTTCAATTGGTCTGTCCTTTCTTTGTTCCCCATTATGACTTCCCCTGATTCTGACTGCAGGGGACCTACGTTTGTCTTTACTAACCTTTTTCTCTTTACATATCTATAGAAACATTTGCAATCCGTCTTAATGTTCCCTGCAAGCTTCTTCTCATACTCCATTTTCCCTGCCCTAATCAAACCCTTTGTCCTCCTCTGCTGAGTTCTAAATTTCTCCCAGTCCCCGGGTTCACTGCTATTTCTGGCCAATTTGTATGCCACTTCCTTGGCTTTAATACTATCCCTGATTTCCCTTGATAGCCACGGTTGAGCCACCTTCCCTTTTTTATTTTTACGCCAGACAGGAATGTACAATTGTTGTAGTTCATCCATGCGGTCTCTAAATGTCTGCCATTGCCCATCCACAGTCAACCCCTTAAGTATCATTCGCCAATCTATCCTAGCCATTATCTTAGAGATAATGTTCTCAGTCACTCGTCTTTTGAGTTCCAGCTTAACTTTCTCCTTGAGTGCATATGGTACAAGACGTGGCTTGCAGTAAACTTGTCGAGTATCCTTCTGGACTCTGACACTCGCCTTGAAGCTTTGATTGGATTGCCTGTTTTGCAGAACACCTTTACATACTTCTTCATGACATCATCCTTCAATGCAAATCTCGTCTCAACGTGAAAAATCATATTCCAATCTAGCTTCAGTGATCCCAACCAATTTCTACCGAGCAAGGCAGGCTTGTCTCCTGCCACAATGAAGAGAAGCAAGCTGGGAAATTAATCTTTGTATTTCACCGGTCCTGTGACACATCCTACCACAGGAATGTTCTTTCCTGAGTAGCCTCGCAGCTCTACCTTGCATTTCTCCAATGGGAATTACGCAATTTGTCGAGATATAATGTTTCCGGTACTATGCTCATGGATGCACAAGTGTCGATTTCCATGGGAATTTCAGTTCCTGCAATGCCTACTTGGATGATGATACTTCGTGAATCGCTGTGAGATACCTTTGTGGTCCTGATGACGTGCATCTCCAAAACCTCCTCCTCGTATTGCTTTTCTTCCATGCTAAGTATTCTGTGGGGATTTCTTCTCATAGACTTGAAAGTTGGTCAGTTGGCATGTCTTCGCAAGTGGACCAGTTTTCCTGCAGAAGAAACACTCTTCCTTCACATTTGGACAACTTTAAGCAATGTGTTGTCCCAGGCATGATTTCAATGTATAATTATCTTGGCCAGTTGCTGAGGCCTTGGGGCCCAACTGACTTTTTCTTTTAACCTGCAGGCGATTCACCTCGGTTGTCTGATGACTGGAAATGGTACAAAATTCTCGGGAATATTGGTCAGCCATATCGATTGACATGGCTGTCTGACAAGCTAAATCAAAAGTCAAGTTAGAAGTTGTCAACAACTTTCGTCTGTTTGCTACATTTTTCACCCCAAAAACAAAGCGGCCATGCAAAGCTCGGTCCTGAAAGTTTCGGAAATGATAGTGAATGCATAGCTCCTTTAATGCTACAACATACTCACTGATACTCTCGCTGGTTCACTGATCTCATATTACAAAATGATAACTTTCAGCAATTTCCAGCGGCTCAGGACTGTCGTGCTGTTCTAACTTGCTTAAAATTACCATAAGTGATGTGTCCTTTGCCTTGATGGGAACAAGCACATTTTTCAGAGTTTCATACACCTCTGGGCATGCTTCAGTCAGGAAAATAGCCCGTTTACTTTCTAAAATCACCTGATTACTGTTTTCATTATCGGGGGCTTCGATGATACTATTTGCAGTGAAAAACATTTCGAGCTTCTCGGTCACGTTGAAACGGATTTTTAGCTGTTCTGCAACACAAATGACCTCTCTAGTCTCTCTGCTGTTTGGCTGGATTCATCCACCAACAAAAATTTCAGTGAGGGTCGCCAATGCGGAATATTCTCTATGACATCACAAACACACAGAACTCAAGATAGCTCTTAACACAGGAACCTATCTGATGCCTTTATTTATTTACAGCAATGGCTGCATTACCACAGTAGTCCACTAGGTGGATCAGTCGTCCACTCGGTGGAGTGATATATTACACTATCACCATAAATGATTAAAGTGGTTATCAGGAAGAGTGGTGAAGATATGTGGTCCTCGCACACATTTGGTCAAAATGCTTGATCATGGACAGGTTAGGTTTGTTCACATTGATCATATTTTACCTACAGATGTGGAAGGAGTTGAAAGTTGGAATGATTCGATTATTTCTGACTCATCAAATCGTCTTGTTACAAGTAGTGTACCAGCAGGTGTGCTTGTGATGTAGCAGAGAATATACCACAAATATATGACTGTGGTCTGCACAGTTAATAGAAACATAGAAACATAGAAAATAGGTGCAGGAGCAGGCCATTCAGCCCTTCTAGCCTGCACCGTCATTCAATGAGTTCATGGCTGAACATGAAACTTCAGTACTCCCTTCCTGCTTTCACGCCATACCCCTTGATCCCCCGAGTAGTAAGGACTTCATCTAACTCCCTTTTGAATATATTTAGTGAATTGGCCTCAACTACTTTCTGTGGTAGAGAATTTCACAGGTTCACCACTCTCTGAGTGATGAAGTTTCTCCTTATCTCGGTCCTAAATGGCTTACCCCTTATCCTTAGACTGTGACCCCTGGTTCTGGACTTCCCCAACATTGAGAACATTCTTCCTGCATCCAACCTGTCCAAACCCGTCAGAATTTTAAACGTTTCTATGAGGTCCCCTCTCACTCTTCTGAACTCCAGTGAATACAAGCCCAGTTGATCCAGTCTTTCTTGATAGGTCAGTCCCACCATCCCGGGAATCAGTCTGGTGAATCTTCGCTGCACTCCCTCAATAGCAAGAATGTCCTTCCTCAAGTTAGGAGACCAAAACTGTACACAATACTCCAGGTGTGGCCTCACCAAGGCCCTGTACAACTGTAGCAACACCTCCCTGCCCCTGTACTCAAATCCCCTCGCTATGAAGGCCAACATGCCATTTGCTTTCTTAACCGCCTGCTGTACCTGCATGCCAACCTTCAATGACTGATGTACCATGACGCCCAGGTCTCGTTGCACCTTCCCTTTTCCTAATCTGTCACCATTCAGATAATAGTCTGTCTCTCTGTTTTTACCACCAAAGTAATGTCGTCATTACTATGGGAACAATGGAATTGAATGAAATTTCATGATCATGTGTGGCTAAGCGTTTCAGAGGGATGATTCGAATGACATTCGAGGGGACACATGTCGATCTAACTGTTAATCCCTCTTTTACCTCTGCACACTTTCAGAAACTAACAATTTCTGCATATCTGTGGTCTGCTGAGCTGTATACAACTGAATATATCACTTTCTTTGTGTATCTGAATGTTCTTCGATCTCACCTGTAGCATTGAGGTGCTTAATATAAATTAAATATAGCATAAATTAAAGAAGATAGAGAACATCCTTGATGTAACTAGGATCGAGAGAAAGCTAATCCATCATAATGATGTATATTTATTCTATCAAATGCCTCGCATTAAACTATAAATAAATATCCTCAGCTTCAAGAGTCTTGTACCATTGCTATGGGAAAGCAGATGTCGAAATAGTTTGTTTGGAACGTATGATGACATTAATATTCTTGACTCCTTACTCTTTCAACGGAGAATAGCATTGCAAAATATCCCTGATGAGTAGGGGTGAATATGACTCGCCTTAATTTGTTTGTTCAAATGATAGTAACTAATGAGAATTATTGTGTAATGTCCATGTGTCACTTGAGGTTTCTCTAAGATATAAATAAGACCTGAATTTGAAAGCAGAAGTTTTTCAACACAAACTGGCAACTTAGTTTTTCTCACACAATGGAAAGGCCGATAATCATACAGATAGAAAACATTTACTATCCGATTCTTGCAATAGTTGGTCTTCCTGGTAAGCCTCTTACAATCAGTTAATGCTCATCTTTAACAGTGCTTCACTGTATCACTGTTCCTGCTGTCGTGTAATGATATTACCTGTTTGTTTTGATGTGTTTGATTTGCAGAAACTGATTATCGGCATCATAGAAGTAAACCAAATGACTCCAAGATTGTCATATTTTTAATGTAACAACCTCAGAAGAAGCACAATTTACTCTGACTACTTAAATTCACAATTCAGTAGATATGTCTCGGACTTAAAGGAGAGTCTTGTAGTTTTGTGTCAAAGACAAGTATTAGAATCGGATCCAGTTGCCAAACCAGCAATTGTTAAAGGGATTTCAGTAGCTGCTCAAGAAAAGACAAAGGAAATGTTCTGTTGTATATTTGTGACCCAGAAGAAACTGAAGGTATCCTTCCGTGCCCCACAAAAGACTCCAGCGCACTGCTGGCGTATTGTCGCCTCCTTGGGATTGCATCCCGCCCATTAGCAGATTAGCATCGGAGCCGAATGGTTCCCCGCACTTCCCAACCAGCAGCAGATCAGGGCGCCTTTCCGCCGCATGCAGCTAGCCAGCAGCGGGTAAACAAGGCTGGAAACTGAACCTCAGGCGCTGAAATTGGTCTTCCTTAGCAGCGCGAGATGGACTCGGAGGGAATGCACCGCTCATTTTACACCCGGTCTGATGTTGGTTTTCTTTGAGAGAAATCCGCGCATTGTGAAGCACACTGTCTATTCGTTATGAGTTTATTTTGCGCTACTGGCAAAGAACAATTTCACCACTTACATCTGGCATGTCTTGCATGCAGAAACCTCTTAGGACGAAACTCGAAGTTGTTGGTGTATTTATAACATAACTATAGACTATGGTATACATTTTGGTCTACAACACCTCGTCATTTTGAGTCACATTTGTAAAGCGCGGACTGGTGCGGGGGAAGTCAATCTAAATATAATTTGTGTCCATGGCCACTAATTTTCTGAGTTGGGACGGCAGCAATGAGCTTCTATCGCTGCTACTGGCCATGGAAACCCGTGGGTGCAATGGCCACCATATGTTTGTGTCAGGCGAAGTCATTGATTGCTGGCAACTATTCGGTAATAGAGCTTATGGAGAACCTGAAGCGCTTGATTCTGAAACTGTGATATATTGTGTTACTTTAAGCTGGAGTCAGTTCTGAGGCTGCAAAACAAAACGAGATAAGTGCTACTAAAGCTGTTGCTGCATTGTTGTAATTCTAAATGCAAGTGGTGATTTCTCTGGTAACCATGGGATAGATTTTAGTCTTTACATCCGGGGTGTTCTGCATCGTCTGGACTAAGCACAAAATGCCAAATCCTCTGCGGAGGACATGTTTCCCTAAAAACAGCGGATTGTCCTCCATTACTATCAATGGACGGAATTCGGGCGATTTCTGATAATACTTGTGGCCACAGCTAACACATTTGCCTTATCTACAGGGGTAGAGTGGTGCTAGCAGAAGATAAGAAGATAATAATATAAGAAATAGGAGCAGGAGCAGGCTATTTGCCCCCTCGAGCCTGCTCCGCCACTCAATAAGATCATGACTGATCATGGATTCAGCTCCACCACCTGCCCGCTCCCCACAACCCTTTACTCCCTTATGGCTCAAAAATCTGACTATCTCCGCCTTAACTATATTAATGACGTAGCCTCCACAGCTCTCTGGGGCAGAGAATTCCATAGATTTACAACCCTCTGAGAGAAGAAATATCTCCTCATCTCGATTTTAAATGGGTCACCCCTTATTCTAAGACTATGTCCCCTAGTTTTAGTTTCCCCTATGAATGCAAATATCCTTTCTGCATCCACCTTGTCGAGCCCCCTCATTATCTATCGTGTATGCCTCTCACACACTTCAATATTCAGTTCCATTGACTTCAATAGAACTCAATATCAAGCGAGGGGTATAACAGGCGGCCGATGCGATACCATCCTGTTCAACGCTACTGCCCAAAACCAATTTCTATCCCACAGAGCGGGCTGATGTTTAATGCCCAGGCGATGAAGGCTACAATCTATCCCACGTTTCTGTGTATGGTAGAAATAGAGTGACTCCAATAGAATGTCCACTGGTCTGCTCTAAAGTCCCACCCCAGCCTCGAAAAAATATCATTGTAATCCAGGAGAAACAGTGTAAAGGGTTAAGGTTATCAGAGGAGATCTGCCGATCCCTCCCCAGTAATTGTATTCAATAATGTTGCTGTACACACTACATCCCTGATGCCCTGGTCACTTCCACCTCCAACAATGCGATGAAGGTCACGTGGGGTTTACAATGGGCAAGACGCCTGTTCTTTACATTATCATCCGTGTGTTAAAGGTGAAAAGTTCCCTCTTTGCTGCTTGTTCTTTCTCCCCCGCTTGATAACCTAAGAAATAAATAATTCAAAGCAATAATAAACGTTAATTCATCTGTCAGTAGATTTTTTTTAAACATTGTTTGTTACTGAAGTTAGTTCATACATCAGGCGCAAAACAGGAAATAGATCTATTATGAGATGGTAATTATATGGGTTGTCCATATTGTCAGAGAGATTTCCTGCTCTATGTGTCTACAAGGTGCAGTTCCAAAAGCTTAAATATCCGCTACTATTAGTGATTTGGGTCTGAGACAAGAGCTTTTGATTTTTACATTATTCGGCTAAGACTAGACGCTAAAGAACAGTTTATTTGCCGTAAATGGTGGACAATATTTACACTTTGATTAAAATACACAGCTCGAAATACATCTGGGAGAAATGTTGAGAAATTCTTTAAGACGGTCATCTCGAGTAGCAGCAGGTATCTGGGGGTAGACATCCTTGGGCGGAATGTCCTGTTATATACCCCTCCCAATATTCAGCTCCATTGGTCTAAGGAAATGGACATCGAGCGGGCAGCCCCCGCATTACCCCCTCGGTGATCCTGCGTTTATTTACACAGCATAGTTATTATTTCCGGAGCGCAATTTGTATTAATAGCTATTGTACAATATTAATAAACTAAATTACAAATGCGCTTTAAATGTTTTCATCTGAGGCAAACCAGTGTCCACATTTCTAATAATATCGGATATATCATAAAATTCCCTCTGTCCATGCTCAGACTCACATATCGCTCGTCATTTAACTGGTTACTTTGATGTAACAGATTCGGGTGACTTATGGTTGGGACACAATCCATAATAAAATGTTTCTTATTATATTGTGTATATGAAGCAATGTGTCACTGAGAAAGCTTTATTTTCTGGTCATTTGCTGAGGAAAAGCACGGGAAGGATACCTGGTAGGAATTGGAACCTGCTCCCCAAAGATTGAACGATTGAATATTACAGTCAGAATCGTGCTGTTGCCCTGAAACCTACATTGCATGATTATTGAGGATATTTGCAATAAGCAGATACTGGGGTAAATTTTCAATCTGAAGTTTGGCTTAAAACTGGCGATCAGGGTTTGGCCATCCGATATTGTTTGTCAGTGGCTCCACAACGCCGGTTTACACCAGGAAGGACAGATGGAAAGCTTCACCGTGATGTGTCTGGACAGACAGGGATAAGCAAATCAGCCGCCCGTGTTGCACCTAGCTGGACATTCCTTTATGTTGAAGTGAAAGGAAATGAAACTCAGGTGGATTCAATTGTGGCCGCCAGTCGGAAAAGCCCATTGTTGGCCCGGTAGAAAGTTGAAAATCAAACCATTCACTGCAGCATTTTGTTCCTTTGAAGTAACTCAGAATAAGTTAGCGACGTATATGCCTGAATAAATGTATCTTCTAAGAATTACTAGTATCATCTGATCGATTGGGAGAAATAAAGAGAGAGATTTGAGTGATAAGAAATCTTTCCATGAATTTCATACACATTTATCTCGACTGATCATCCTGTCAGGTTAGGGAGAGTTAGTAATTTGATTTCCTCTTTTTTGCAGCTAATTTTGTGACAATTGTCATTCTCTCCCGTGGAAAGTGCGGTCTCTCCAAATGCATCAGCCGTTACCTGGTGTCCATGGCAGCGGCTGATCGAATGGTCCTAATATTTGAAGTGGTTCTGTATGAGATTAAAGATTCTTATTTTCCATATTCATTCCTGAACTATACTCCGATTTGTAGTCTTAATCTCGCCATGCTTTTTGTTTCCATTGATTGCTCTGTCTGGCTAACGGTGGCTTTCACATTTGATCGATGTGTCGCTATTTGCTACCAAACGTTGCGAACAAAATATTGCACCGAAAAAACTGCGGCTGTGGTGATAGCAGTGGTGTGCTCTATAAGCATATTAGAAAATATTCCAATCTACTTTGTATATGAACCACGGGAAATAATTGACAATGTACCATGGTCCTGCTATGTAAAATCAAGTTTCTACACCTTACCCATATGGGTAGCATTTTTGTGGTTGGAAACCATTTTAACCCCATTTGCTCCATTTGTGTTGATCATGCTGCTGAATGCCCTGACCATCAGGCACATTGTATTGGCCAATAGAGTGAGGACGGGACTCCGAGGAAACATCAAGGTTCAGAAACGCAGTGATCCAGAAATGGAGAACCGAAGGAAATCGATCATTTTACTGCTCGCTATATCTGGCAGTTTTATATTATTATGGATGGTAATTTTCATAGTTTTCATATGTGTGCAATTTACAAGTACTCAATTTTTAGAAGTAGATTACAGCGACTCTTTCACCATTGCAGAACTATCTGGATACATGTTGAGGTGTTTGAGTTCTTGCACTAACATGTTTATTTATGCAGTGTCCCAGAGCAAATTCAGAGAGCAATTGAAGAATGTGATTAAGCATCCCCTGGCTCTCATTGCTAATTTACTGAAATGAGTTAAATTGCTTCACAGAACTAAAATGTAATTACATCCATCGTAAATGAGGAGAAGTTGTTCAATTGATAGCAGCAAACAGGAATCTCCTAAAGCAAATGGGGCTGTCATCGGGTCCCCATATTAGATGTCATATTGTCGGAGATCAAAGATGCTTGGGTATTATTAACTTTTGCGACATTGTAAGACATGCGATATCGGACCTGAACAAATAAAAAACAATTTTTCAGATCCGAAATAAAATCAATTAGACAAATATATTTGTTGCTTTCAATTGATCTAAACTCGACAGCAGTTTCGTTATCCCTCAAGCCCCACTCCCGTCAGTAACACATGTAGTTATCTGTTGAGACAGCTAACTGTTCCCCACAACTGATTAATTCTGTAAATAATCCCCTGTGCATTTTATTCTTTCAGTGTTAAGGTCCTGACTGAACTGCCATTTTTTCCCCAAGCTATGAATATACAACGTTTGCTCATAATTTATATTAACGATTTAGACTTTGGAATCAAAAGCTCAATTTCTAAATTTGCGGACGACAACACATTCTGCGAGGAGATAGTAACTGCTGAGAGAGACTGTAACAAATTACAAGAACACATCATAAATGTGTAGCGGGCATTTAATTGCCAAATTAATTTTAACAGATAAGTGTGAGATTTCACATTTGGGTAAGAAAAATTAGGAGGTGAAATATTGCTTGGAAAATAAGAATCTAAATGGGGTAGTTGAACAAAGGGGTCTGGGAGTATAAATGCACAAATCACTAACAGTTGTGAGGCAGGACCATACTGCCATAATAAAAGCAAACCAAGCACTCTGGTTTATTTTTAGCGGGATAGAATTGAAAACAAGGGAAAGTTATGCTAAACTTATATGGAACCTTGATTAGACAAGACTTGGAGTACTCTGCACATCTCTGGTCATCATATCTTAAAAAAGAATATAGCAGCACTGGAGAGTGTGCAAAAAAATACAAGGATAATACAAGAACTGCGAAGTTATTCACATCAGGAAATGATGAACAGGCTAGGTCTCTTTCTACTTGTGTTTGCTAACAGAGGGCTTTGAAATTAGGAAAGGTTTTGATAGAGTGAGAGTCGAATAATATGGAGGCATTTAAGGGAAATCTAGATAAGCATATTAGGGAGAAAGGTATGGAGCGTTTTGCTGATAGACTTAGATCAGGAAAGATGAGAGGAGTTTTGACTGGAGCCGAAACGCCGGCATGGACTGCTTCGACCGAATGGACGATTTCTGTGCTGTATATTTTATGTAATTCTATGTAACCCCGGAGTTCCGATCTCCGGTCATCATAAAGATAAGGCAAAACTAAGAAGTGAAGTCACAATGGAAATTAACTTAAAGTCAATAAAATGAGATGTGGACTGACTCCATTGCTTGTGAGGCAATATATTGGTCTGCATATCTGGGTTCCTTCCACTAAAGTTGCCTTCTTTGATCTACAACTAGAGAGATGAAATTAGCCGACTACATCGGGTCTCAGTCCATATCCATTCGCTTTAAAACTAGGCTGTTCTCTTCACTAAACATCATTTTTTCCAACTAAGGCATAAAAATGCAAAGAAATCCCATCAGATTCGATGTTTCTTCTTGCACAGATTGTCAGGTCTGCACAGTAAATATCATCACTGGCGTGGCGATTTTTCATAACAGCAACAATAGAATTCTAGTAATAATGCAGTTCGGTTAATATATAAATCATAGTTTCCTTCCTATTTGAAAACATGCAATGTAAAACTAAATAAAACTAAAAAAAAAATAATTTTGTTACAGCATCACAGCAAACAAATTCCATGAATCTTTCCCAACATGCACAATTTATCATCATCATAGGCAGTCCCTCGGAATCGAGGAAGACGTGCTTCCACTCTAAAAGTGAGTCCTTAGCTGGCTGAACAATCCAACAGGAGATCCACAGTCCCTGTCACAGGTGGGACAGATAGACGATGAGGGAAAGGGTGGGTGGGACTGGTTTGCCACAAGCTCTTTCCGCTGCCTGCACTTGGTTTCTGCATGCACTCGGCGATGAGTCTTGAGGTGCTCAGCCCCCTCCCAGATGCACTTCCTCCACTTAGGGCAGTCTTTGGCCAGGGACTCCTAGGTGTCAGTGGGGATGTTGCTCTTTTGCAGGGAAGCTTTGAGGGTGTCCTTGTAATGTTTCCTCTGCCCACCTTTGGCTCATTTGCCATGAAAGAGTTCCGAGTAGAGCTTTGGTTTGGGAGTCTCGTGTCTGGCATGCCCAGTGGAGCTAATCAAGTGTCGTCAGTGCTTCAATGCTGGGGATGTTGGCCTGGTCGAGAACGCTAACGTTGCTGTGTCTGTCCTCCCAGGGGATTTGCAGAATCTTGCAGAGACATCATTGGCGATACTTCTCCAGCGACTTGAGGTGTCCACTATACATGGTCCATGTCTCTGAGCCATACAGGAGGACGGTTATTATTACAGCCCTGTAGACCAGCTTGGTGGCAGATTTGAGGGCCTGGTCTTCGAACACTCTTTTCCTCTGGTGGCCAAAGGCTGCACTGGCGCACTGGAGGAGGTGTTGAATCTCGTTGTCAATGTCTGTACTTGCTGATCAGACATTGCAAGGCTCCGCAGGTATGGGAAATGGGCCATGTTGTCCAGCTCGGGCTGTAGATCTTGATGACTGGGGGGCAGTGCTGTGCGGCAAGGACAGGCTGGTGGAGGACCTGTGTATTACGGATTTTTAGTGTAAGGCCCATCTTTCGTCTGCCTCAGTAAATACGTTGACCATGACTTGGAGTTCAGCCTCTCTATGTGCGCAGACATAGGTGCCGTCCACGTATTGTAGCTCGATGACAAAGCCCGGGGTGGACTTGGACCCGGCCTGGAGACAGTGAAGGTTAAACAGGTTCCCACTGGTTCTGTAGTTTAGTTCCACTCCACCGGGGAGCTTGTTGACTGTGAGGTGGAGCATGGCAGCGAGGAAGATTGAGAAGAGGGTTAGGGTGATGATGCAGCCCTGTTTGACCCCGGTCCGGACGTGGATTGCGTCTGCGATGGATCCATTGGTAAGGATCACAGCCTGCATGTCGTTGTGGAGCAGGCAGAGGATGGTGACAACATTTTATCGGCATCCGAAATGGAGGAGGACCTCCATAGACCCTCGCGGTTGACAATGTCAAAGACCTTTGTAAGGTCGAAGAAGGCCTTGTATAAGGGCTGGCGCTGCTCGCTGCATTTTTCCTGCAGCTGTCGCACTGTAAAAATCATTTTATGAGGGGCCGCTAATATCATTTCAAAGAGAGAAGCGGAGAAGATTTCCAAAAATAATGAAAGGGAGCTGAGACGAATTGCAATGGCTGAAATCGCTGCCCTCACTGGGATCAGCTACCTCACTTCCAACTGGCATTGTTAATTTCGGGAACACGTTTGGAAAGTTTATTTAAATAGCATTCTAGTAACACAAAGTGGACAATCTAACTTTTCTTTTCAAAACTGTGAGCTCTTCCCGCCATCCGCCAAACACCCCCTCACAACCCCAGTGTCTGCTGCTGTGAGAATCGCAATCCCTTTGGAAAACAATCTGAATGTACATCATAATTTTAATATAAATCGCAGCAAAATTCATCGTTGACCAAATGGTGAAATATCCAAAAAGGTGATGAGCATTAGGGGCATGTTTCATATTTCTAAAATAACTCGGCTTCAGGCAGGGCTATTTGCCATTGACCCGACGGATGTTACCGGGTCCCGCTTCAAATTCCGGCTACACAGCCGGCGGGAAGATTCCCTTTTGCCTTCCAAATCCTTAGAATTTGCCGGCCATAATTTCCCATAGCCCTTCCCAACGCCAACTGAGATGTTTGTACACATTTATCTTCCTCGCACTTGGTATATATCAGGCCAAACCCGGTTTCCATCCTCTCCTCCCAGCGCCTGTTGTTGCTGAAATCCAACATCTCAGCATATCCCCGGGGCTGCTCAGCTGTATACAACTGACTAGATCACTTCCTGTGTGTATCTGTGCCTTTAAGGAATCAAGGGATCTGGGAATTGGACTAGACAGTGGAGTTGAGGTTGAAAATCAGCGTCTTCCCTACTCGTGCTCCTAATACGTTTGTTCTTATGTTCTAATAGATTCAATGTTGTTGGAAACCAACAACCTCACGTTCCGCAGAAAGTCTGACACTATTCTGATGTGGACATATCTGACCATTCCAGAATTCCCTACTATACCCCAGTGTAGGCACACCATCACCATGGATTTCAGAGGTCCAAGAACCAGCACACTGAGGTGGTTCTAGAATTTGTGTGATGGAGGAAAGTGGGTGATAAGGAATGAGCCGTCTGCTTTACATCTCTCCTGGTTTTTATTTCTATTGACTTCAATTGAATTAAGAATTGGGAGAAATGCAAAACCTGTTGCCAATTCGCTTTCACCCATTTTACACCATCACAGCAAGTCAAAATTTGCAACAATATCTATTTCTGTTCCGCTGTGTACACGCAGTCAGTAATTACAATTATCGTTCCATCAAAGCCAATGAAAAGGGGGGATCGGACGGGGTGTATAATGGGAGGTGAGTTGGATATCCCCCCGTTTACAGCATTGCTCAAAGCTAATATTACACCCTGTCTGACTTCAGTATACATTGCGTGGATTTTTGCTTTTAGTTATGAAAACAGACTGTAGCGTTCTTTTAAAACTCACTCGATTTTCATTTGCATTGAAATCAAAGGAAAAGAAAGTCCAGGGCTGTGTAAACAGGCGGCTGATCACTAAAAGCCGGTTTCTGCCCGGCAGTAAAGGTGGAAATTCACTCCTAGTGAAGTCTATGAGAAGTACAATTGGCTAGGGTGCAAAACTGGTCTGTTCAATTCCAACAATGCAAATTAATATTTACCCAAAGTCTCGTCTACAAAATGAAGAGATACTCCATGGTGACCTGTGGCACCACCCCTGTTCGGTACATTCCTACTCTGGGTGTCCACGAGGCTCGGTGGTCAAATTAGCAGTGACATTGTTTACCACCACAGTATCTAACCTCACGGTTCGGCATATCCCGCAATCCTCCATCACCATCCAGCCAGGAGGCCAACACGTGTTTAATGCTGAGTTTTGAGAAATGTGCGTCAGGAACACCATCCGCATTTGATGAAAGACAAATGTGTTACTTTGTTCCTGGGATGTGGGTGACGCTGGCAAGAACACATGTATTACCCAGTACTCGTTTCTCCAAAAAGCAGCTATGGGCAGTGATTTCAATCAGGGTTGTTTCAACTTTGAGCATTCGCTAAAAAAATGGGCAAAGTCGAATTGACCGCCCATTTTGCGCTCGCCCGATTCCCCGACCATTGACTCCAGTGGATGGACAATGGGCAACGGTGTATAAAGGATGGATAATTTGATAGCATCCATTTTACACAATGGCCCAAAGTTAAAATGAACCCCAATGTGCTTGTTAATGCGAGCAGACTGATTAATACACTGTGAATCCTCACATGATTAGATTACAGAGCCTCATCAATCAGACTATTTGTAGTAAAGCCATCAAGTCTACGACAACGCGATAGAGTGAACAGTGGTGAAGACAGATTTATGAAATATCGGGAGAGCTGTAAAACAGATCACGGATCTGCTTTGGCCTGTTTCACACTATCGCCACACTAACATTAACCACCTATGTGTGTTCTCTGAATCGGTGGTGACGATCTTTGCAACTGTGTGGATATAAACTGATGCAATCTGGAGAAAATCACTTCATGCCACCTCAGTTTATTGTTTCCTTGAACTAATTGCCATCATAAATTAGACAGTGTGTCCCCATACTGTAATCGCGTTGCCAGGATTTTCCCATTTAAACACTGAAAAAAGCAAGGATTGAGCGACAGCAATAGAAATAGACAAATCGGTGTGATTTTACACACGCTACTCATCCCAGGCTTACACCGACAGTCAGTCACTTTCGCTTCTTTTCTCTTGCAGCTAATTTATTGACGATTGTGATTCTCTCCCGGGTAAAGTTAGGTCTCTCCAAATTCATCACTCGCTATCTGATCGCTATGGCAATCGTGGATCTCCTGGTCATGATATTTGCCGTGATACTGTATGCGACCAACGATATTTATTTCCCATATTCATTCCGGAACTATACTTCCATCTGCTGAATCAATCTCTCTCTGATTTATTGCGTCATTGACTGCTCAGTCTGGTTCACAGTGATTTTCAACTTTGATCGCTTTACAGCCATTTGTTGCCGGAATTTGAGAACTAAATATTGTACCGAAAGAACCGCAGCTATCGTTGTACTGGCAGTTTGTGGACTGAGCTTTTTAGAAAATGTTCCCATTTATTTTATATATGAACCCCGGGAAATAATTGACAATACCTGGTGGTTCTGTACTGTCCAGTCCAGCTTCTATACCTCTCCCGCCTGGATGGCCTATCACCGGTTGGACAGCATTTTAACCCCATTTGCTCCATTTGTTGTGATTTTTTTCCTCAATGTTTTGAACATCAGACATATTTTAGCAGCTGTTATTCTCCGCAGAATAATGCAAGGCAGCAATGGTGAGAATCACAATGCTCCGGAGATGAGGAATCGAAGGAAGTCGATCATCTATCTCTCAGAGCAGTTGAAGGCACTCAAGGAGGAGATCCGGAGGGTTCAGGCCAAATATGTGCCCTTAACGAAAAGGGGTGGGACTAATACTAGAGCCCTCTGGATGTCTAGGATCATACAGGGTACGATAAAGAAAAAAAAGGGAAGCTTATGACAGAGAGCAGAGGCCTTGAACATCATTTACCAGTCCTCTTTGCATATGGGCATGGTGCCAGAGGATTGGAGGACTGCTAAGATGGTACCCTTGATAAGAAGGGAGCAAGGGATATGCCGAGTAATTACAGGCCTCTCAGCCTAACTTCAGTGGTGGGAAAAATATTGGAAAAAATCCTGAAAGACAGGATAAATCGACATTTGGAAAGATAAGGATTAATTAGGGACAGTCAGCACGGATTTGTTGAAGGAAGATCGTGTTTGACTAATCTGATTGAATTTTTTGAGGAGATAACCAGGAGAGTCGATGACAGTCGTGCATATAATGTAGTGTACATGGACTTTAGCAAAGCTTTTGATAAGGTCCTGCATGGTAGACTAGTCACAAAGGTTGAAGCCCATGGGATCCAGGACAAAGTGGATAGTTGATTCCAAAATTGGTTTAGTGGTCGGAAGCAAATTGTAATGGTCGATGGATGTTTTTATGAATGCAAGAATATTTCCAATTGGGTTCCGCAGGGCTCAGTACTGGGTCCCTTGCTTTTTGTGGTACATATCAATTATCTAAATCTGAATATAGGGAGTATGATTAAGAAGTTTGGAGATGACACTGAAATTGGCTGTGTGGTTGATAATGAAGAGGAAAGTCCTGGATTCAGGAGGATAGTAATCTACTGGTGAGGTGGGAAGAGTAATAGCAAATGGAATTTAATTTGGAGAAGTTTGATCTAATGCACTCTGGGAGGGCTAACATGGAAAGGGTATACACATTAAACAGTAGGGCATTTGGAAGGACAGATGAAAAGAGGGACCTTGGAGTGCTTGTCCACAGAACGCTTTTTGTAAGAAAATTAAAACATTAAATCATTAAATCGTGTCCCCCCGATCTGGGGGGCGCACCAACATTTCCAAGGCCCTTTATTTGTGTTTTTTTTGTGTTTTTTTTTTAAAGATTTCTTTTGGGCACTAAAATCATATATTTTATTTTTTCCTCCAAGTGCCCCGTATAAAAGGGGAGGGGGACACTTAAAAAACACCGGCAATTAAAACAAATTAAACTTTAAAACATAAAATCAAATTAAAATTTGGTTGCCGGGCGTGACGATGCACTCCAGTCCCTCCGGTGCCCAACTCTCGCGGAAGGCCGCGAGTGTACCGGTGGACACCGCGTGCTCCATCTCCAAGGCCACCCTGGTGCAGATGTACGCACGGAAGAGAGGCAGGCAGTCAGGTTGAACGACCCCCTCGACCACCCACTGCCTGGACCGGCTGATGCACCCTTGGCCGTGCCCAGGAGCAGTCCTACGAGGAGGCCCTCGGACCTACCCGCTCCCCTCCACACAGGGTGCCCAAAGATCAGGAGTGTGGGACTGAAGTGCAGCCAGAATTTCAGGAGCAGCCCCTTTAAATAATAAAACAGGGGCTGCAACCTTGCGCATTCCATAAAAACATGGAACACGGACTCTTCCAGACCGCAGAAGTTGCAGGCGGCCTGGGAGCCCGTGAACCGGCTTAAAAATTTATTGAACGGGACTGCGCACTGAGGGGACCCGCCTCGAGATGTTTCGCCTTCCTCCGCGCCTTCTTTCCAATCGGACGCTCTCCCTCCCCCGCACCAGAGGCCGTGAAAACAAAGGCCCCCGACGATGCCCGCGCACCTACGGCTCCCGGCACGCGGATGCTACTAGGGGGAGGGGTGGCGGTGGCGCCAGCCTTGGCCGCCTTCGGTGGTTTGGCAGCCTTGGACATGCACCTCCCTACAGGCATGGCACCGCACGCCGTCCGACGTCCAGAAGGGCGGTAGGCAGTCCCCTCGTGCACCACAGTAAATGATGCGTCTGTTGTCTCCTCCCGCGCCAGCCGGACAAAAAGCTGGCGGCGGAAGGAGAACACATGGCGCAGGTTGTTCTCCCTGAGGCCGAGCGGTATGGGGTTGATCCCTGACCTTACCTCCCCCAGTTGGTGTAGGTGAGGGAGGAGGAGCTCAGCGGGAACAAAGGGCGGGACATTTGAAAGGACGACCCTCTGCGCGGTGGCCTCGAGAGGGTCCACCGGCAGGAACGTCCCGCCCACCGTGAGTCCCTTTTCGAGGGCCAGGGACACCGCCCGCTCCGACCCCAGGAAGAACACAGCCTTCCCAGACATCTTGGAGGCTGCGACAATGGCCGAGGGGCCGACTACCCCAGCCATCGCCCGCACGCACTCCTCAATGCTCATTGTGGGGTGAGTGTAGCTCTTGACCCCGTTTTTCTTCGTAATTAGTCTGAATGATGGCAGGGCAGCAGGTGGCGCAGTAGGTGCTGTGGATGTGGACGCCGCCTGCGCATATGTCCTAGCTGGCCCTGCCACCGGCGTGGATGCGGTCGCCATTACGGGGTCCCTTTAAGGGCTACACCCACCCCAAAGTCACAGGCCTTAATGGTCTTAAATTGGCCTCTTTTGAATTTATGAGCAGAGGAGCTCTCAATGAGGCACACCTCTCCCCTAGTTGACAATTGGGGAGGTGCCTTGCTCCCTCTGCTCAGTTGTCTTCATTGTTTTTCCAATTAAGGAGGAAAGAGCTCTCAGAGAGAGAGGGGGGAGACTGAGAGAGTGACAGAGAGATAGAGTGGGGGGTGGGAAAGAGGGAAGCTGTGAGGGCAGGTCTCCCCTCACAGCGATGGGTGGGTGTTTTTCTGGGGCGCACTCCCTCGATGATGGAAAAACAAAGCAAGGCACAGTCTTATCGGATGGTCTTCGGGCGGGAGGAGAAGATGTCTTCACCTGGGACAGCTGGAGCCACCCAGGCACACACTCCCAATGATGTTTAATAGGGTGATTAGTAAATCTTCAGCCAGGGAGCTCCAGGTATCCCAGGCTAGGCAATGGGGGAGGAGTGCTTCAGTGGTGTGTGGGGCCTAGCTGTAAGCAAGACCCCCACACACACTTCCACACACACACACACCCCCCGCGATGTTTCGGGCCTTGAAGAAAATCTTCTTTTCTCCCCCCACCAATAAAACAATGTCTTTCGGGGAATGCACCAACACCCACCTGTAGAATGTTGTAGAATCTCCCTCCTTCCACACAGGTTGTTGCTCTTTTCCCCCTCTCTCCAACTCTCTGTAGTAGCAATAAATTTGTTGAATTTTTCAGCTCTCCTCCTCTCCCTCTGGATGTTGAGTTGTAGCAAGCCAGCCCTTTCCTCCTCTTCCTGGGCTGGTCTCAGGGCTCACTCCAGGCTTTCGAGACAGGAGCTTCAGCAGGGAGTTCCTTCTCTCACTGCAGCAGAGCTCCAACTGAATAGGCCACGCCTCCAAAGCTCCACCATTGGTCCACAGAACTCTTTTGATAGGAAACATAAAACATTAAATCGTGGCCCCCCGATCTGGGGGACACACCAAACATTTTCCAGTCCCCTTTTTTGTTTTTTCGGGGGTTTTTTTGTGGGTTTTTTTGTTGTTTATTTTTTTGGGGGCATTAAAATCATGTTTTTCCTCCAAGTGCCCCCTAAAAAGGGGAGGGGGACACTAAAAAAACACCGGCAATGAAAACAAAATAAACCTTAAAACATAAAATCAAATTAAAATTTGATTGCCGGGGGTGATGATGCACTCCAGTCCCTCCGGTGCCCACCTCTCGCGGAAGGCCGCGAGCGTACCGGTGGACACCGCGTGCTCCATCTCCAAGGCCACCCTGGCGCAGATGTACGCGCGGAAGAGAGGCAGGCAGTCAGGTTGAACGACCCCCTCGACCGCCCGCTGCCTGGACCGGCTGATGGCACCCTTGGCCGTGCCCAGGAGCAGTCCTACGAGGAGGCCCTCGGACCAATCCGCTCCCCTCCACACAGGGTGCCCAAAGGTCAGGAGTGTGGGGCTGAAGTGCAGCCAGAATTTCAGGAGCAGCCCCTTTAAATAATAAAACAGGGGCTGCAACCTTGCGCATTCCATAAAAACATGGAACACGGACTCTTCGAGACCGCAGAAATTGCAGGCGGCCTGGGAGCCCGTGAACCGGCTTAAAAATTTATTGCACGGGACTGCTCCGTGCACCACCCTCCAGGCCAAGTCCCCGATAAATACTGGGAGGACTCCCGCGTAGAGTGCCCTCCATTAGGGACCCCCACCTCCTCTGGACGGCAAGATGGTACGCCGTGGCGTGTCCGGACGGCAGGCGAGGATGGCAAAGTTGAGAGTGTGCAGGAGCAGCCCGTACAGGAAACCCCTCCGCGCGGAACTGAAAGGCATGGAGGGGATTTCCTCGAGGCGGCTCAAGTTGTGAGGCGCCGGCTCCCGAGGGAGGTTCCGGGGTTTGGCGCCGATGAGGAATTCCGTCCGGACGGGGGTCAGTTCGGACGGGATCTCCCCACGTGCTTGAGCCTCCTCGATACACCTAACAGAGTCGGGGCCCAGAGCTGTTTTTAGCGACTCGATGGCATCGGCCGTGCGGCGAACGTTGGCGGAATTTAGGCACCGCGCCAGCATGTCTGGCGCCATCCAGCCCGCTCCTCCGCCATCGAGCAGGTCCCTGACCCTGGTCACCTCACCAGCCACAGCCCTCTCGTCCGACCGCCACCTAAAACCTCGGTCGTGGAGGTACGGATTCCCGAGCAGCGGCTCCTGCAGGACAGCCGCCACTCCAGCTGGTGGAGAGCTGCGCTTGGTGGAGACTTTGTTCCAGACCCTGGTGAGTTCCTTGTAAAAGACAGGCAGCTCCTGGAAGGCGGTCCTGATGCCCCCCAAGCTCACAAACAGGAGCTGCGTGTCGTAGTTGAGGCCGTGCTGCTGGTGGAAGAAATACGTCACCAGAGCACACCACCTAGGAGGGGGCTCAACGTAAAGGTATCTCTGCAGGGTCTGAAGACGGAAAGTGGTGAGCTGGGTGCTAACACACACCAACGACTGGCCGCCCTCCCCAAGCGGGAGACTCAACACCACGGCAGAGACCCAGTGCTTCCTGTTGTTCCAGAAGAAATCCACCAGCTTCTTCTGTATCTTGGTGACAAACGCAGGGGGAGGGGTCAAAGTGACCAGCCGGTACCACAACATGGCGGCCACCAGCTGGTTTATGACTCGCGCTCGACCCCTGTAGGACAGCACTCGGAGCAGTCCTGTCCAGTGCCCTAGGCGAGCGGCGACCTTGGCCTCCAGCTCTTGCCAGTTCGCTGGCCAGGCTTCCTCGTCGGGGCTAAGGTAGACTCCCAGATAGAGGAGATGGGTCGTGCTCCAGGCAAAAGGCCTGAGCTCCTCCGGCAGGGAGTCCACCCGCCACTGACCCACCAGGAGTCCGGAACATTTCTCCCAGTTGATCCTGGCGGAGGATGCGGCCGAGTAAATCTCCTGGCACTCACGCATCCTCCGCAGGTCAGCGGGATCCTCTACCGCGAGGAGCACGTCATCGGCGTAAGCCGAGAGGACGACCTCCATGCCCGGCCCTTGCAGAGCCAGTCCCGTCAACCTCGTCCGCAGGAGGAGCAGGAAAGGCTCCACGCAGATGGCATATAACTGGCCGGACATGGGGCATCCCTGGTGCACCCCTCTCCTAAAGCGAAGGGGCGCCGTCAAGGACCGGTTAACCTTTATCAGACACTCTGCGACGGCGTACAAAAGTCGGATCCGGGCAACGAAATACGTCCCGAACCCGAAAGCGCGCAGAGTCCCGAACAGATAGTCGTGATCCACCCTGTCGAACGCCTTCTCTTGGTCGAGGGATAAGAAGGCGACCGACAGACCAGCCTCCTGGGAGCAATGGATGAGGTCCCGGACCAGATGGATGTTATTGTGGATTGTCCGGCCCGGGACCGTGTAGGACTGGTCGGGGTGGATCATGTGGTCCAGCACGGTGCCAAGGCGAGCAGACATCGCCCTGGCGAAGATTTTGTAGTCCGTGCTGAGGAGGGAGACCGGGCGCCAGTTCTTAAGGAGGCGGAGATCGCCCTTCTTAGGCAGCAGGACGATGACTGCCCTGCGCCAAGAGAGGGACATCTCCCCGGTCGCCAGACTTTCCCTCAGGACCCGCGTGTAGTCGCCCCCCAGGATGTCCCAGAATGCCCTGTGGAACTCCACGGTCAGCCCGTCCAGCCCCGGGGCTTTTCCCCTTGAGAGCCAGTCGAGGGCGCCGGTCAGCTCCGCCAGGCTTAGCGGAGCTTCCAGATTTTCGGCGCCCTCCGGGCTGACCTTCAGCAGGTCCTCCCACAAAACTCTACGCGCTTCCTCGCTGGATGGCTCCGGAGAGAACAGGGCCCCGTAATATTCACGGGCCCTGTTGTTGACGCCCTCCGGATCCGAGACGAGAGAGCCGTCGTCGGCCAGCAGCATCAAGAGCTGCTTACGGGCACTCTGTCTTTTTTCCAGCGAGTAGAAGAAGGGGGAGCCGCGGTCCAGATCCCGCAGGAACCGGATCCACCACATCACGAACGCGCCTCGGGACCCGACGAGCTGCAGGTCCTTCAGCGCGGCCCTCTTCACTTCGTACACCGTTCGCAGGGCCGGGTCCTCGACGACTTGACCGAGACGGGACTCCAGGTCGAGCACCTCTTTTTCTAGGCGCCCGACCTTGGCCGCCCGGCCCTTGGTCGACCCCCTCGCGTACTCTTGACAGAAGACGCGGACGTGAGCCTTGCCCACGTCCCACCATCGTCTCAAGGAGGGGAAGCCCCCCTGCTTCCTTCTCCAGTCGGCCCAGAAACGACGGAACGAGTCCTGGAACCGCACGTCCTCCAGCAGCTGGTTGTTAAAATGCCAGTAAGCGGACCCCGTCCTCGCGCGGAGCGAAGCGATCTCCGCCCACACCAGGTGGTGGTCCGAACACGGCACCGGCCGCATTGAGGCCGCTGGGACGCAGGAAACGTACGCCCGAGACACGTAAAAGCGATCGACTCTGGACCATCCTACTCCAGGCCTCACCCAAGTAAAGGTGCTGGAGTCGGGATGGAGATTTTGCCAGACGTCCACCAAGTCGAAGGACCCGACCAGGTCCCTCAACTTCTCCATCGCCGTCATGCTCTGCGGGGCACAGGAGCGGTCCCTCGCATCGAGGGTGCAGTTAAAATCCCCCCTGAGGACAATGCAGTAGTCGACGTCGACGGAGCCAAGAAGAGCGGACACCTCTTCAAAGAAGCGCATTTGCTGCAGTCCGTGCTGAGGGGCATACACGTTCACGAGATGGAGTGGCACGTCCCCCAGGCGAACCGTGACATGCAGCAAGCGGCCTGGCATGGGCTCCTCGACCCCCAAGATCTCCGGCTGAAAATGCGGGGCCAACAACATGGCCACCCCACAAGAAGTGGTAGTGAGGTGGCTCATGCGGACCTCTCCTTGCCATTCCAGGAGCCACGTGGCTTCGTCTCCCGGAACAGTGTGGGTTTCTTGCAGGAAGCACACCGCATATTTCCCCTCCCGCAGGAGCGAAAAATTGTTAAATCTACGGTGTGCCTCTCTGCCGCCGTTGATGTTGAGGCTGGCTATGGTTATCTTCATGACAAAAGCATTGTGCAACCTCTACCTAACCCATTGTGGGGGGGCGAGTGGAGTCGTTTGTTGACGTCCACTCCTTCAGCAGCCCAGCGAGGAACTTTTTGAGTTGGCGCAGCTCAAGGCCTTGCGCCTTTGATAAGGGCCCGCCCGCGGCCATGGTTTTAGCGGCGACGCGGACGGAAGCGATGAGCAGCCTCGGCTCGGACCATCTTTCCCGGGCCAGATGAGTTCGGTTGCGGCGACCCTGGCCCTGGACCAAAAAGTCCTGGAGTTCCTCTACGGGAATGAGGCGGGACTCAGCGGCGGGCATGAGGAGATCCACCGCCTCACTGGCGATGGACTCGAGATCTTCACCCGCGTCCTCCGCCGAGTCCCCGTCCCCCTCCGGGAGGTCGCCGCTAGCAGCCGGCCCGTCGACCGCACGAGGTATGGCAAACGGCCCGGCCGCTCCATCCGGCCCTGACTCTGCCCCGATCCCACCCCCAGGATCGTCGACAGAGGAGTCCCCACTGGACTCTTAAAAGCGGTGCTGGGTAAGGAAGTGACAGCGGAAGGGGTTCCTCCTCCGCCCCAGGAACCGGGGAACACGGAGAGACCTGGCCAAAGTAATGTTCCTGTTCCTCCAAGTACCCCAACTCCAAAGTAGGGGGCGAGGGTTGTTGTTCTTCCCCCTCCCCGCCACCACCTCCCGGCCCAGCGTGTACAGATTCATTAAAATTGTTAATACTGTGTATTTCTGCCGAGTCGAGCAAGTCCCGGGGGAAGTTGGATATTGGCTGGGCGGGCTCAGGTTCGGCCTTTTCGGCCCCGCCCGCCTCAGTCCCCGGGACGCTCGACCCGGTGGCATCGTATTCCTCCGCCGGCCCCACGCTCCCCACGACAGGCAGATCTTCCACGCCATCACCGGGAGGCAGAGGCTGGGCAGCCTCGACTGCCCCTCCCTCCCCGGGGACAGATTCCTCCCGTCTACGGCGCAGTTTGGGGGCGCTGGAGGGGGACGCGGGACACGCGGTGGGCACCGAATCCTCCACGGAGGGATGTTGTTCCCCCTCCGCCTCATTGGAGCGGTACCTCCTTTTGTTCCTGGGGGTGCGCGGAGGCAGGGAGACCTCCATGTCTGCCGAGGCCTCCCGCTCCGCCCCCCACTTTTTCTTATCTTGCCCGCGCCCGAGCTCCTCTGTGATATTGGTCAAGGGCTCGGGCACGGGCTCAGTGCACCCCGCGCTCACCGATGACTGGGTTGGGCTGAGCGCGGTGATCAAACTTTCTGGCGCACTGAGGGGACCCGCCTCGAGATGTTTCGCCTTCCTCCGCGCCTTCTTTCCGATCGGACGCTCTCCCTCCCCCCCGCCAGAGGCCGTGAAAACAAAGGCCCCCGACGATGCCCGCGCACCTACGGCTCCCGGCACGCGGACGCTAGTAGGGGGAGGGGTGGCGGCCTTGGCTGCCTTCGGTGGTTTGGCGGCCTTGGACATGCACCTCCCTACAGGCATGGCACCGCACGCCGTCCGACGTCCAGAAGACGCGGTAGGCAGTCCCCTCGTGCACCACAGTAAATGATCCGTCTGTTGTCTCCTCCCCCGCCAGCCGGACAAAAAGCTGGCGGCGGAAGGAGAACACGTGGCGCAGGTTGTTCTCCCTGAGGCCGAGCGGTATGGGGTTGATCCCTGACCTTACCTCCCCCAGTTGGTGTAGGTGAGGGAGGAGGAGCTCAGCGGGAACAAAGGGCGGGACATTTGAAAGGACGACCCTCTGCGTGGTGGCCTCGAGAGGGTCCACCGGCAGGAACGTCCCGCCCACCGTGAGCCCCTTTTCGAGGGCCAGGGACACCGCCCGCTCCGACCCCAGGAAGAACACAGCCTTCCCAGACATCTTGGAGGCTGCGACAATGGCCGAGGGGCCGACTACCCCAGCCATCGCCCGCACGCACTCCTCAATGCTCATTGTGGGGTGAGTGTAGCTCTTGACCCCGTTTTTCTTCGTAATTAGTCTGAATGATGGCAGGGCAGCAGGTGGCGCAGGAGGCGCCGTGGATGTGGACGCCGCCTACGCATATGTCCTAGCTGGCCCTGCCACCGGCGTGGATGGGGTCGCCATTACGGGGTCCCTTTAAGGGCTACACCCACCCCAAAGTCACAGGCCTTAATGGTCTTAAATTGGCCTCTTTTGAATTTATGAGCAGAGGAGCTCTCAATGAGGCACACCTCTCCCCTTGTTGACAATTGGGGAGGGGCCTTGCTCCCTCTGCTCAGTTGTCTTAATTGTTTTTCCAATTAAGGAGGAAAGAGCTCTCAGAGAGAGAGGGGGGAGACTGAGCGAGTGACAGAGAGATAGAGTGGGGGGTGGGAAAGAGGGAAGCTGTGAGGGCAGGTCTCCCCTCACAGCGATGGGTGGGTGTTTTTCTGGGGCGCACTCCCTCGATGATGGAAAAACAAATCAAGACACAGTCTTATCGGATGGTCTTCGGGCGGGAGGAGAAGATGTCTTCACCTGGGGCAGCTGGAGCCACCCAGGCACACACTCCCAATGATGTTTAATAGGGTGATTAGTAAATCTTCAGCCAGGGAGCTCCAGGTATCCCAGGCTAGGCAATGGGGGAGGGGTGCTTCAATGGTGTGTGGGGCCTAGCTGTAAGCAAGACCCCCACACACACTTCCACACACACACACCCCCCGCGATGTTTCGGGCCTTGAAGAAAATCTTCTTTTCTTCCCCCACCAATAAAACAATGTCTTTCGGGGAATGCACCAACACCCACCTGTAGAATGTTGTAGAATCTCCCTCCTTCCACACAGGTTGTTGCTCTTTTCCCCCTCTCTCCAACTCTCTGTAGCAGCAATAAATTTGTTGAATTTTTCAGCTCTCCTCCTCTCCCTCTGGATGTTGAGTTGTAGCAAGCCAGGCCTTTCCTCCTCTTCCTGGGCTGGTCTCAGGGCTCACTCCAGGCTTTCGAGACAGGAGCTTCAGCAGGGAGTTCCTTCTCTCACTGCAGCAGAGCTCCAACTGAATAGGCCACGCCTCCAAAGCTCCACCATTGGTCCACAGAACTCTTTTGATAGGAAACATAAAACATTAAATCGTGGCCCCCCGATCTGGGGAACACACCAAACATTTTCCAGTCCGTTTTTTTGTTTTTTTTGGGGGGTTTTTTGTGGTTTTTTTTGTTGTTTTTTTGGGGGCATTAAAATCATGTTTTTCCTCCAAGTGCCCCCTATAAAAGGGGAGGGGGACACTAAAAAAACACCGGCAATTAAAACAAAATAAACCTTAAAACATAAAATCAAATTAAAATTTGATTGCCGGGGGTGATGATGCACTCCAGTCCCTCCAGTGCCCACCTCTCGCGGAAGGCCGCGAGCGTACCGGAGGACACCACGTGCTCCATCTCCAAGGACACCCTGGCGTGGATGTACACGCGGAAGAGAGGCAGGCAGTCAGGTTGAACGACCCCCTCGACCGCCCGCTGCCTGGACCGGCTGATGGCACCCTTGGCCGTGCCCAGGAGCAGTCCTACGAGGAGGCCCTCGGACCTACCCGCTCCCCTGCGCACAGGGTGCCCAAAGATCAGGAGTGTGGGACTGAAGTGCAGCCAGAATTTCAGGAGCAGCCCCTTTAAATAGTAAAACAGGGGCTGCAACCTTGTGCATCCGATAAAAACATGGAACACGGACTCTTCCAGACCACAGAAATTGCAGGCGGGCTGGGAGCCTGTGAACCGGCTTAAAAATTTATTGCATGGCACTGCTCCGTGCACCACCCTCCAGGCCAAGTCTCCGATAAATACTGGGAGGACTCCCGCGTAGAGTGCCCTCCAGCGGGGACTCTCGCCTCCTCCGGACGGCAAGATGGTACGCCATGGTGTGTCCGAACGGTAGGCGAGGATGGCAAAGTTGAGAGTGTGCAGGAGCAGCCCGTACAGGAAACCCCTCCGCGCGGAACTGAAAGGCACGGAGGGGATTTCCTCGAGGTGGCTCAAGTTGTGAGGCGCCGGCTCCCGAGGGAGGTTCCGGGGTTTGGCGCCGATGAGGAATTCCGTCCGGACGGGGGTCAGTTCGGACAGGATCTCCCCACGTGCTTGAGCCTTCTTGATGCACCTAACGGAGTCGGGGCCCAGAGCTATTTTTAGCAACTCGATGGCATTGGCCGCGCGGCGGATGTTGGCAGAATTTAGGCGCCGCGCCAGCGTGTCTGGCGCCATCCTGCCCGCTCCTCCGCCATCGAGCAGGTCCCTGACCCTGATCCCCTCACCAGCCACAGCACTCTCATCCGACCGCCACCAGAAACCTCGGTCGTGGAGGTACGGATTCACGAGCAGCGGCTCCTGCAGGACAGCCGCCACTCCCGCCGGTGGAGAGCTGCGCTTGGTGGAGACTTTATTCCAGACCCTGGTGAGTTCCTTGTAAAAGACAGGCAGCTCCTGGAAGGTGGTCCTGACGCCCCCCAAGCTCACAAACAGGAGCTGCGTGTCGTAGTTGAGGCCGTGCTGCTGGCGGAAGAAATACGTCGCCAGAGCACGCCACCTAGGAGGGGGCTCGACGTAAAGGTATCTCTGCAGGGTCTGAAGACGGAAAGTCGCGACCTTAGTGCTGACGTACACCAACGACTGACCGCCCTCCCCAAGCGGGAGCCTCAAGACCGCGGCAGAGATCCAGTGCTTCCTTTTGTTCCAGAAGAAGTCCACCAGCTTCTTCTGTATCTTGGCGACAAACGCAGGTGGAGGGGTCAAAGTGACCAGCTGGTACCACAACATGGCGGCCACCAGCTGGTTTATGACTAGCGCTCGACCCCTGTAAGACAGCACTCGGAGCAGTCCTGTCCAGCGCCCTAGGCGAGCGGCGACCTTGGCCTCCAGCTCTTGCCAGTTCGCCGGCCAGGCTTCCTCGTCGGGGCTAAGGTAGACTCCCAGATAGAGGAGATGGGTCGTGCTGCTTACGGGCACTCTGCCTTTTTTCCAGCGAGTAGCAGAAGGGGGAGCCGCGGTCCAGATCCCGCAGGAACCGGATCCGCGACCTCACGAACGCGCCTCGGGATCCGACGAGCTGCAGGTCCTTCAGCGCGGCCTTCTTCGCTTCGTACACCATCCGCAGGGCCGGGTCCCCGACGACTTGACCGAGACGGGACTCCAGTTCGAGCACATCTTTTTCGAGGCGCCCGACCCTGGCCGCCCGCCTCTTGGTCGACCCCTCGCGTACTCTTACAGAAGACGCGGACGTGAGCCTTGCCCACGTCCCACCATAGCCTCAAGGAGGGGAAGCCCCTCTGCTTCCTTCTCCAATCGGCCCAGAAACGACTGAACGAGTCCTGGAACCGCACGTCCTCCAGCAGCTGGTTGTTAAAATGCCAGTACGCGGACCCCGTCCTCGCGGGGAGTGTAGCGAGCTCCGCCCACACCAGGTGGTGGTCCGAACACGGCACCGGTCACATGGAGGCCGCCGGGACGCAGGAAACGTACACCCGAGACACGTAAAGGCGGTCGACTCTGGACCATCCTACTCCAGGCCTCACCCAAGTAAAGGCACTGGAGTCGGGATGGAGATTTTGCCAGACGTCCACCAAGTCGAAGGACCCGACCAGGTCCCTCAACTTCTCCATCGCCGTCATGCTCTGCGGGGCACCGGAGCGGTCCCTCGCCTCGAGGGTGCAGTTAAAATCCCCCCCGAGGATAATGCAGTCGCCGACGTCGACGGAGCCAAGAAGAGCGGACACCTCTTCGAAGAAGCGCGTCTGCTGCGGTCCGTGCTGAGGGGCGTATACGTTCACGAGATGAAGCGGCACGTCCCCCAGGCGAACCGTGACGTGCAGCAAGCGGCCTGGCACGGGCTCCTCGACCCCCAAGATCTCCGGCTGAAAATGCGGGGCCAACAAGATGGCCACCCCACAAGAAGTGGTAGTGAGGTGGCTCATGTGGACCTCTCCTTGCCATTCCAGGAGCCACGTGGCTTCGTCTCCCGGAACGGTGTGGGTTTCTTGCAGGAAGCACAGCGCATATTTCCCCTCCCGCAGGAGTGAAAAATTGTTAAATCTATGGTGTGCCTCTCTGCTGCCGTTGATGTTGAGGCTGGCTATGGTTATCTTCATGACAAAAGCATAGTGCAACCTCTACCTTAACCTATTGTGGGGGGGAGAGTGGAGTCGTTTGTTGACCTCCACTCCTTCAGCATTCCAGCGAGGAACTTTTTGAGCCGGCGCAGCTCAAGGCCTTGCGCCTTTGATAAGGGCCCGCCCGCGGCCATGGTTTTAGCGGCGACGCGGACGGAAGCGATGAGCAACACCGGCTCGGACCATCTTTCCAGGGCCAGATGGGTTCGGTTGCGGCGACCCTGGCTCTGGACCAAAAAGTCCCGGAGTTCCTCTACGGGAATGAGGGGGGACTCAGCGGCGGGCACGAGGAGATCCACCGCCTCACTGGCGATGGACTCGAGATCTTCACCCGCGTCCTCCACCGAGTCCCCGTCCTCCTCCGGGAGGTCGCCGCTAGCAGCCGGCCCGTCGACCGCACGAGGTACGGCAAACGGCCTGGCCGCTCCATCCGACACTGGCTCTGCCCCGATCCCACCCCCAGGATCGTCGACAGAGGAGTCCCCACTGGGCTCTTTTAAAAGCAGTGCTGGGTCAGGAAGTGACAGCGGAAGGGGTTCCTCCTCCGCCCCAGGAACCGGGGAATGAGGAGAGACCTGGTCAAAGAAATGTACCAGGTCCTCCAAGTACCCCAGCTCCAAAGTAGGGGGCGAGGGTTGTTGTTCTTCCCCCTCCCCGCCACCACCCCCCGGCCCAGCGTGTACAGATTCATTAAAATTGTTAATACTGTGTATTTCCGCCGAGTCGAGCAAGTCCCGGGGGAAGTTGGATATTGGCTGGGAGGGCTCAGGTTCGGCCTTTTCGGCCCCGCCCGCCTCAGTCCCCGGGACGCTCGACCCGGTGGCATCGTATTCCTCCGCCGGCCCCACGCACCCCACGACAGGAAGATCCTCCACGCCATCCCCGGGAGGCAGAGGCTGAGCAGCCTCAACTGCCCCTCCCTCCTTCGTGAAGAAAATAAAAAAGCATGTGGTAAAAATCGGAGCTCGTGTCCGTTTTACAAGCAGAAGGATGGCCAATTTCAGAGAGTCATGTCCTGCGTCCAATCAGCACCAGAGTTAGCGGCACTGCCGTATTTTCATAGTCGGCTGCTCAGGTGTCCAGTGCGCCAGCCTAAAACAGGCGGGAGGCCCGGTACATATGTAAATGCAGGCCGAACGTCTGTTCCAGGACCCCTGCACTAAATTGGACACAATGTCAGGAGCAGGCTCTGGACTTTCTCTGCTGGTGATCCTTCATCGGTCGCAGCGGCCTCGGCATCAACAACAACAACAACTTACATTTCTACAGCGAGTTTAAATCAGTAAAACATCCCAAGGCGCTACACAGGAGCGACTGTCAGACAACAATTGACACCAAGCCAGGTAACACAATATTGGGGCAGGGCACCAAAAGCATGGTCAAACAGGTAGGTTTAAAGTGGCGTCATAAAGGAGGAGAGGGAGAGGTGTAACATAGAAACATAGAAACATAGAAAATAGGTGCAGGAGCAGGCCATTCGGCCCTTCGAGCCTGCACCACCATTCAATATGATCTTGGCTGATCACGCAACATCAGAACCGCACTCCTGCCTTCTCTCCATATCACCTGATCCCTTTAGCTGTAAGGGCCACACCTAACTCCCTTTTGAAGATATCCAATGAACTAGACACAACAACATTCTGTGGTAGAGAATTCCATAGGTTCATAATTCTCGGAGAAAAAGTTTTCTCCTGATCTCGGTCCTGTATGGCTTAGCCCTAATCCTTAGACTGTGACCCCTGGTTCTGGACTTCCCCAGCATTGGGAACATTCTTCCTGCATCTAACAGGTCCAATCCCGTCAGAATTGTATCTGGTTCTATGAGTTCCCCTCTCATTCTTCTAAATTCCAGTGAATATAAACCTAGTCGATCCAGTCTTCCTTCATATGTCAGTCCTGCCATTCCGGGAATCAGTCTGGTGAACTTTCGCTGCACTCCCTCAATAGCAAGAATGTCCTTCCTCAGATTAGGAGACCAAAATTACACACAATACTCAAGGTGTGGTCTCACCAATGCCCTGTACAACTGCAGCAAGACCTCCCTGCTCCTACACTCAAATCCTCACGCTAGGAAGGTCAACATGCCATTTGCTTTCTTTACTGTCTGCTGTACCTGCCTGCCTACTTTCAATGACTGATGTACCATGACACCCAGGTCTCGTTGCCCCTCCGCTTTTACTAATCTGTCACCATTCAGATAATAAGCTGCCAAACAAAGTAGATAATCTCACATCTATTCACATTATACTGCATCTGCCATGCATTTGCCCACTGACCTACCCTGTCCAAGTCCCCCTGCAGCCTCTTAGCGTCCTCCTCACAGCTCACACTCCCACTCAGCTTTGTATCATCTGCAAACTTGGAGATTTTACATTCAATTCCATCGTCTAAATCATTAATATATAATGTAAATAGCTGGGGTCCCAGCACTGCACCTTGCGGTACCCCACTAGTCACTGACTGCTATTCTGAAATAGAGATCATGGTGGAGATGCGGCAAATGGGGGTTCGGGGCACAGAATAGCCTAGGGCCCAGGAGCAGCAGGGGCCTGCCCACACTGAAACATGTGTGCGCACTAGGTCCATGCAACAGAGCAGGTCTCCAGTCACCCTGGTTAACCCTTGTCACTGTATAAAGTCCTAGCTCTGTCAAGCCCGTGTGGAGGCTGATGTGCAACAGTCACCACATGTTAAAAAAAATCCATGCACAGGCATCTTTCACCCCCTCAACTGGAGTTCAGGACTGGAACATTGCCTCTTTCATTGAATCATCTGTGAACTCATGTGGAAGCAATTCATCCGACTTCGGAGGACCACCTATGATGGCATGGGCAGAGCCAATGTTTGAGCAGCTGTCAGTCACAGTAATATATGGATGTTTCTTAGCTTTGTAAATTGTCACTTCCGCTTGCGCCCAATCACGTATAAAATCTGATGTAACTGTTCGATCAGAGAGAGTCTTTGCTTCACTAAAGTTCTCGCCCCTGCATGCTTGTAATAAAGTTTCTCACATCATAGCCGACCCATGATTCTGGGTGGTTTCTTTCCACAACAACTTGGCATAATTGGCAGGATCTGCTGGTAGTACCGAAAACAGAGCACCGTTCTGGGACCAACAGACAAATAGGGTGAGTACATTAATTTATACCACCCAATAGTTATGTCTGTGGGCATTGAGTGGTCCCTCGGACTAGCGGGGATCTCGAACTAAATGGAGTCCTGGTGACTGTAATCGGAGATATAAGCCACAATGTTGCGACGCCGAAGATCGGGGAACCGGGGTAGCGAGCTCAAAGGGTGCCTCTCTGGGGATAGGAGATCCTCGCGATTTATAATTAAATTTCATTGACTGTTGGGCTGGACTGGGGGAGGGAGCTCAATGGGTTTCTCTCTGGAGATAGAAGATCCTCGCTTTTAAAAGTTTGAAAGTTTTCAGTTTGTGTCAAAATTTGTCTTTTTGGGTGGTAACTTTCCTGACTGTTTATCTTGAAGACTTTTTCATTTGTCTGGAAGTCCGTCGTTTAAAGAAAGACTTAGTGTGCTTGTTTTAGCTCTGCCCACCTTTTCGGACAGAAAGCAGAAAACTTTTTTAGCCTTATTGTCATGGAGGTGGGAATTTTTACGAAAGTTTGGATAAATTGAGTTTTAAAATTTACATTGTGTATCAAGAATTGAATTACATTTGAAGTTAGAAATGCAGGCGTGGATTTATTTTCATGATGAGTTATGGAGCTATGAAATACACAAAGGACAGCTTGTTTACAGACGATAAATGTCAGCTTTGAAGTTACGGTTGAGATATTGAAACCATTTTCAGGGCGCTTAATTTGAAGTGCAGGTTTAAACCAGGTTTACAAACCTCAGAAATATCCAGATAGCAATATGATAATGGCCGCGTCTGTTTTAGTGGTGTTATCTGAGTAAAGTCAGGTCCTCAGAGATCCGTAATGGAGTATCTGTTAAATAAACATGACAATGTAATAACGAGAATGGAAAACGAAGGCTGGGATCCTGAATGGACTCCCAACCAGCAGAAAGAATGGTGGAGTAAGGAAAGTAAAAATAAGGAGGGAAAAGATATAATGGTTCATTGTCATGTCCACCTGAAAATGAGTAAGATCGGAGCCACACGGGAGAAGGATAAAGACCAGATAGTGGGACAGTTAGTTACACATGAGAAGGATAAAGAAGAGATAGTGGGACAGTTAGTTACACGGGAGAAGGATAAAGAGGAGATAGTGGGACAGTTAGTTACACGGGAGAAGGATAAAGAGGAGATAGTGGGACAGTTAGTTACATGGGAGAAGGATAAAGAGGAGATAGTGGGACATTTAGTTGCACAGGAGAAGGATAAAGAGGAGATAGTGGGACAGTTAGTTACACGGGAGAAGGATAAAGAGGAGATAGTGGGACAGTTAGTTACACGGGAGAAGGATAAAGAGGAGATAGTGGGACAGTTAGCTACACGGGAGAAGGATAAAGAGGAGATAGTGGGACAGTTAGCTACACGGGAGAAGGATAAAGAGGAGATAGTGGGACAGTTAGTTACACGGGAGAAGGATAAAGAGGAGATAGTGGGACAGTTAGTTAAACGGGAGAAGGATAAAGAGGAGATAGTGGGACAGTTAATTACACAGGAGAAGGATAAAGAGGAGATAGTGGGACAGTTAGTTACACGGGAGAAGGATAAAGAGGAGATAGTGGGACAGTTAGCTACACGGGAGAAGGATAAAGAGGAGATAGTGGGTCAGTTAGTTACACGGGAGAAGGATAAAGAGGAGATAGTGGGACAGTTAGTTACACGGGAGAAGGATAAAGAGGAGATAGTGGGACAGTTAGTTACATAGGAGAAGGATAAAGAGGAGATAGTGGGACATTTAGTTGCACAGGAGAAGGATAAAGAGGAGATAGTGGGACAGTTAGTTACACGGGAGAAGGATAAAGAGGAGATAGTGGGACAGTTAGTTACACAGGAGAAGGATAAAGAGGAGATAGTGGGACAGTTAGCTACACGGGAGAAGGATAAAGAGGAGATAGTGGGACAGTTAGCTACACGGGAGAAGGATAAAGAGGAGATAGTGGGACAGTTAGTTACACGGGAGAAGGATAAAGAGGAGATAGTGGGACAGTTAGTTAAACGGGAGAAGGATAAAGAGGAGATAGTGGGACAGTTAATTACACGGGAGAAGGATAAAGAGGAGATAGTGGGACAGTTAGTTACACGGGAGAAGGATAAAGAGGAGATAGTGGGACAGTTAGCTACACGGGAGAAGGATAAAGAGGAGATAGTGGGTCAGTTACTTACACGGGAGAAGGATAAAGAGGAGATAGTGGGACAGTTAGTTACACAGGAGAAGGATAAAGAGGAGATAGTGGGACAGTTAGTTACACGGGAGAAGGATAAAGAGGAGATAGTGGGACAGTTAGTTACACGGGAGAAGGCCAAAGAGAGATAGTGGGACAGTTAGTTACACAGGAGAAGGATAAAGAGGAGATAGTGGGACAGTTAGCTACACGGGAGAAGGATAAAGAGGAGATAGTGGGATAGTTAGCTACACGGGAGAAGGATAAAGAGGAGATCGTGAAATAGTTAAAAAGGGTAAAGAAGGTAGGCGCCAAGTGCACCGCTGTAATGAAGACAAGGTTAGTACAAAGTGGAAACAATGATAGAGTTGAGGATGATTGGAATGATTTAGAGCGGCAGTCAGCAAAATTGGAACACTATGACGACGTACCGCTGGTTTATGAGGCAAAAAGTGAAGGTCTGCATCCATTATTAGATGAATTGGTCACGGCAACAGAACGGGTTAAGACAGCCCCAATTGAAACCCGGCGGAATCAGGTCCAAGACTCAAATGAGCAAAACCCACGGATGCTAATAACAACCATTCATAGACCCTTTACACCAGGGGAAAAGCAATTAATTTTAGCAAATCTCCAGGTTCTTAGAGTGGCCCATGATAACCTTGAATTTTGGTGGAGATTGGAGGAAATTTAGACAGATACCAAATGCATCCAAAGGACATACATGTCCGAGGGAAGACGAAGTGCCCTAGGAGTGTTTGGGAGACTTATATCCCGAATGTTCGGGGTGGAACTTGGACAGAATCACAGGACCAAATTGACAAACAAAAATATCAAGTTTCTAAAGGAGAATTACAGACACGTTTAGGGCGGGCCAGAGTAATTGGTGGAGCATCATGGGTGTTTTGCAGAAGATTGATGACACCGCCAAAGAATAGACAGAATGGAAGTTTAAGGCGTATGGGGAATTTTCGGGATTGCCAAATCCCGGGAGGGACAATGTGGTATTCTTGAAAATGTTCAAGGAGGGATTGAGCTCTGCACATTAAGAAATTTTAGAAATGGGAATTCCGTTCGGGAATACGTATGCTGCAGTAGTGGGTTGTGCCAGCGAGGTAGAGAGAAAGGAAGATAAAAAGCCCTCTAGGAGATCAGGCACTATAACGGCCGGTACTGGAGGATTGTTTTAACTGTGGGGAGCCGGGCCACATGGCAACGGAATGGCCGCATGGAAGAGGTAAAATAATGTGGAGAAAGGGAAGGTCCACGGTGGAATGTGATAACTGCGGAAAAATGGATCACACTAAACAACAATGTTACGTGAATGGTGGAAGGAGCCAAGGACAGGCTCCCTGGCATCAGACAGGAAAGCATCATCTGCATCTTCAATAATTATCCTCACACCAGATCAGATCTTGGAGAGAATTAACCTGACCTTTAAGGTCTATGAATAGGTCGCCTCGGTCCCCACAGGCGGCTCAGGCGGCCCATGGATATACATCACAGCATTGCTGGGTGGCCAACAGTGTGAGATATTGGTGGATTACAGCTGCGGCTGTATTGATAACCGATGAACCTTTACCAACTACTAATAAGACAATATACATAACTGGGGTAGGAAGCAAATTAGTTAAGGCAAGAAGGAGTGAGTTACAATTGTTGGAATTGGAAGGAATGCTAATACTGGTCCACTTCTGGGTATGTCCGACAAATGAGGGAACAATATTGGGGATTGATATATTACGAGAAGCGGGAGCTAAAATTGACCCAAGGCGCGGGGAGGTTGTGAGGCCAGCTGGCCGAGAACCAGAAAGCACAGTCACGGACCGACAGCTGCAGCTGAACATACCGCCTGGGTGGCCACCCCTATGACCTGGTACTGGACAGCTCAGGATGTCTTTGGGCTTGTGTGTTCCCAATTTCCTGAGGTATGGGCTCGGCACATTGGAGGAAGGTCAATATAACACCCGTCGTGGTCGAGTGGGAAACCCACAAACCACATAAACAACATCCTATTAAACCAGAGGCAAGATCAGCTGTGCAGGCAATACTTCAGGAATTACTGAAGGAAGGTATATTAAAAGAGCCCACTTCAACAACAAACTCCCCAGTATGGCCGGTTAGGAAACCAGATGACCCTTGGCACCTTACGATAGATTATACAGTGTTAAATAAATGCATCCCTAGACTGCACCCAATTGTAGCGAGCCGGGCCACAATTTTCAATGGTTTAACCCCAGAACATAACATTTTTACGGTATTGGATGTCTCCAATGGATTTTGTAGCCTGCCCTTGGCTCCGGAGTCATAAAGTGAGTTTGTGTTCACCATGGCAGAGCAGCAGTATACTTGGACTCGTCTGCCACAGGGATTACACAATATTCCCGCTCTCTTCCAGCAAGCAAAGACCGAAGCCTTGGCCGGCGTGAACTTGACCCCAGACGGGAGTACAGTGCTCCAGTATATAAGAGGAAAATCATTTTGAGCAGGAGTAGATCATTTGACCCCTCGAGCCTGCTGCGCCATGGCTGATCTGATCTTGGGCTCTGTGGCTTAAGGGGCTAATAGGATAGTAGCGTTGCTTAATTTACTGATGTGATGAGAACCACTGATTATTCCAGCACGTGTAAGTAAGAATGACCTTTTAATGGATGCTGTAACTATGTTCGTAACAAGCCATTGTAATCTCAAGGCATGACGGGAAGCTTGGCCATTTGTAGCTCAAAAATGTTCCCACATCAAATCCTACCCATATCTCTGGGTGGTTTCTTTCCACAACACCTGTGAAGCCCTGTATGAATATTGTATGTTTCAATGAGATCACCTCTCATTCTTCTAATCTCTGGAAAATACAGGACGAGTATACTCGATCTCTCCTCATAAGACAATGCCCGCATCCCTGTAATCAGTCTTGTGAACCATCATTGTACTCCTCTATGGTAAGTATATCTTTAATTAGGTGAGGGTATCAAAACAGTACATCATACTTCAGGTGCGGTCTCATCATGCTAGTTTATTACCCCCAATCCCATTAGCCCTAATTTTGTTTAATAATCTCTTGAGTGGCATCATATTGAATGGAGCTGGAGTGGAACTAAACTGCAGAACCAGTGGGAACCTGTTCAACCTTCGGTGTCTCCAGGCCAGATCCAAGACCGTCCCAACCTCTGTTGTCGAGCTACAGTATGCAGATGACGCTTGCCTCTGACATATTCAGAGACTGAACTCCAAATCATTGTCAACAGCTTCACTGAACTGTACGAAAGCCTGGTCCTTACACTAAAGATCTGTAAGAAAATGTCCTCCACCAACCTAATCCTGCCACACAGCACTGCCCCCCAGTCATCAAGGTAAACGGGTTGGACAAGGTGGACCACTTTCCATACCTTGGGAGTATATTATCAGCAAGGGCCAACATCAACGACGAGGTTCAACACCATCTACAGTGCACCAGTGCAGCTTTCGGCTGCCTGAGGAAGAGAATGTTCGAAATCATGCTCTAAAATCTGGCACCAAGGTCATGGTCTACAGGGCTATAGTGATACCCGCCCTCCTGTGTGGCTCAGAGACGTGGACCGTATACAGGAGACACCTCAAGTCGCTGGAGAAATACCACGAATGATGTCTCCGCAAGATCCTGAAAATCAGGACAGATACGCCAACGTTAGCATTCTCAATCAGGCAAACATCTCCAGCATCGAAGCACTGACCACACTCGACCAGCTCCTTTGTGTGGGCCACATTGTTTGCATGCCTGACACAAGACTCCCCAAGCAAGCGCTCTACTCGGAGCTCCTACATGGCAAGCGAACCCCAGGTGGGCAGCAGAAACGTTTCAAGGACACCCTCAAATATCCTCCTTGATAAAATACAACATCCTCACTGACACCTGGGAGTCCTTGGCCAAAGACCGCCCTAAGTGGAGGAGGAGCAACCGGGAGGGCACTGAGCACATCGAGTCTCGTCACCGAGAGTATGTGGAAATCGAACGCAGGCAGCGGAAGGAGCATGCGGCAATCGAGGCTTCCCACCCATCCTTTCCTACAACGACTGTCAGTCCCACCTGTGACAGAAACTGTAATTCCCATATTGGACTGTTCAGTCACCTAAGAACTCACTTTTAGAGCGGAAGCAATTCTTCCTCGATTTCGAGGGACTGCCTATGATGATGATATAATTGCAATAATATGTCTTTACTTATATACTGAAATCCTCTTGTAATAAAGGTTAACATACCATTTTGCTTTCTTAATTGCTTGCTGTTCCTGCATGTTCACTTTCAGTGATTCTTGTACAAGGACACCCAGGTCCCGCAGAACAACAACATTTCCCAATCTCTCAACATTTAAAAAAGACTCTGCTTTTCTAGTTCTCCTCCAAAGCCGATGACTTCACATTTCTCGACATTATATTCCATTTGCCATGTTCGTGCCCATTCACTTAACCTGTATATATCGACTTGAAGCCTCTTTGCATCCTCCTTACAACTTATTTCCTACCCAGCGTTGTACAATCAGCAAATTTGAATATATTACATTTGGTCCCTTCATCCACATCAGTGATACAGATTGCCAATAGCTGGGGCCCAAGCAGCGATGCTTGCGGTTCCCCACTAGTTACAGCATGCCATCCTGAAAATTACCCGTTATTCCTACTCTCTGTTTTCTGTCCATTAACCAATCTTCAAACTATGCTAGTATATTACCCGCAATCCCACGAGCCCTAATTATGTTTAATAACCTCTTGTCTGGCACATTATTGAATGCCTTCTGAAAATCCAAATACACCACGTCCACTGGTTCCACCGTACCTATTCTACTAGTTACAACCAACATATTTGACAAACATGATTTCCCTTTCGTAAATCCATGTTAACTCTGTCCAATGCTATTATTGTAATCTAAGTGCCCTGTTACCGTGTCCTTAATAATAGATTCCAGCAGTTTCCCTGCGACTGATGTCAATGTAACTGGTCTTTAATTCCACGTTTTCACTCCCCCTCCTTTCTTAAATAGCGGGGTAACATTAGACAACTTCTAATCTGCGGGAACCGTTCTAGAATGTATTACATTTTGGAAGATGACAACCACTGCATCCCCTATCTGTATCGCCACCTCTTTCAAATCCCGAGGATGTCGGCCTTCAGATCCAGGGGATTTATCATCTTTTAGTCACATTTATTTCTCCAGTACTATTTTTTTACTAATTCTAATTTCTTTCTGTTCCTCATTCTCGCCAGACCCTTGTATCTCGACTATTCCTGGGAGGTTGTTCATGTCTTCTTCCGTGAAGACAGACACAAAGTATTTGTTTAATTTCCCTGCCATTTCCTCATTCCTCATTTTAATTTCTCCTGTCTGAGCCTGTAAGGGACCTACATTTACTTTTGTTGATCTTTTTATTTTTGCATACCTATAGAAGCCTTTACCATCTGTTTTTATGTCTCTCGCAAGTTTACTCTCATATTCTCTTTTTCCTTCCTTGATCAATTTCTTGGTCCTCCTTTGCTGAATTCTAACAGCCTCCCAATCTTCAGGCTTACTGCTCATTTTGACAACATTATAAGCCTCTCCCTTTGATATAATACTATCTTTCAGTAACCTTGTTAGCCACGGTTGGACCCCTGTTCCTGTGCGGTTTTTGGTGCCTGAAAAGAATGTATGTTTTTTTGTAAATTATGTATTAATTATTTAAATACTAGCCATTGCTTGTATCCCTTTTAATGTAGTTCCCAATCTACTGTAGCCTACTCGCCCCTCATACCGACGTAGTTTGCTTTCTTTAGATGTAAGACCTTAGTTTCGGATTTAATTAAATCACTTTCAAACTCAATAAAAAATTCTATCATATGATGTTCATTCATCCCTAAATGCCCCTTTACTATAAGGTTATTAATTAATCTTTTGCCATTGCACAATACGAAATCTGAAATAGCCTGTTCCCTCGTTGGTTGCTCAACATACTGATCTGGAAACCATCGTGTATACATTCCATGAATTCATCCTCTACACTTTTACTGCATATTTGGTTTGCCCAGTCTATATGTAGAATAAATCATGTATCTGAAGAAATTGCGAATTATTAACGATATAATATATTTATAAAAGAAGTATTTTGCCAGCACAGCAGACACAGAGAGCGCAGTTCCGTTCGAGGTCAGAACACAAACACTGGGCTTTCCAGCAGACATGACTAGACTGATAACCGAGGTAGCAAGAAGCTGTAGGAGATGCAAACTGTCTATAGATGAACAACAAGGCAGTTAGAACAGAGATAAGGAAATGTTGACTTCTTGAGGATGGGAGGGAACTTTCAGAGGTAGTCACTCCCCTTGTAATTGGACCATGGAATGGGTAAAGATGATTGATGCATGACATCAACGGACCCTCTGAAACAAATTATAAAAACTGTCAACCAAGAGCAAGAAACAGTTTCCTCAATGTAGACCTCATGTTGGCTTCGGACTAACCTCCACCAGCTCAGGATCTGCTCCGAAACCACTGCTCTGCCTCTCAACATTTGTCCGTTCAGTGCCGAGTACATAGATCATTCTCGTCTGTCATAGGTTGTGGCCGAGAAGCTCCTCCCGGAGTCACTGTGGATTTCCCCTGTGGCTGAGGAGCACCTCCCGGATTCACAGTGCAAAATTTGTCCCCTGCGGAGCACAACAGAACTGATTTTTGCAACGCGACAGCTGCAGGAAAAATGCAGGGAACGTGGCCTTCATCGACCTTACAAAGGCCTTTGACACTGTCAACTGCGAGGGTCTATGGAGTGTCCTCCTTCGTTTCGGATGCCCCCAAAAGTTCAACATCCTGTGCCATCTCCACGATGACATGCAGGCCGTGATCCTTAGCAAACGATCCATCACAGACCCAATCCACGTCCGGACCGGGGTCAAACAGGGCTGCGTCATCGCCCCAACCCTCTTCTCAATCTTCCTCACTGCCATGTTCCACCTCACAATCAACAATCTCCCCGCTGGAGTGGAACCAAAGTACAGAACCACTGGAAAGCTGTTCAACCTTTGCCGACTCCAGGTCAGGTCCAAGACCACTCCAACCTCTGTCGCTGATCTACAGTATGCGGATGACACCTGCGTCTGTGCACATAAAGAGGCTGATCTCCAGGACATAGTTGACGTATTTACTGAGGTGCACGAATGCATGGGCCTTATGCTAAATATCTGTAAGACAAAGGTCCTTCACCAGCCTGTCGTCGCCACACAGCACTGCCCCCCAGCCATCAACATCCACGGTGCAGCCCTGGACAATGTGGACTGTTTCCCATACCTGGGGAGCTTCTTATCAACAAGAGCAGACATTGCACCAGTGCAGCCTTCGGCCACCTGAGAGAAAGGGTGTTCAAAAACCAGGCCCTCAAATATGCCACCAAGCTCATGGTCTACAGGAATGTAATAATACCCACCCTCATGTATGGTCCAGAGACATTGACCATGTACACTAGACACCTCAATTCGCTGGAGAAATACCACCACCGATGTCTCCGCAAGATCCTGAAAATCATCTGGGAGGACAGATGCACCAACATTAGCATCCTCGACCAGGCCAATATCCCCAGCATTGAAGCACTGACCACCCTTGATCTGCTCCGCTGGGCAGGCCACATTGGCCGCATGCCAGACACGAGACTCCCAAAGCAAGCGCTGCACTTGGAACGCTTTCACGGCAAACGAGCCAAAGATGTGCAGAAGAAACGTAACAAGACACCCTCAAAGCCTCCCTGATAAAGTGCAACATCCCCACTGACATCTGGGAGTCCCCGGCCAAAGACCGCCTAAAGTGGAGGAAGTGCATCCAGGAGGGCGCTGAAGACCTCGAGTCTCGTCGCCGAGAGCATGCAGAAATCAAGCGCAGGCAGTGGAAAGCGCATGTGGCAAATCTGTCCCACCCTCCCTTGTTGTCGAGGAAATTTTAGCTTAAATTAACTCAGGCGGAGGCTTTCAGAATCATGCTTCGAGAGAATTTTATTTTACAAACGAGATATCTCGGAGAGCTTGCTCAGTCCGCACCGAGGCAAAACTCTGAGCTTCACAAGCAAACCCGCTCTATCTTTATACAGTCAAAGCAGGAACTTTATCTAAAACACACCACACATGAACATTAATCATACATTTTGTAAATGCAATCAAAGCAGGAACTTTATCGAAAACACCACACATGAACATTAATCATACATCCTGTAAATACAAAGGTCATTCCAGGAGGCACACTTTATCTGTTCTTGCATAGTTTCTCCCTGTCCGTATCCTGATAAGCAAGGTATCTGGAAAATCATATAAACACCAGATCGTCATGTATTTACAACATTCTTTGTTTCAAGGCTGAGAAGTTTGGGTGTTTTTTCTAGCTCCACTAATTCTACAAACTCAGCAAAAAGTGAACTTAACCCTTTCCTTTAAAATAGGACAGAGATCGTTTTCTTTCACAATTCCCTCCTTGTTCATCTTCTACTAGATCAACACAGTGTTTTATATTTTCCTTCTATGCGACTTAACCTTCCTTTCACGAACACACTTTTCCTTTCTACTTGGGATACCAGGCCCATTACTTGACTAATTATTTTTTTCAACTTTATCCACATTCCACAAATGATTATTAACAATATAAGCATAACCACACCTAAGATTACTATGGGGTGTATGACAAGCTTCAGTACTGCTGAAGCTTTTGGGGACCATCCGAAAAACACATCCCACCAGTGGTGTACTGTCAAAGAGGTGACTTAATCTGCGATTCTTACTAGTTGCCCCTTCTTGTAACTCATTTCGACTCTAAATTGGTGGATGTCTCTGCCTCGTTTTGACAGAGCTTCCTCAATTTGCTTGTTATTACGTATCAAATTGTGCAGTCTGGTCAAATTAATTACAGGGGGTAAGGGTTCAATCTTGTGCACAGACAGATATTGTTTTACATTTTGCCATTGCCCAAAGGCATAAGTTCTTTTTTCTTCTGGGTCATACAGGGTGTAGACTCCTCTCACGCATCGACCCAATCTCCTTTAAATTCTGGGTACCAAAGGTTCTGTCCAAACAACTGGGGCATTACTTGGAACTGACACCAAATTTATTTTCTCGTCTTATTTACTATTTCCATAGTTATATTACATCCTTTTGAATCACAACTGGTATATCTTTCTTGGGGTTTAATGGTTAAATTAAGAAGCTTATCCTTCTGATTGATTTTCAGCAACCTTTCCCATGTGTCAGCATGGAAGGATAATATTTTCCTTTCTAGCTCGGCTCTCAATAACTGTCTGATCATTTCTTTAAACATACAATGGGTGTACCTGTTTACCCGCTGTTGTTCCTTCATCAGGTTTTCTATTTCCTTCTCTATCCTTTCATTCTGCTTCCAGGTCATTTCGTCTGTGACGTAACCTGATACCTGCAGTTGCTGTAATCCTTCATCCCAGGCATTTCTTATTTTTATGCCTTTCCCCTATCAGTCCTGCGATGACCTGGATTTTATTTTGTAGGGTCTCGATATCCATGGAGTTCAATGCTCCTATTCCTGCTCCCACTCCACCTAACACAGTTTCTAATAGATCCCATTTCTTTCTCAGGGGCCTTTCTTTTCCCAGAGATACCTCAACACTGGCTGTGTTGCAGCCATCTTCTTTCTTTGGGGGATATATAATTCGTATTGTTAAATTTAATACACCTGGGGACCTGGGATGCAGGTGGTCAATATTCGTTTCAAGTGTCCCGTATCTCGCGGGGAATGTTTATTTTTATTATGGGTCCATTGTTTAGTATAGGTTATTCCATTTATTATTTTCGTGAGGTTCATACACTTTACCCATTCTCTGTTTCCTATTTCAAAGTAGCAATCTTCTTCCGGTCTACATAATGTGCCATTGGTCTCTTGACTCTCATTTTGGTCTGTGCTGGTTAGGCAAGTCATGTTTACCTTCCAGTTCAGGGATATATTAAATCCCTCCTCACTGGTCACTTTCACTTCTTCTGATCGCTGATCTATCCCTACTCCACAAGCCTTACACATCACTGTGAAGTTCCCTACCTTACAATTATTTGTCTTTGGGCAGGTAAAGTTATCTTGCTGCCTTGCCTTATCACTTTTCCCCCACTCCATGTCTCCCTTCCATACTTTTCCTTCTTCAAGTAATTCTTCTTCCTGTCTGGCTCTCCTTACTGCTAAAATGATCAGAATGCCCAATGTCCACTTATAGTTTTTCCAAGAGTCCCGCCTCATCTTCCCTTTTCTGTTTACTTCTATAACACTCTTGAACTAATTTGTTACAATAACAACACACAAGCACGATAGTAACAGTGACCCAAATAATCAAGGCCCAAACTGGCATACAAATGAGTTCTGACATTCGTCCCTGGACTTTTGGGTAACTATAGATACTTTTAAGTCCAAAATACACAATGAGTGAACACAAAATAAGAGCAGGTACAGTTCTTCAGCGAGAAGATGGCTGTTTTCTTAGTCGGGCAACCGTAGCTTGTCCTGGTTCAATGCCTTTTCTTTCGGCTGTAATTCGTCGGGGAAATAATATTTACAGCGGGTTGCATGCACCCAGTTCGGGTGCTTTTCCAACTTCAAAGCGGTTCGTATTGTGAGAATTATCTGATACAGTCCTTTCCACCTAGGAGAAAAGGATTCTTTATTTAATGTTTTTACTAACACTTGATCTCCAGGCCTGAAAGGGTGCATATTTCCTTCTGACGGGGACACCTGTGTCTGCTTTATTTGTTCGTGCAGACTCCTCGCTATTTTACACATGGCTTGAGCATACTTTAGTGATTTTTCATCATTCCAAATTAATGCTATTTTTTCAGCCACCAGTGGTGGTTTTACGCCGGTAGGCATTGGTCGTCCCAACAAGGCTTCATGTGGTGTCAAACCAGTGTTTCGTTTATTTTTGGTTTCTAATTGTATACAGTACCAATGGTAAGGCATCTGGCCACTTTAGTCCTGTCTCCTGACATACCTTGGTGAGGGTAGATTTTATTATCCCATTTACTCTCTCTACCATTCCCGAGGACTGTGGTTGATATGGTATATGTAACTTCCACTGGAAACCAAATGCTTCTGCAAGATTTTGCACTATTTTTCCTGTGAAGTGTGTTCCCCTGTCACTGTTGATTCCCATAGGTATCCCATATCTTGGTACTATTTCTTTAAATAGAATTTTTACTACTGTTCGGGCATCGTCTCTCCTAGTGGCATATACCTCTACCCACCTTGTGAACATATCTACTATGACTAATAGGTACTTAAGACCTGATACTGGAGGCATGTGGACAAAATCAATTTGCAAATTCTCAAAGGGCATACTTGGCTGGGGTAGATAATCAAATCCAGCAAGTGTTTTACCTCTGTTATTTTGTTGACAAATTTGGCATGTTCTAGCAACTTTCTCAATTACTACTGTTATTCCTGGTGCATACCACTGTGCATTAATAGCATGTATCATCCCTCCTTTGCCCATGTGAGCCTGACCGTGTGCTAGGCGAGACAGGGGCAAAAATAGAGACCTAGGGCAAACAGTTCGCCCATCAGGGTGACACCAAATGTTGTTTTTGAGAAAACAACCCTGGTTTTCCCAAGTCCTTCTTTCTTGTATAGTAACTTGTTGTTGGGCTGTTTTAAGTTGTTGGATGTCAAGTACCTGTGGAGGGGAGACTGAGACTGCTTGAAGGCAGTCTGCCTGTGCCGAAGCGGCCTGTTTGGCTGCCTCGTCAGCCCTCCTATTTCCTACTGATACCTCATCCTCACCGGTTGTGTGAGCTGCACATTTGATAACGGCTACCTTACTTGGCAACTGAATGGCGGCTAATAGATTAAGCACCAGTTGAGAGTGCTTAATATGCTTTCCACCAGAGGTGATAAAGCCTCTGTTTTTCCATAGTTACCCAAAATCATGGACCACACCGAATGCATATCTAGAATCAGTATAGATATTAGCAGTATGATCTTTAGCTATTATACAAGCTCTGGTGAGGGCAAACAATTCAGCAGCCTGAGCCGAGATTCCGGGAGGCAGGGCAAATGCTTCAACAGTTTCGTGGGGATTTACAATAGCATAGCCTGCCAAAAACAAATCATCCGACAGCCTGTACGATTATCCATCCATATAGAGAATAAGATCAGGATTGTCCATGGGCTCTGTGAGCAAATCTGGTCTTGGTAAGGTGGCTACTTCCACCGTTAACAGACAATCATGCTGGTCTGGATCCTCTACTTCTCTAGTAGGAAGAAAGGTGGCTGGGTTTACTACCGGTGCGTGTCGAAAGGTGTAATTCGGGTGTGACAGCAGTAATACTTCATAACCTGTTCTTCGAGACGCTGTAAAGTGTTGTGTGGCAGCTGAATTCAAAAGTAATAACACAGCATGGGCTGTAATGACAGTACATGGATAGTCCAAAACAATAGGTACCGACTTCTCCACCATGACCACAGTAGCAGCTACAGCACGTAGACATGCTGGCATTCCCCTTACTACTGGAGGCAGCAAAACCGAATAATAAGCCACTGGTCTATTTCCCCCACCATGTTCTTGGGTTAGCACTGCTGTTGCAAATCCTTCTTTCTCATTCACATACATCTGAAAAGGTTTTCCATAATTCGGAAGTCCAAACGCCGAAGCATTAGTAATGGCTTTCTTTAACTGTTTAAATGCCTCCTCTCTCTCTGGGGTCCACTCCACTTTGGGTGGGGCATCATTCAGGGCAGCTGATCTTAGGACCGCATCCCATTCTCGATAATCAGGGATCCATTGTCTACAGTACCCAACCATCTCCAAAAATGACAAGATATCCTTCTTTGTCTTTGGTATGGTGGCACTTTGAATTCTTTCTGGTCCTAGCTGCCTCTGCCCTTGAGATATGTGAAAACCCAGGTACTGGACTTGAGTCTAACAAAATGCACCTGTATCCATGGCTAAAAGCCACAAGCAAATCGTCCGCATACTGCAACAGCACAGACTGGTCCGATAATGGACAGTCTTCGAGGTCTCTTTTTACTGCTGCTGCATATACTGCGGGGCTTTCGGTGTATCCTTGGGGCAACTTGGTCCATGTGTACTGCTGTTTCTTGCAGGTGAAAGCAAACAGATACTGACTCTCTTGATTTAATGGGATGGAGAAAAAGGCTGAACACAGATCTACCACAGTAAAGACAGTTGCTATTGGTGGGATAGCAGATAATATAATGTTGGTGTCCGGTACCACAAGGGTGATAGGGACTACTATCTTATTAATAGCTCTCAGATCTTGCACAAATCTCCACTCATTTGGCCTATTAACCATTGGTATGGGCAGTATCGGAGTGTTACACGGGCTCTGTGTCTTTTCTCGAACTCCTTGTTCCAACAATGCAGAAATGACTGGCTCTATCCCATCTTCTGCCTCTGGAGGCAGTCTGTACTGCCTAATGCATGGTAACACACCGTTCTTTATCAATTGTACCCGATGGGGTACTGCAGAATGTACTTGCCCAACATGATTCTTATGTTTTGCCCAAAGTTCCGAAGATACTTGATTCAATGCCATTGGCAGCTTAGGGCTTGGTTGTCCAGGGGGTTGCTGTTTTTCAAAAGTGGAGGCATGACTTTTACCTTTCCACTGGAGAATCCCCCTGGTGTGGGTGACAAATTATATCTGAACATTCTGCAATTCTATTACTGCCCAAGGTTGATAGCCTTGTTGCTGTTTTTCCTTTTCCATTTCTACAATCATCGGATCCATATCTTTGGGTTTCGCTGGCGATTTTACAGCCAATGTCAGATGGGGTGTCGAGTTCTCTTCTCTAAACCGCTGCTGCTGTAAGGGTGTCAAATCCATGGCTACCCCCAATCCTTCTGGTCCAAAATAAATGCGGGGCGTAGCTTATACTATTTCTTCTTTATTTAAAAAGGATTGTACCAAACACTGGTAAGTTTCAGCTTTTTGTCGAGTGTACCAGGCTGTACAGTGAAGCTGAACTGCCTCAAAGCTTGTCAAAATTATATACATCAATTCTTCAGTATTAGAGTCAATTTTAGCTTTAAAATTTTTGTATCAAGGGGGAATAGAAGTTGCCATTCAATTGCCAACAATAGAGGGTAGCCTTTTCTTTGTTATCTTCCCTTTTCTCTTCTTCAATCCCATTAAAGAACTGATGGATTTTATTTGGAGGGAGCTCCATGAACATCCCTTTCTTTGTGCAATAAATTGTGGCTCCTAGTTTGCACAAAGTCTGTCTTCCTAATAAAGGGAGAGGTGTTGTTTTAGAGACTATCAAAGTCTCATTGTTAACTTGTTGTCCGTCAATTATCAATTTGGTAGGTTCAGGTAAAAACTCTTTCATGGGGATACCGGCCACACCCATACTTAAGACGGTGGTATTGCTTACAGGTAGTCCCACAGAGGATGGTACAGAAGACATAGTAGCACCAGTATCCACCAGGAACTTCACATAAGTATTTCCCACTTTTACTATTGCTAAAGGGTTTTCTTCTATGTCTGCTGATAAGCGGAGGGCTGCCGCCTGTACCACTAAGCCTCCGGGGTGATTGGTGCGGGTTGGGGTTAGAGAACAAAAACTGAGAGGCCAATGAAGGTGGAGGTTCGGGGAAATCCCCTTGTAATCCTCCGAGCTGTTTAGGTGGGCATCTGCAATCTCGAGCCCAATGCCCTTTCCTTCCGCAATTTCTACACTCATCTTGGGAGCAATGTCGTTGGGGCCACTGTCCTCTTCCTCTTCCTTGTCCTCGTCCTCCAAACCCTCCTCTATTATTCTGTGCTTGTCCTCTTCCCTTTTGCTGATAGTATTGACCTGTTATTTTAGCCTTGTTGTCTTTATAGGTGAACAGTCCCTCCCTATCCATATTAGCCAGTACTGTAATTGTCTCTTTCCAACTTTTTCTTTGCCAGTCCAAAACCTTTATTTTGTATGTTCTTGCTTGTTGTGGCAACATGCAATTTAACAAGGTTTGTACTGCCAAAGGTTCGTTTTGATCCATCGGTATTCCTGCATGTTTGTCCCAACTATTTTTCCATCTGCCTGCAAAATCTATCATTGATTCTTCTGCTTTCTGCAAGCAGCAGGTGACTTCCCCTATATCCCCATGCTTTTTAGCCCCTTGCAGAATTGCGTTCTTTCCTCGGTTTTTCAGCCAATGGGTTAATGACTCATTGCCATCATTCAGCAAGTCATCATTAACTCTCCAGTCTCCATTTTCCCCTGGTGGGATGGGGAACATATCTTTTACTCCCTGCCAGGAAGATCCATAGGCCGCTTGCAATAATAGTTTAACATCTCCTGGGAGCGGATTGCAAATTGTACACGTTTGCTCAAGCCAGTTGTCAAATGCTATCGTTTTTTTTTACCGGATTTGGGGTGGCTGAGATCATATCTCTGGCTTCTCCAGGGGACCAGGGTTTCAGAACTGCCGTAGTTCCTATCATTACCCTAGGATTTTGGTGGACGGTAGAGTCGGCTGCTTCTTTTGCCGTTTGTCGCCTTGTTTGATGAGGACCTCTTTTCCCTGTGTCCTGGTTTGCTACCCTTCCCTGTACTGCTTCGGCTTCCCCTGATCCTGATGCTCCCGGATCTCCTCCACCGGCTCCTCCATTAGATGGCTGATCCGGAGGGGATGCTAGTTCCCTCGGAACTTGATTTCTATGGGCAGTGATTATTTCTATAATTTCCTGCCAACTATCTTGTTTTGGGGGTTCTATGCGGGGATAGAGTCCTACTGCTGGTGCTGAGGGGATAGGAAGGCCCGGAGGACTATAAGAGGGAGGTTTTTCATTTTCCCTTTTTTCCTTTTCTTCTGATTTAATCTTAGGGGGTTGGTGCCTCTTAGCAACCTCTGTCCATTTTTTAAAACAGTTTTCCATATAGTCCCTATCCCAAGTGGGGTCTCCCCCTCCTTCCTTGGTTGTTTTTCTCCATTCCTCAATCAAAGATAACTTAAAACTTCCTCCATATGGCCAATCCCCATCAGACCAACCGTACAAATCGCTGCTAAACGTTACCGCGTATCTGTCATCTCCTGTTTCCTTAATTACAGTGTCCGCCGGCGAGCCGGGAGGCACAATGGGATCTCCTACCTTCTCTCGTTGCTTTACTACGTTACGGATTCTATTCTCGGTCTTAGGATGTACTTTCATTCTTTCAGTCAAGAGGTCGTCTTTCTTTCCTTTTCTAGGAGCTGGGCGCGAGCGCCCTGCTCGACTAGAGCCGTTTCCCATTCTTCCGGGTGCAACATCTCGCGATCTTTTCTGAAATGAGAGTTAGGACAATCCTACAAAATATACAGTAATTTACAAAGCGCTCACCGGTGTTCTCTTTTCCGCTCAGCTCGAGGTCTCCTCTTGCCTTTTTGTTATTTTAGCTTCTTTGCGGTAGCTACCTTATGCCTCACCCCCTCCAGGGGATCTCGGCGGCTCGTCCCCCTTTCAACTAGGACGGCCTAGGCACCTTCCTCCTTTCAGCTAGGAAGGTCCTTAAAATTCCTCTTTTCTCTTTAAAAGTTAAATTTTAGTTCTTTTGGATCTCGTTTTCTAGAGATCCTGCCCGACTACGCCAGAATCTGTCAAGGAAATTTTAGCTTAAATTAACTCAGGCGGAGGCTTTCAGAATCGTGCTTCGAGAGAATTTTATTTTACAAACGAGATATCTCGGAGAGCATGCTCAGTCCGCACCGAGGCAAAACTCTAAGCTTCACAAGCAAACCCGCTCTATCTTTATACAGTCAAAGTAGGAACTTTATCTAAAACACACCACACATGAACATTAATCATACATTCTGTAAATGCAATCAAAGCAGGAACTTTATCTAAAACACCACACATGAACATTAATCATACATCCTGTAAATACAAAGGTCATTCCAGGAGGCACACTTTATCTGTTCTTGCATAGTTTCTCCCTGTCCGTATCCCGATAAGCAAGGTATCTGGAAACTCATATAAACACCAGATAGTCATGTATTTACAACATTCTTTGTTTCAAGGCTGAGAAGTTTGGGTGTTTTTTCTAGCTCCACTAATTCTACAAACTCAGCAAAAAGTGAACTTAACCCTTTCCTTTAAAATGGGACATAGATCGTTTTCTTCCACACTTGTCCTCAACGACTATCTGTCCCATCTGTGACAGGGACTGTGGCTCTCACGTAGGATTGTTCAGCAACCTAAGGACTCATTTTAAGAGTGGAAGTAAGCCTTCCTCGATCCGATGGACTGCCTAAGATGATGATGTCTACTATATCTATCTTCATCGCATGTTGTATCTGATTTTGATTATAATTGACGCTCCCTAATAAAACACCTTACAACCTCTAAGACCCTTGGATATCCTGTGTGGGACCTGTGATCCAAATCTTACAGTGCTGTCAGAAGTGGGGTCACAGAGTTGGGAGTTGTCAGCTTCCGGTTCGAGGACTGGGGAGACTTGGTCACATGCACGTGATCATCGCTAAGCCTGGGTAGGGGTCTCTCTGAAAGAAGACAAAGAGAGCGTGATAAATAGATAAAACCAGAAACACAATGGCGTTGGCCGATCACTGGGAACATTAATATACAGTCTGACAGAACAATCTGCAGCAAAGGACCATCTAAAAATCCGAGAATATAGTTAGGGGAATTATGATTACATTCTTCAAAGAGTCTCTGAGGTTATCCAGGAAAGCAAACTTAAGCTGAAAGAAGGCCGAGATATGTTAGCTTTTGGAGCACAATTGTGCGATGCTCAATTAAATAAGAAAACAATGATTTAAAAGAAGAGATGGACAAGCTGCAAAAAAGGTAGCAACGATTGGCAGGAAATCATTTCTGTCCTTCACAATCAGATATGCTGGGAAAGAAAGGTCCATGATGAAAATAACTAAACCAAGTACTGGAACAAAATTTTGGAACTACAGGCAGATTATTCCAGGTTGGGTGAGGTTAGAAGATGAAAGGGGTGCTTTAAGGGAATTAAACCTTTGCTTCCCCAAAAGCAGACCAGTCTCTGTGCTTAGCAAAAATCGAACAGCTTCAGGCACAAATCAGCCAACAGGGGGCAGTGGTGGCTGCTGTCTCCCAAATCAAACGGATATATTTCGGCCCTTTCTGGGACAATATAGCTGAGAACCCTGCTCCCTCTTCTCCCCCTGCTCCACCTCCACCGCACAAGGAAGGTAAGGCAGGTGAGGTGGTACCAGTGTATATATGGTCACCCGAGCTAAGGCAGCGAGTGAGCCCAAGAGCCAGGCTGACTGAGACCTGGTCGGGGAACAAACCTCGAACACGAGTAACGAGGTATAAACCACTACCATAACCATGGTTGAGGTCGGTGCGCCGCAAGCTAAACTGGACAATGCATCAGCCTCAGTCAGTGGTGGGGGATTTAGAAGCTCACACATCCGGAACTAGAAGGGGACGACCTCAAGCCCATACTCCTGCATGTGTGTTCCTCAATTAAAACAGGGATGGATTTGGACATTCTGGTGGATGGCGCGATAGAGAATATTGAGGTAGAACTATGTCAAACACTATGGGAGGTGGAAATCAACATTCACCAGCTCCTACATAACATCAACCAGGGTCCTACCAACAGCCCGAATGCCTTCACACATAAACTCCATGACATCTGCCAGCTCAGCAACGGTGGTGGAGGGAACTACTTCAACTATGTTCAAACTCTCTTTTTCAATGGCCTCCAACCATTGATCCATAATGCATTGGGCATTTACATCTCAAAAGACAACCCCTGGGGACAAGTACGGATCCATGCCAGAACTGCTTGGGACCAGACCCATAACAATATTCCCGAGAACACCCACTAAAGTTAAAGTAGCAGCCGCTGAAGGCCCGCTGTCTAACCAAAACCCCCGGGCCAGACAAAGGTGTCCCAGTGTGCTGCTGTGTCTTTAATCACCTAGGCCGCTATGCCCATCAATGCCACAACCCCTCAGGACGACCAGACCCCGACTCGGTCGAACAGCGGCTGGAGAGAAACGAGGCAGCTTTAGGGGCCATGCAAATCGGCCTGGGGATACGACCGGTTGCTGCGGTGCATCAACAACCCAAGCCGACGGCTCTGCTTCCACTTCCCCTGTAACTCCTGCAGGCCTCTCAGGGGGAGATAGCTTCTCCTCTCTAATACCATGATGGTGGTAGTCTACACTGTTGATCCTGGAAGCCGTCAACAATTATTGTTAGTCAACTATTGCTCTTTCGTCACCATCATTCCTGAATCCGACCCCGATCCTACAAAGGGTATGCCCCAACTTTCATTGGGATTTGACATTTCAATGCAGATAACTATACAAGGATTCCTTCCCTTGGAGCTGAAGCAGGGTATTGGTCACAAAGGCAAATTTACCACGAACTCCCCAGTTTGGATGGTTAGAAAATTGGATCACTACCGGATGGCTATTGACTATCGCAAACTGTACTCACTCACCTCCACGTGTGCCCCATTGGTTCGGGAGAGCCCCACCCTAATCTCCCAGATTCCCAGTGGCAGTAATCAGTAAAAAAGTGGGATTCAGTAGAAAACATCAGAAATTGAAAATTGGATTATGGGGAAAGCAGGAAATAATTACGATGAAATAAAGGAGAAAAGGAAATACCATGTCTCTTTTCTGCCGTTCTACAGTTTTTTTTGTTTTCCGTATGAATGTTAATGACTTTTTACAAAGCATGTATGAATGTTTAAAAAGTTACAGCATTCCTTTTGTCTGAATGTCTCTCTTTTAAAAAATGTGTTTGACATGTTTGTTTCAGTTTCCCCCAGTTCTCCGTGCACAGAGCTAAAAACCATTTAACACTTCGTAATCTTGTCTTGGTTTGGAGGTTCTAAGAATGTGTGTAAATATTTAAGTTAAGCTGCTGGAAAAAGTGAAAAAAACAAAAGAAAAATTTAACAAGAGAGTAAGTTTCAGTCTAAGATTTAACCTTTGCATCGCAATTTCAATAGCAATTTCCAAAGTAGTTTGTCTTGATTTGTTTAAATATGTAAACTAATTTTTCTCCATTTTACTCAATATTCTTTGAGTCATATCAAAGGCACCTGAAGAAAGAACAAAGAGGAATATGATGTAATTTAGTGGATTTTTGTAATCTAAAACTATTATCTTCTCCGATGAGAATGTTTTATTTAAAGTTCTTAATGATGACGCAGAAAATAATCCAGCAGTTTTAAGAATTTAAGAACTTAACAGCAGACATTGGCAGACATATCTTGATCAAGCGGGACATTTTGATCTATGTTTTCTATCTTAAATATTGTATTAAACAATAAAGTTCCTGAAGGGTTCATGAATGAGGTGGAATGGTAATTAATGGGATGCCCCACTTACAATGTAAATAGATATTGGAAAATTACATTAACAAATGGAATTGTCTTAGCTTTCTAGTGAAAGTCAGAAAAGTCTACTTATGGATAGTAAATGCATAGTTTTTTATTGGAGACATTTGTGTCCTTGCCTATGTACCTTCCAATAAAACTTAATTGACAGTCTGACCACTACCCAAGACATCGGGACCATGCACTAGGAGATCTCCAGATGACTACAATCTTTTGATGATAACCTGAAAGCCCAAGAATAGTTAGTATTGGGTGGCACGTGGTGCATGATAGTCAGGTTATGTGTATAATTGTGATTTGTTACATATGAAGCAAGTACCATCCGGGAATGCATGGTGAATTTGCACTGAAGAAAGTTTAATTTTATTCGTTCATAGGGTGTGGGCGTCGCTGTCAAGGCCATCATTTATGGCCCATCCCTAATTGCCCTTGAGAAGGTGGTGGTGAGCCGCCGTCTTGAACCGCTGCAGTCCGTGTGGTGATGGTAATCCACAGTGCTGTAAGTGAGGGAGTTCCAGGATATTGAGTCAACGTCGATGAAGGAATGGCGACATACTTCCAAGTCAGGATAGTGTGTCACTTGCAGGGGAAATTGGAAGCAATTAAATGGCACCAAACCATCCCCACCACCGTTGACCTCTCCCACGCTGCCTGTTCCCCTTGGTATGGCCCTCATCTCTGCTCACTTTAGTCCAGGTGACGCAAACCTGAATTGATTTAGCAGAAAATTGGCTTAGCAATTCACCACCAGATCTGGCTGATAAAGCATTATCGGATCCTGCCCTCGACTGCCAAAACTGCTCACTATTCCAACACCATTCTGGAATGGAAAGATAACCCTGGCTTCTATGCTCTACTGCTAACTGTCTTCTTAAACCCCTCTCCACTGTCTCCTGCACCCTCGCCTCCAACAACAAATGCGTGGAGATCATGGACTTCTTTGTCTCTAAGACTGAGACCATCCAATCAGCTGACTCAACCACTTCCCTGCCTTCCTCTATCCCAGTGTCAAACCTTCCTCTAAGCATCTTCCTTGCCCGAGCCCTGAATTCACATTTGTCTCTGGTTTCTCTCCGATCTCCCTTCATGATCTCGCTGCACTCATCTTGTCCATGAGAGCCCTTTCCTGCTTTCTCGACCCTATTCCCATGAAACTGCTGACCACCCAACATCTTTTTCTGGCTCCCATGTTAGCTGACATTGTCAATTGTTCTCTCTCCTCATGTACTGTCCCCCTCACCTTCAAATCTGCTCTCATCATGCCTCTCCTCAAAAAACAACCCGTGACCCCGCTGTGCTTGCAAGCTACCGCCCCTTCTCCAACCTCCCTTTCCTCTTCAACATCGTTGAAGGTGTTGTCACCTCAAAAATCCGTGCCCATCTTTCTTAGGACTCCATGATTGAATCCCTCCAATCATTTCACCACCCCAACCCACCTCATAGTGACTGTGATAAAGGTAACGTATACCTCCTCGGCCTTCTTGACTTGTCTGCAACCTTTGACATGGTTGATCACCCCATCGTCCTCCAACGCCTCTCTCCACCATCGTCCATCTGGGTGCTACTGCACTCACCTAGTTCCATGCTTATCTGTCGAATCATAGCCAGTGAATTTCCTGGAAGGGCGTCTCTTCCCGCTCCCTCATTGTTACTTCTGGAGTCCCCCAATGATCTATCCTTGGACCCCTCCTATTTATAATCTACATGCTGCCCCTTGGCGACATCATCTGAAATCCAAGCGTCATTTTCCACATGTCAGCTGAAGACACCTGGCTCTACCTCAGCCCCACCTCTCTCGACCCCCGCACATTCTCTCAATTGTCAGACTGGTTGTCCGAGATCCAGTACTGGATGAGCAGGAATTACCTCCAGCTAAATACTGGGAAGACCAAAGACGTTGTTTTTGGTCCCTGCTGGAAACTGCGTTCCTGAGTCACTGACATCATCGCTCTCCCTGACAGCAGTCTGAGGCTGAACCACAGTGTACATTAGAAGACTATATCGTGCCAGATAACATGCATACAGCTAATATTATACCGACATTTAAATAGAATAAGTCCAGGGATCAATAGACCAGATATCTTGACATCGATGCTAAGACACATAATTGGAAAGATGTAATAGCCGTATTGAATTATTTGAAGAAGTCACAGAATGGTGAACAAGGATATTGTTGTCGATGTAATATATTTGGATTTTAAAATGGCCTTCGATAAGATACTGCATACTGGACTCACCATTAAGATCAGAGCTTGTGGAGTCAAGGAACAAGGAGCAGAATGGATATCAAGCTGGCTACTGTCCAGAAAACAAAATAAGGGTTCAGGGTAGCTGCTCACTGGCAAATGGCGGTAAGTGATGTTCTGTTCCACAAGGATTGGTTGTGGGACCACTGTTGTTCACAATTTACTTAAAGGATTTTGGAGTCGGGAATCAGAAGTATAATTAAAACTTCCGGACACCACCAAATCGGCGGCTATCATTAATATTGTAGATTTCTACCACGAACTACAAAGGGACATCAATAATCCCGCAGAATGGATGTAAAATTGGAAAATGAAATTGAATATAGATATGTGTCAGGTGTTACATTTTGGTCAGAGGAATAAGAAGGCCACATACTGATCGAAAAAAAAAGTCTAAATGGGGAAAAGATGCAAAGGTACCTCGGGGTACAGATACACAAATCACTAAAAAGAACGACAAGTTTGGGTAAGTCCATGGAAACATAAACAAAACATTTGGTTTTATTTGAAGAGGAATAACATGCCAAAACAGAGAATATATGTTAAAATCTATCGAACCTTGGGTAGACCACACTTAGAATACTGAACACAGTTGTAGTCTCCATATTGTAAAAAAAGGATGTATAGAGGCACTGGAGAAGGCAGAACAATTAAGATTTACAAGGATGCTACCGGAATGGAGAAGTTATACTTACCAGGAAAGGTTGAGCATTCTGCGATCATATATCGAGAAAAGAGAAGGCTGAGGGGGGAATAGGTTGCCCCCATCTACTGTACAGAATCCTTTAACCATCCTTTATGCATTCATCCAATATTTCTCTCTTAAAGTGGTCATTTGCTAACTTTCTGTTAAAGTTGAAAACTTTTTCTTATTTTCGCAGTACATATGATAAATCACTAAACTGCAAAGAGACAACAGGTGTAGAATTGTATCTGGCAACAGAGCTGAGTTTGTGTATGACGATACAGCAAGGCAGTGAATGGCAGCGCGGGTCAGGTCCAGAATGTCAGCCACTGAAGGTCAGGGAAAGCACCTGCGAACTGCAGTGTAGGTCATGTGGGACACGACTATGGTCTCCCGGCCTCTGATAAAGAAAAGCACCAACAGTCAGATCAGGTATTTCGGTGGGATAAGGGCGAATCTGGAAGTGAGGACATGTCAGAAATTCCAGCATGTAAGATTTGGAGCAGAGGCCACACACAGATTACCCAAAGGGGCTTACAAGTTGTACGGCATTTTATTAAGGAGTAGCAGTTATAAGTAAATTCAGATATAACACGCGATGAAGATAGATAGAGTAGACATACAACCCATGACAGATGAGAATGATCTACGGCCCTGGATCGGAACGGACGGATGTTGAGGGAGAACGGTGGTCTCGGAGCAGATCCCGAGCTGGTGGAGGTGTTAGTCCGAAGCCAGCATGAGGTCTACCTTGAGGAAACTCTCTCCTCTGTCTGCCTGTTTCTCTCTCTCGGTTACCAGATTTTATACCTTGTTTCGGTGGGATGGAGGAATACCTTGCAACAATCATTTTTACCCATTCCTTGGTCCAATTACAGGGGAGTGATATCTCTGACAGCTCCCTCCCATCCTCATGAGGTTAATTTTTTCCTTATCTCTGTTCTAAATGTTTTGTTGTTCTTTTGTAGAAAGAGTGTTAATCCTACAGCTTCTTGCAACCTCCATTATCAGTTTAATCATGTTTGCTGGAAGGCTGGTAATTCCTGGCTTGACCTCGTATTAACCTTGGCTCTCTGCTTCTGCTGAGCAGGCATCATTACTTCATTTATATAATCATTATTTATTTTGTATTTGGCAATTTCTTCGGATTCATGATTTCTTACAAGCAGTATAGTATTCTCTCCCTGCTGAATCCTGCCAGCCGAATGTATTTACACCGCAAACCCATCGTCAGTTGCAGGCCGTTCCTTATTCGCACTGACACAGAGTGATGGTGTAAATCTAGACTGATAATGGACCTTTCATCTACAGTGACACAGTCAGATTTACAGGAGGGAGTTGTCTCACCCTGATAACGTTAGATACTCTACCAAGTGTAAACCCAGAATAGTATGAAATCTATTTTTAAGCTTCAGTGGCGATCACTTGCATCCTTTGTCCTTCCCAACCCACAATCTGAACTCCAGCTCCTGAATTCAGACTGCACTAACTGCTCTGCAACATGCACAAGCTCTTTGCAAGGCTTTGGACTATAACAAGTTTTTTGCATGTTTCGGAGCGCAGACAGCAGACAGACGCGTGGCCCAAAAGGAACGAGCTGCCGGCACATGTCGTGTGTAGGTGCCCTAATGTTAGTCCGGTGAGGGCGGGTCAGGAAGCAACTGAACCCGCGCGCTTATAAGTTGGCAGGTGCTGTGCAGCCGGGAAGAGTATTACTTTTCCTCCTCGATCCACAGGAAATGTTTAAAAGGCACACGTGTGCTGAGGCCCTGAGCTCTGGAATCCGGACTCTAAACCTCAACATCTCGCCACCTCTCGCTCGCCCCTTTAAGAGGCTCCTTAAACCTATCTCTTTAAACATGCTTTTGGCCACCTGTGCTAATATTTTGTTATCTGGCTTGGTGTGAAATATTGTTGATAATTGCTCCTGTGTAGCACCTTGGGACATTTTACTACGTTTAAAGCGCTATAGAAATGAAAGTTGTTGTTGTTGACGGTATCTGCGTAGGTCACAGCGGCCGATGAATGAACATTAGCAGAGAAAGCCCAGAGCTCGCTCCTCATATTGCTTCTAATTCAGTGCAGGGGTCCTGAAACAGACGTTAGGCCTGCATTTATATATGTACGAGGCCTAACGCCTGTTTTAGGCCGGCGTACTGGGCGCCTGAGCAGCTGACTATCCAATTACAGCAGTGCCTCTAATTCTGGCGCTGATAGGACGCAGGACATGACTCTCTGAAATTGACCTTCCTTACACATGGAAAATGGACTCGAGGACCAAGTTCTAGCTCTTTCTTGTTATTTTCTCAACTAATTTGGAGAATGTTTAACTGTTGGTAACAATATTACAGGCGATATCGGATCGGCTGCGCATCATTCACTCTCCTGATTTTCCATACCATGGAAATAAATCGACAGGAAACTCGGGCGAGGTGTATAAGTGGGTGTCCGATATCAGCAGTTGTACATTATTGTCAAAAGGGTAAATTATCCCCCTTGCTTTTCTGTCCTGTTGTTATGGGAGCAGGGCATATACTGCTCCTAAAGGCTTGCGTAAATGTAATATTGATACCAGAATTACTTATCGATCTGAATGAAAACTACTTTTCCACCCCGACGAGTTGAAGTGGAAACAAATCTTGACATGAGCTGAAATTTCACAGTGAAGATGTTCTTAGAGCGACCATTAAACTTTCATTGCTGGTTCAAGAAATAATAATTTTCTGAATAAATCTTAGCTGAAATAAACGAAAAATACCACTGCGCAGAAATGCATTTGTTTTGAAGGGTCTACGGGTAAGGACATTTCTAAAGTAACATTTACATTGGACCTTTGGTGTTGATGCGAGTCACTGATGCGAAGCTGGCATTGCCCCTCCGAGTCTGGGCTCAACTGTAATTTTAACCTGACCCGCCCGTCAGGAAACTGACCGAATCGGGTGCAAGGCTGGTTTTCACCACTCATATTTAGAAACACTCAGCAATAAAGTCAGCTGAGAGTAATCTCCAGTAGGTTGTAAACCCGGTGTTCCACCCGATGCCGTGGGCTAGCAACCAACGAGGAATGTTAAAATTCAGCCGTCTCTGCAAAAGCCTTCGTCCCAACCCAGTTCCATTGGACAAGGCACGGAGCGCAAATCCCGCACTGTCACTTCTGCTCCTCAAGAGCTTCTGACATGTTGAATAAGAGGAAAGGGATACTATGAAGAGATTTTCACCGCCATAAAGTTATGTGCAGGGGAATATTTTGCGAACACAACCTTTTGGGAAGAGATTGGACTTTGCCAGTGAACGGAAACGGGCCGATAGTGAATGGCAGGAGATACAGGCGCCCAATTTCCGTGAAAAGGAAAATCTGGCACAATGTAAAAGAGGTGCAGATTCTTTATCGTCCCTTCTGAGGAGCAACATTCTGAGCCTACAGTGTAACTGCTCGCGGTATATTTACACTTGCATGGTGTGAGTGATGAGTGACGGAGCTGATAAACCGCCCAGTATCGAACCTGACTTCCTTTCAATTGAAAATCTAGTCTTTATTGTGCAGTTTGCTCTGTTTTGTAAAGGTACAATTGTGAACCAATGTGGGTTCTAGTCAGCTATGGAACAACTTGTTCGCATCAATGTTTCATTACATTAATTATTAGAGTGAAGGGACTTTTAACTGTGTTCATTAACTCCTCTCTATATTTAGTCTGGGCCACTGCGTAAATAAAGGTGTTGGTGCAGGAACTGAGCCGTTGAAGCAGATAGCTTGTTTTTTCCATGATAGTGAAAGGGTCGGTGTAATCTGACTGCAAAAACTCAGAATCTGTCAGTTGTATATAAATGTAATTTATAAGAGTTAACATCCACAGCAATACAAAATTGCCAGATATGGCGAGCAGTAAGATGATCGACTTCCTTAGATTCCTCATCTCGGGATCATTGTGATTCTCACCATTGCTGCCTTGCATTCTCCTGCGGATAATAATATTAGCTGCTAAAATATGTCTGATGGTCAAAGCATTGAGGAGGAAAATCAAAACAAATGGAGCAAATGGGGTTAAAATGCTGTCCAACCAGAGATGGGCCATCCAGGCGGGAGAGGTACAGAAGCTGGACTGAACAGTACAGAACCACCAGGTATTCTCAATTATTTCCCGGGGTTCATATGTAAAATAAATGGGAACATTTTCTAAAAAGCTCAGTCCACAAACTGACAGTATAATGATAGTTGCGGTTCTTTCGGTACAATATTTAGTTCTCAAATTCCGGCAACAAATCGCTACAAAGCGATCAAAGGTGAAAGTCACTGTGAACCAGACTGAGCAATCAATGACACAATAAATCAGAGAGAGATTGATTCTGCAGACGGAAGTATAGTTCAGGAATGAATATGGGAAATAAATATCGTTGATCGCATACAGTATCACGTCAAATATCATGACCAGGAGATCCGCGATTGCCATGGTGATCAGATATCGAGTGATGCATTTGGAGAGATCGCACTTTCCCCGGGAGAGAATCACAACCGTCAATAAATTAGCTGCAACAGAAAAGAAGCGAAAGTGACTGACTGTAGGTGTAAGACTGGGATGAGCAGCGTGTGTAAAATCACACCGATTTGTCTATTTTTGTTGCTGTCGCTCAATCATTGCTTTTTTCACAGTGTTTAAACGGGCAAATTCTGGCAACGCGATTACAGTAATTTATGTCTAATTTATTCTGGGAATTATTTCAAGGAAACAATAAACTGTGGTATGAAGTGATTGTCTCGAGGTTGCATCACTTTATATCGACACAGTTGCAAAGATCATCACCACCGATTGAGAGAACACACATTGGGGGATAATGTTCACTGTGGCGATAGTGTGAAACAGGCGAAAGCGGATCCGTGGTCCGTTATCGAACTCGGCGATATTTCATTTCACTGATTTCACGAGTGTTTACTCTATCACATTGTCGTGGGCCAGTTTCCTTCATTACAAATAATCTGATTGATACTGCTCTGTAACCTAATGATGTGAGGATTCACAGTGTAATAATCAGTCTGCTCGCATTAACAAACACATTGGGGTTCATTTTACCTTTGGCTTTGGGCCATTATGTAAAATTGATGATATGAAGTTATCCGTCCTTCATACACCGCTTCCGATTGTCCATCCATTGGAGTCAATGGAAGGGGAATCCGGCGAGCACACAATGGGCGGTCAATTGGATATTGCCCATTTTGTTGCTAATGCCCAAAGTTGACATAACCCTCATTGAAACCACTTCCAGCATACTACTCAATAGGCGCTTTCCTGGAAACTCGGACTGGGTAATAAATGTAGCCTTGCCAGCGTCACCCACATCCCAGCAACAAAGTAAACAAATGTGTCTCTCATTAGATGTTAATGGCGGACCTGACGCACATTTCTCAACACTCAGCATTAAACCCGGGTTGGTCTCCTGCCTGGATGATATTGGAGGAGTGAGACTTTGGTGGTAGACACTTTCACTGGCACTCTGACCACAGTGCCTCATGGGCACCCAGTGTTGGGGACTTACTTTTGTACCGGGACTGTTCCATACACGGATAGTGCCATAGTTCCCGAACCAGCATCTCCTCATTTTGTGGATGAGGCTTTGGGTTAATGTTAACTTAATTTGCCGAGTGGGAAACTGAACCGACCAGTTTTGAGCCTCACCCTATTGTGCTCCCATAAACATCACTGCGGCTGAATTTTCACTTTTGCTGCGCGGCAGAAACCGGCTTGTGACAATCAGCCACGTGTTTTACACGGCACTGGTCTTTCATTTTCAATAAATTCAATGTAAGCAAAGGTCGAGAGAATTGTAAAATCTGCGGCCAATAATCTACTTACTGATTTCCGCTCATAACTAAAAGCAGAAATCCACTCAATGGAAACTGAAATCAGACAGGGTGTAATATTAACTTTGAGCAATGGTGTAACCCGTGGGATATCAAATTCACCTCCCATTATACACCTCGTCCGATTCCCAATTCCATTGACTTTAATGGAACGATAACTGTAATTACTAACTGCGAACACATTGGACAGAAATAGATATTGGGGCAGATTTTGACTTCATGCGATGATGTAAAACGGGTGATGATGAATCGGCAGCGTGATTTGCATTTCTCACGATTATTTATTCAACTGAAGTCAGTGGAAATCAATTCCAGGAGAGATGTAAAGCAGATGGCTCATTCCCTATCACCCACTTTACACCATAGCACAAAGTCATGATCTACCCTAATGTTGCTGGACAACAAGAGAATTAATACAGTTAACCATCAGTAAAGGGAATAACAATTGGTCAGAATGACTTACCAGGAACACCAATCGCTGCAAGAATCGGGTAGAAAATAGCTTCTATCTGCACAATTATTGCCCATCCCATTTTCAAGGAGCGGTGATCTTGCTGGCTCGTCTAATTAAGAAGTAGATGCAATGGCTTCACAGCAACCACTGTTTGATACCTGACTGAGAGTCCACGGGGTAATCAGGTTACCCAATTACTGACATTAGTCACACTCATTGTACAAACAGGTTAGGAAGCGGCCCCTCCTCAAATCACCAGAGAGGGGACACTGTTTCACATTCCTCAGCAGCATAGCAAGAATTTTAAAGTCAAAAATGTAACATTGATTTATTTAGAAAGTAAAATATTTTAGGAAGTGTCTTTCTGCAGTAATGGTGTGGATCTTTCCTGCACATGACTCAGTTGTCAAACTGGTTGTCCGCGATCCAGTACTGGTTGAGCAGGAATTACCTCCATCTATATATTGGAAAGACCGACGCCACTGTTTACGGTCCCTGCTGCAAACTGCGTTCCCGAGTCACTGACTCCATCGCACTCCCCGGCAACTGTCTGAGGCTGAACCACATTGTACATTAGAAAAGTATTTTTTCTAATTTGCTCTAGTGTTTAAGCACCATGAGGTACATTGAAAATAATTTTACCGACAGTTCTCCATCAGAATTAAAGAGTAGAGCTGTCTGTTGGGAATGCCTAGTGTAAAATCGTGCATGAACTATGCCTGATTTTTTCTCCATTAAAATGAATGTATGGAATATTGCGGCAACGTGCCAGAATTATCAAGAGCCCTGCCTGTGAACGAAATGCCCGTGATCTGGAGACAAGTTTATTACACTGACTGGGGTGCAATACTTTTTGAGCGGTCGGGCAACACAGGTGCTAGCAATTCAGCAGCGCAATTTATACTCTGCCTGATTTTATTTTCCATTCATTTCGATGGGAATTAAAATGGAGCCGAGTGTAAAACGGGCTGGCGATTCATGGTCACAAGTGTTGCATATTGCCTCCGACAAATGCTAGCACCCGAGTTCCACTTGTGGCTGGAAACGGCGAGTGTTAAAAATGGAGAGTTAAACGCATTGAAAGAACATTTGGATGGTATATTGTTGTCCATGCAGCCCATACAACTGAGTGAGCTGTTCTTGTACATATCTATTATACTGAATGGAGAGAGGCCCCAATATTACTGCAGCAAGCTACAGAGACCTCTTGGAAGCTGCATCCTGCCCTGAAACATCTTTCGCTGCACAGTTGGCTCAGTACATGTAAAGCCCGCTGCTAGGAATTGGAATTAGGGACCTGACGGACTATCACTCGCTCTGGAGTGCAGGAAAGGTGCTATGCCGCATTGACTTCTACAGTTCCAGTGTATTCTTTTCGATGGGTGCTTAGTAACGCTAGGTGAAAGTCTGAAGTGTTTGGGGACGAAATTGTCTCTTTTTATAACCACTTTTCATTTGGGGGAGGGGCACTACCGCCAACTGAGAAATTGCCTGGGAGCTGACGGAGGCGCTGCCATGGCACAGCCGCGGCCCGTGGTTTGCACCCGGGCGGCCGTAGAAGCAGCGAAGGAATCATCACCGTGGGCGGCAAGGCAGGCGATTGCGAAGCTGGACGATTTCCTATCTCAGGATAATAGTTAAAGAGACGGCGGCAGCACCCTTTTCTGTTGACCGTATCTCGGGCCGGCTCAACGATGGCAGCTTTAATGTGATTTGGGCCGTCAACGTGCAGCCCGGCACGCTGTCTTGGGTGTAGGGCTTCAGGCCCGTTCACACATTGCCCTGGTGTCTTACTGGAGGCCAGCAGAGGTCTTGCAGAGTGCCCAGCGGCCCTCCCCTTTAATCTAAGAGGAGGGGCTTTGAAACACGTCATCACTCCGCGGAGCATCCATGTACCACTTCCTACAACGACCCTGTAGCACCCCGGTTACCATCCCCAAAGGAATTGGAGCGCGAGATTGCGCTCCGCTTGTTAGCGTGCAATTGAGGGCATTTCCGCGGTGGGGGCGAGACTTCTGCACCGGGCACTTAAAGTCTCGGCCCCAGAAAATTACCACCCCCAATCGGGGCGCAGGGCAATTTCGCCCCTTTAGAGAGATAGGCGGTCCAGATCATCAGTTTTCAGTTCTTGATATGTGAGCAATACGGGTAAAGCTGCAAATAAAGACCAGCTCTGGAATTATTGATAATGTGCTGATTCTTGGACCTCTGAAATGTATGGTGTTAGTATGCCCACACTGGAGTGTCGTCGCGAGATTTGGAATGATCAGATATGTCCATATCAGTGTAGTGTCTGGCTTGGAACGGAACATGAGGTTGATGGTTTCAACAGCATTGAATTTATTAGAACATAAGAACAGATGTATTAGGAGCAGGAGTAGGACACACGACCATTCAAATAGGCTCCACCATGCAATAAGATCATCACTGATGTTCAACCTGAACTTCACTTTCTACTCCAATCCCAAAGATTCCTTGGTTCGCCTTGAGTTAAAATTATATCTATCTGAGCCTTGAACATACCCAACTAATCATCATACCAAAGGACAAAAAACGCTAGTGGGAGTTGTGTACAGACCACCAAACAGTAGTAGTGAGGTTGGGGATGGCATCAAACAAGAAATTAGTGATGCGTGCAATAAAGGTACAGCAGTTATCATGGCGACTTTAATCTACATATAGATTGGACTAACCAAGCTGGTAGCAATGCGGTGGAGGAGGATTTCCTGGCATGTATTCGGGATGGCTTTCTAGACCAATATATCGAGGAACCAACGAGAGAGCTGGCCATCCTAGAATGGCTGTTGTGTAATGAGAGAGGACTAATTAGCAATCTTGTTGTGCGAGGCCCGCTGGGGAAGAGTGACCATAATATGGTAGAATTCTTTATTAAGATGGAGAGTGACAGTGTTAATTCAGAGACGAGGGTCCTGAACTTAAGGAAAGATAACTTCGATGGTATGAGACGTGAATTGGCTAGGAAAGACTATCAAATGATACTTAAAGGGCTGACAGTGGATATGCAATGGCAGATATTTCTAAATTATATGGATGAACTTCAACAATTGTATATCCCTGTCTGGAGTAAAAATAAAAAAGGAAAGGTATCTCAACCGTGGCTAACAAGGAATATTAAGGATAGTGTTAAATCCAAGGAAGAGGCATACAAATTGGCCAGAAAATGCAGCAAAATGAGGACTGGGAGAAATTTCCAATTCAGCATAGGAGGACAAAGCGTCTAATTAGGAGGGGGAAAATAAAGTATGAGCGGAAGTTTGCAGGGAACATAAAAACTGACTGCAAAAACTTCTATAGATATGTGAAGAGAAAAAGATTAGTGAAGTTCAACGTCGGTCCTTTGCAGTCAGAATCAGGTGAATTTATAATGGTGAACAAAGAAATGGCAGACCAATTGAACAAATATTTTGGTTCTGTCTTCACGAAGGAAGACACAAATAACCTTCCCGAAATACTAGCGGTTCGAGGGTCTAGCGAAAAGGAGGAACTGAAGGAAATCCTTATTAGTCAGGAAATTGTGTTAGGGAAATTGATGGGATTGAAGGCCAATAAATCCCCAGGGCCTGATAGGCTGCATCCCAGAGTACTTAAGGAAGTGGCCCTAGAAATAGTGAATGCATTGGTGATCATTTTCCAACATTCTATTGACTCTGGATCAGTTCCTATATAATACCACTTTTTAAAAAAGTACGGAGAAGAGAAAACAGGGAATTATAGACTGGTTAGCCTAACATCGGTAGTGGGGAAAATGTTGGAATCAATTATTTAAGATGAAATAGCAGCGCATTTGGAAACCAGTGATAGGATCAGTCCAAGTCAGCATGGATTTATGAAAGGGAAATCGTGCTTGACAAATCTTCTAGAATATTTTGAGGATGTAACTAGTAGAGTGGACAATGGAGAACCAGTGGATGTGGTGTATTTGGACTTTCAAAAGGGTTTTGACAACGTCCCACACAAGAGATTAGTGTGCAAAATTAAAGCACATCGTATTGGGGGTGATGTATTGAGTGGATAGAGAACTGGTTGGCAGACAGGAATCAGAGAATCGGAATAAACTAGTCTTTTTCAGAATTGCAGGCAGTGACCAGTGGGGTGCCGCTGGGTTCAGTGGTGGGACTCCAGCTATTTACAATATACATCAATGATTTAGATGAATGAATTGAATGTAGTATCTCCAAGTTTGCAGGTAACTCTAAGCTGGGTGGCGGTGTGAGCTGTAAGGAGGATGTAAGAGGCCGCAGAGTGAATTGCACAGGTTAGGTGAGTGGGTGAATGCATGGCAGATGCAGTATAATGTGGATAAATGTGAGGTTAACCACTTTGGTGGCAAAAACAGGAAGACAGAATATTACCTGACTGGTAACAGATTAGGAAAAGGGGAGGTGGAACGAGATCTGGGTATCATGGTACATCAGTCATTGAAGTTTGGCACGCAGGTACAGTAGGCGGTGAAGAAGGCAAATGGCATGCTGGCCTTCATAGCTAGCCGATTTGATTATAGGAGCAGGGAAGTCCTTCTGCAGTTGTACAGAGCCTTGGTGAGGCCACACCTGGAATATTGCGTTCAGTTTTGGTCTCCTAATCTAAGGAAGGATGTTCTTGCTATTGAGGGAGTACAGTGAATGTTCACCAGATTAATTCACGGGATGGCAGAACTGACATATGAGGAGATCAACTGGGCTTGTATCCACTGGAATTTCCAAGAATGAGAGGGGATCTCATGGAAACATTTAAAATTCTCACAGGATTGGACAACTTAGAGGCAGGAAGAATGTTCCCGTTGCTGGGGAGTTCCAGAACCAGGGGTCACAGTCTAAGAATAAGGGGTAAGCCATTTAGCCCCGAGATGAAGAGAAACTTCTTCACTCAGAGAGTGGATAACTTGTGGAATTCTCTACCACAGAAAGTTGTTGAGGCCAGTTCGTTAGATATATTCAAAAGGGAGTTAGATATGGCCTTTACGGCCAAAGGGATCAAGGGGTATGGAGAGAAAGCAGGAAATCGGTACTGAGGTTGAATGATCAGACATGATATTGAATGGTGTTGCAGGCTCGAAGGGCCGAATGGCCTGCTCCTGCATCTAACTTCTATGTTTCTATGTTTCTATATACAGTAAATTGGGGCGGAGAATTCGAAACAATCACAACCCTCTTAGTGAAGCAATTCTTCATCTCAGTCTTAAGTGGCCGACCCCTCATCCTGAGCATGTGCCATGACTTTACCCTGTCAATCCCAATCAGAATTGCATATGTTTCAATGGGTTCACCTCTCATTCTTCTAAACTCCAGAGACTAAATGCCTAATCTACTCAATCTCTAATAATAGGACAACCGCCTCTTTCCAGCATTCAATCTAATAAACATTTATTTCACCACTATAAGACACATGTATCCTTCCTCAGATAAGGCGACCAAAACTTTGCACCATACTCCAGGTGTGGTCTTACCAAACCTCTGTACAATTGTAGCAAGACATTCTTACTCTTTTACTCCAGCCACCTTGCAAGAAAGGTCAACATTCCATTTGCCTTCCTGTATCTGCATGCTAACTTTATGTATTTACATAGAAACATAGAAACATAGAAAATAGGTGCATGAGGAGGCCATTCCGCCCTTCGAGCCTGCACCACCATTCAATAAGATCATGGCTGATCATTCCCTCAGTACCCATTTCCTGCTTTCTCTCAATACCCCTTGATAACTTTAGCCGTAAGGGCCGTATCTAACTCCCTCTTGAATATATCCAATGAACTGGCATCAACAACTCTCTGTGGTAGGGAATTCCACAGGTTAACAACCCTCTGAGTGAAGAAGTTTCTCCTCATCGCAGTCCTAAATGGCCTACCCCTTATCCAAGACTGTGTCTCCTGGTTCTGGACTTCCCCAACATCGGGAACATTCTTCCTGCATCTAACCTGTCCAGTCCCGTCAGAATCTTATATGTTTCTATGAGATTCCCTCTCATCCTTCTAAACTCCAATGTATAAAGGCCAAGTTGATCCAGTCTCTCCTCATATGTCAGTCCAGCCATCCCGGGAATCAGTCTGGTGAACCCTCGCTGCACTCCCTCAATAGCAAGAACGTCCTTACTCAGATTAGCTCGAGGACCCCTAAATTTCACTGAACACCAACATTTACTCGTTGCTCACCATTTAAACATTACTCTGTTTTACTGTTCTTCCTACCAAAGTAAATAGTCTCACATTTCTCCACATTGTACTCCATCTGTCACCTTATTGCCCATTTAATTCACCTGTCTAAATCCCTGTAAATGCTCTTCGCGGCTTACTTCCCCACCGAACTTTGTATTGTTGACATGGGTGCTGTGAAGGTAGGTTAGGCCAAGGGATGTTGTACTTCTCTCAATGTCCAACTGAAACCTCTTGTCCCAGGGGTTCATATTCAATAGCAGTGCAGTCCAAACTTCCCAACTATTAAAGCAAAATATTGCGGATGCTGGAATCTGGAATAAAAACAGAAAATGCTGGAAATCTCAACTGGTCAGGCAGCATTGTGGAGAGAAGTACAGTTAGTATTTAGGGTCGACCCGAAACATTAACTCTGCTTTCTCGCCACAGATGCTGCCTGATCCGCTGAGATTTACAGCATTTTCTGTTTTTATTCCCAAATATTACCTTGCTTTGGAAATTCAACCATCTTCGATATCTCGGTCTCATCAATGTCTCTGGTAACTTAAGATACTACTGCAAATCGGGTTGCGTTGAGCGATATTGGAAGCACGGGGCTGTGTTGTGACTTCCACTTTCCTTCAGATAATACGAACAAACGAACAATGACGGGCAGGTGAAACCCTCTGGTCCATTTAGACTTTTCCCCACGACTGTGGTATCTCTTGCATGAAAATAGATACACAAAACAAACCATGTGATCTCCTGCGACAGGCGAAAGAACAGACTGAGAACCCAGACCAATTTGCGAGAAATAACTTGGGCAATTCCTCTGCGACCCATTTACGTGATCGGAACTAGGTCCGGAGATTTCTCTGACCCTGAATTCCCTGCAGTACCTGCCTTTTTTAAGAGGTGTTATATGCTTCAACTAGAAACAGCCACTGTTCATTGCAGTCCTTATTCTCATTCACAACTGGACAAAGTGAGTTCAGGTAATATTATTATTAGACTGTAAAAATATACAGCAGCAGACTTGTTGGTTTCAGTGTTAGTTTGCTAATATTGAGAATTATATTTCAGTATTCAATCCATTACCACAATAAATGATAGTTAAAGCTCCCGTGTAATATGGAAGTAACTGAATTGTTTTAGCTTGTATCATTAAAGCCCGGTAGCCCAGATTTTAACCTACCCGGTGTGACAGTAATCGAATGGGCCGCCCGATTTGCACCCCGCCCAATGTAATGTTCTAATGCCTCAGACAGCCTGCAGCCCATGCCCTGGAATGGCCTCCCTCAATCTCTTCATTCTGTCTAAAGAATTAAGCTTGAATATTTACAATCGACATTTTGCTTAGTTGCAATACTGAATATAAAGACAACATACTTTATTGAATGTTTTGTATTTTCAGGACTTAAGCTGACTGCCTCAGGCGTTTGTTATGCTAGATTTACTTGTTTTCGGCAGATATCAGACAAATAGCATCAAAGATCACAGTCTTTTGAGAAGGTAGAGCAAGTATTGATCTATCAAAGGCGCGGTAATAACCAATTCAGTTCCCTATCTCAGCTTCCAGGACAAAGTGCACGAGACGGGAGGCATGAGATATACCTTCAAATAGAACTGCGCACATTCCTGTCTCTGTTGTAACTCCACCAAGCCAGGGCATCATTTGTTTAAAAAAGCAAAATGGAATGACATGTATTGCTGTCAAGCAACCGAAATGATACACTTATATGTTATAGGATTCCCATTTAAGGATGGAATAATCACATTTTTGTATAAAAGAGTCCAGTCTCAGTAGTTCCTGCATGAAGCAAGCTTGGATTAGAGGAAGCATTATTTTCCATGCCACATAAGCTTTGAGCGTGTGCACACTATTTATACTGCAGCATCTATGTTCATCTTGGATGGATATAATTTATTTAATTGTATGAAGTCATTACCTATTTAATTGGCTTAATAATTGCAACCAAGGGTACTGAATCATAGTCTTCAATGCGCCTCTAACTTTCCACTGGGACACTGATAAATAAACCTGTCTCTGTAGGAACTCTAATTGGAATCGTAATATCCAATTTTTTCCATAATGGTGAGAGGATCAGAATAATTGTTATCTTATTATAAATTGCACATTTATGTAATATAGTAAAATGTCCCTCCATAAATGCGGATAGAAGTAAACTGATAGATTTTCTTCAGTTCTCCATCTCTGTATCAATGTGATTCTCATCATTGTTGTTCCCTCGGAGACTCCTTCTCATTCTATTGTCCAGTGCAACGTGTCTAATGGTCAGAACATTGAGCAATAAAATCAAAACAAATGGAACCAACAGGGATAAAATGGTGTCCAACAACAAAAATACTTCCAACGTGGGAACGCCATAGAAGATTGATTTAGCATGGCAGTACCACCTAACTCATAAAAATGGTCTGCCAGTAATCTTTGGCACTTTAAAGGGATTGTTACAAAGATTATCGAAGGTTTTCCCTTGCTGAACCCCTGAAATTACGTTCACAGGAAGTAACTCCTTTTAAGGAATTACTTCTCATCTTGACCTAGGAGGCAGGTGAGGCATTTTTGTTTCCGGATATCTTTCAGTTCACCAATTATGCTAAACACAGGAAAAACAAAACCAATATGTTCTTATTCAGGCAACACTGGTTACACTTCAAACAGATACTCTGGTTATTTAGGAGATAAGCGATAAATGAAATGGAGAATTAAACCTCCAACAAATGGCCGATTGGGTGAATGACCATTTACGGCCGGAAACAGGACCCTTTTACGCCCACAGACATTAGTTTTCATTGAAGTCAAGGAACAGGAAGTGGGACAGAATGTAAACCGGGTAGCCAATTATCTTTTGTCCCTGTTTCACTTTCACCGAAGGGAAATTCACCCAATCAAGATCGAGGGGTAATTTTAACTTCTGGTGACAGAGTAAAATGGGGGATATCGAATTAGTCGCCCATTACACACAACACCCGATTTTGAATTATTTTGAAGTGATGGAATACAACTCAGCTGTGATGTCTAATGGGATGTCAATTCAATCCTGTCCATTTTACATTGACACGAATGTTAACATAGCTCTTCGGGAGAAGCCCATGTGTCAGCAACTGTGGCATTGTATTCCCACATTCTCGCATTATAGTAGAAATTATAAAATCATTAATAACGACCAATGGAGTGATTGCACCAGCTGTGCCGTTATTCCCATTCAGATTTGATATTTCATTATTTAATTAGTTTTAACCCAACACGCCCAGTGGTGGAGTGACGGGGTGGGACCGGCCGCCCCATTATATTCCATTATACTCAGGTGGGGCGGGAAACAGGCGGTCGGTCAATCCGTCAGTTTCCAGCCAGGCGGCTCAGTTTAAAATCTGTTGAAGTGTATTTAACCCTGTGTATAACTAATTCATTTATTTCACGTTACGTTGAAATGAAATCAATTGGAAACATTTCTGAAGTTAATTGATCAGGAAGATATTTTCAGCTTATTCTATTTGGTAAGAATGATAGCGGGCTAAGGGAATACTCCCTGTCTAAATCACTCGCGCCCTCTGTTGCTTACATTGTTCAGTTTATTATTGTTACATGATGATTGTCTGTCCAGTTCTTAAAATAGTATCTAATGTTAATAAAGGGTTTCGATTTAATATTTGAAATCAAATGAGACGTTGACCGATGATGTAATTATCCAATATTTGTCTGTTTAAGCAGTTGTTTGTTGTTAAAGTCATAACCACTCTTCATTTTCAAAGAAGCAATGATAATCGCTGACTTCAGAATCTACAGAGAGATTTCCGAGTCAGTTCATTTCACATCATGGCCAACAACCGAAGAGCTGTCAGATCCTGGGACCCTCCCACTCCCAGCCCTGGGCTCAGAGACTTCCTCCTCCTCCCCCCCGCCAGAAATCACATTCCAGTCCCGATTACTACCAGGCTGTATGTTCTGCCTCTGCAGTGCTGCCAAAGGAAAGGCTTCACCAGGGGCTGATTCTCGCAATACCCAATTCCCAGTGCGGCCTAAACCGAACCCTCCACCTCCCATCACTCAGTGTTAATTCACCTCAGACCCGCTGCTGCAGCGCTGCAGAACCCGCGGCAAATACTTTGTGCTTCAGAATCTCAGCACACCTACTGCACAACTGCTGCCATTTAATCCTGGACCCGAGATCAATGGAAGGGAAAATTGGGCGAGACGCATAATGGACGTGCAATTCCATAAGGCGCCTTTTGTACTATTTCCCAAAGTTAAATGTACCATTGTGTTTTTTAAAATTCGGTGAATCCGTTATTTGAGCCAGGGATCGGTTATTCGTATTCTTCAAATCATCCCTGAACTTACTAAATTATATTAACCAACCAGAACCAAGCTGCGATGCTAATATTTGGCTCCGAAATAAAATTACAAGACTATCTACAAATGCATCGAAATCCCCACTAAACCGTTTAATTTAAAGTTTCAGAATAAATTGTGCTGCCTGTCCAGTTATTACATTAGGAATATGTCGGAAACTTTGAGTATTCTAATTGTTATTTATTTGCTGGTGGTAATTAATGTCTGCACATCAACCACATCAAAACAAGCAAATAATATTATTACACCGACAGCAGGGGAAGTGAGGCAGTCAAATACTGCTGAAGATATATATATATGAACTATATGTAAGCAGCGTATTTGTAACTCCAACTTTTGCAAGAACAGGACAGTATATGTTTTCTATCTGTTATTACTGGCTGTCCTATTTTCGAAGCGAAGCAACACTATGTTTCAATTTTAGGGACACAAGATATTCTGCTTTCAAAATGAGGTCCTATTAAGATCTGAGAAAAAGCTCAAGCTCAGTACCAGTTAAAGTCATTTGAACAAACAGATTAAGACGAGCCATATTTGCTCCTACTTATTATGGAGCAGGATATTTCACGTTCAAAAATTAAACTTAAGAATATCACGATGATCAAATTTTTAAATAAAATATTTTGAAATTTGCATTCCTAAAGGTAGCTGAGTTCATTGCATAATAGGTTCACGGATTGCATTAGAAATAACTGCATATTAGCGGTAGATAAGCACAACCTCCATTTTGGGTGCATCATATTTTGTCTTTGTTAATGTATGTGTTTTATAATATCTATATAAGGAGGCTCCGTGGTGCACGTTAGATCGAAGTGCGTTCACAGATACACACAGAAAGTTGTATAAAGCTGAGCTGCCCCACTGTTATGCTGAGATGTTGGATTTCAGCATCAACAGGCTATGGGCGGAGGGGAAGGAGACAGGCTCTAGTCTGATATATACCGGGTGTGGGCAAGATAAATGTGGATAACCATCTCAGTAGCCGTTCGGAAGGGCTGTGGGAGTTCATGGTCGTCAAATTTTAAGGAGTTGGAGGGCAAACAATAGACTTCACGCCGACTGTGTAGCCGTAATTTGGAGCGGGACCCTGTAACACCCCTCCAGTCAATGGGAAGTAGCTCTGCCTGAAGTCAAGTTATTTTAGAAATATGGCACAGTCCCCTAATGACCATCACCTTTTTGGATATTTCACCATTTGGTCAGCGATGAATTTTGGTGTGGCTTATATTAAAATGATGATGTACATTCAGATTGTTCCCAAAGGGTTTACGATTCTCACAGCAGCTGTTGCTGGGGTTGGGAGAGGGTGTTGGGCGGATGGTGGGAAGAGCCGCTAGATTTGAATATGAAAGTTAGATTGTCCACTTTGTGCAACTTGAATGCTATTTTCATAAACATTACAAAATTCCTTTCCAAACTTGTTCCCGAAATCTACAACCTCAGATGGAACTGAGGTCGCTGATCCCAGTCAGTGCAGCAATTTCAGGCATTACAATCTGTCTCTGCTCCCTTCGATTATTTGGGGAAATCTTCTCTGCTTCCCTCTCCGAATTGATATTAGCGACTATTCCTAAAATGTGGTGAACGTTTGATGGGATTTGTTTGCTGTGGTTCATAACAAAACGAGATTTTTTTGTGTTATAATTTGCATGATTTGAAATATGAAGGAAAAATATGTCTATGGTTTGACATAGAATCACATAGAACACTCAGCACAGGAATAGGCCATTCGGTCCAACCAGTCCAGGCCGGCATTAATGCTCCACTCACACCTCCTCTCATCCTTCCTCATCTAAGTCTATCAGCAGAACCCGCTGTGCGGATCTGAAAAAATCTTATTTGTTTGTTCATATGTGGCATCAGTTGTCTTAAACTATCGCCAAAAGTTAATATCCGAAGCATATTTTATCACCTACAATATGACATCTAATATTGGGAACAGGTGACAGCTTCCATTTGCTTCGGCAATTCCTGTTTGCATATATTAGTTGAACAATTTCTGCCCGTTTCCAATGGATGTAGTTCCACTTTAGTTTGTGGATCATTTAACTTTTTTGATTAAATTAGTAATGAAAGCCAGGGGATGCCTGATCACGTTCTTCAATTCCTCTCTGAACTTGCTCTGGGACACTGCATAAATAAACGTGTTTGTGCAAGAACTCAAACACCTCAGCATATACCCAGATTGTTCTGCAATGGTGAAAGAGTCTTTATAATTTGCTTTCATAAATTGAGTATCTGTAAATTGCACACATATAAACACTATAAAACTTACCATCCATAATAGTATTAAATTGTAAGATAACGTGAACAGTAAAATGATGGATTTCCTTCGGTTCTCCATCTCTGGATCAGTGTGATTCTGAAGATTGTTGTTTGCTTGGAGACCCCTCCTCACTCTATTGGCCAGTACAATGTGCCTGATGGTCAGTGCATTGAGCAGCACGATCAAAACAAACGGGGCAAATGGGGTTAAAATTGTTTCCAACCACAAATACGCTAACCATAAGGGTGAGGTGTAGAAGCTTGATTTTACATGGCAGAACCATGGCACGTTGTCAATTATTTCCCGAGGTTCAAATACAAAGTAGATTGGAACATTTTCTAAAACACTGAAGAAACACACCACTGCTATCACCACAGCTGCAGTTTGTTCGGTGCAATATTTTGTTCGCAACGTTTGGTTACAAATAGCGATAAATCGATCAAAGGTGAAAGCCACCGTTAGCCAGACAGAGCAATCAATGAAAGAATAACACAGGGTGAGATTGAGACTACAAATCGGAGTATAGTTTAGGAATGAATTTTGGAAATAAGCATCGTTAATCTCATACAGAATCACTTCATTAATCAGGACCATTAGATCAGCAGCTGCCATGGCCACCAGGTAACGGGTGATGCATTTGGAGAGACCGCACTTTCCACGGGAGAGAATGATGATTGTCACCAAATTAGTTGCAAAAAAGTGAACATTAAATCACTAGCTCTCGTTACTCTGAGAGGATGATCAATCAATAATTATTTGAATAAAAATAATGGAAAGATTTTTTATTACTCAAATCTCTCTTTTTCCCAATCTGGCGGAGAAGCCTAATAATTCAGAAAACTTGCATTTCTTTTTCGATACACATCGCTAAGTTATTTGTAGTTACTTCAGAAGAAAAGAATGCTGCAGTGACTGATGGTTAGATTTTTAACTTTCCAGCGGACCAAAAATGGGTTTTTCCATCTGGTGGCCGCAATTGAATCCGCCTGTTTTTCATTTCCTCGTGTGTCCTCATTCCTAACATCCCCAATTGTGATGCATTGTAGGACTCAGCATGATAACAGTATTCTGCTTGCAATATTCTATCGTTTAATGTTCTGGAGGCAGGTGAAAATTCCAACATGGTGTCCTTACCGTGCTTATCTTCAGCAAATGACCAATCAAGGTAGATTGCTCAGTGATACATTGTTTCATGTGGACAATATAATGACAAACAATGCTGTTTGCATTGTGCCACAACTATGTACGGCCAGAATTGTTTACTTCAAAGTAGCCGCATAATGACGGTGGTGCGTGGGGCCTGAGCGTGGGCAAACATTTAAAGTGCATTTCAAATTTAGTTGAATAATAATGTGCAATGGTTATGTACATCAAGCGGGGAGCGGGACTCTGGAAAGAATGACTGTGCTTTTCTCACATGACCAGGATTGTCTTGGGTGGTAATGCCCGTTGCCTGCCCACTTGATGTCAAGTTACTTCGACCAATGGAGCTGACTGTCGGGAGGGGCGTATAACAGGCAGCCCCTGCCATTCCGCCCAAGAATGTCCACCACCAGATAGCTGCTGCTGCATGAGTAACCCTTCTTAAATATTCTCTCAACAATTATCCTGAATATATTTTATGCTGTGTATTGGAATCCAAGTGCAATTATTGTCAGAAGCAAAACACTCTGGATGTAGAAAATCTGAAATAATTGCAGAAAATGCTTGAAATACTCAGCAGGTCAGGCAGGTGCCGGGGAGAGAGAAACAGAATTAATGTTTCAGGTCGACGACGCTTCGAGAGAGATTAATTATTGTTCCCTATTTAATTATATAAAACGGTTCTTTGGCATCCAGCCTGAGATGAATATTGTAAAAAGCAATGGCTTTTGTTTCAAATCCAAATCTCTGCCAAGACTGGAAAATCAAGCTTTGGGCACTGCAGCTTGTACAAACATAGTATTGGAAATCCCTGTGACGGTCTGGACATCCTGGTTCATGATCATATCCCAGTTTATCTCCCGTCAATCTGTGCTTGATGTGTGACACGTTCTTCACTTTGCCCCCGTTTTCGTAATTAACGTTTAAATAAACTCCCAACAGAGGATAAAAGTGTGTTATTGATTGAAGTATTTAAGTCTTGTTTTATCGGACGGGCCGATAGGACCAACAACAAAATTAATTTTCAATCGCAAATACGGGATATGCTGGAATCTGAAATAAAAACAGATAGTTCTGGGAATACTCAGCAGGTCAAGCAGCATCTGTGGGCAGATAAACAGAGTTAACGTTTCAGGTCTGTGACCTTTGTCACAACTGGAGAAATTGGAGATGTAACAGATTTTAAGCAAGTGTAGGGGCCGGGAAAGGGGGAGCGGAGGAAAGAGCAAAAGGAAAGGTCTGTGATAGTGTGCAAGACAAGGGAGATTAGATGACAAAAGGTATGCAATACAAAGCAAAAGAAGATGCTAATGGAACAAGTAGTGAAACAAAAGATGAGTCTAGAAGAGTTTTAAATGGGAATGGCAAACACATGAAAATGTAGGGGAAGAGGCTGTAGTCTGAAGTTGTTGAGCTCGATGTTGTGAGTGCGGGAGAATCTTTTCTATTTCTCCTGGATTCACAATATATAACAATACATTCCTTTTCCTTTTCTTGAACAACCTCCGGGAATCCTTTTAAGAATTGATGTTTTGGCTACTCCATCCGATACTAATAATTGTCCCAGCAACAGAGCTACAAGAATGTCGATCACGGCCAAGGCATCTCCACTAAATAGCTGAATTTAAATAGTCAGAGTAAATGGAGCTTCCTCTCAGTTTGTTACATTAACAATATGACAGAACCTTGGAGTAATTTGAGTTGTTTCTTTGATGCTGGTAGTTATAGTCTGCAAATAAAACAGATCAACACAAACAGATCATATCATTACACCGCCAGCAGGAGCAGTGACATAGTGAAGCACTGTTAAAGATGAGCATTAACTGATTATAAGCGGCTTACCAGGAAGACCAACTATTGCAAGAATCGGATAGTAAATGTTTTCTATCTGTTTGATTACCAGCTGTCCCATATTCGGAGAGAAGCGATGTTGCCAGTTAGTGCTGTGGACAGGCAGAAATTCTGCTTTCAAAAAAAGCTCGTATTTAGACCTGAGGGGAACCTGGTGACACATGTGCATTGCACAATAATTGGGATTGTTTACAGACATATGAACAAACAGATTAAAACGAGTCTTATTCACTCATACTGATCATGGATATTTTGCAATGGTATTGTCCATTGAAAGATTAAGGACTCTAGAAAATTACTTTCATCATACGTTCAAAGCAAAATATTGCGACATCTCCATTCCTCCAGTCATGGTACAAGACTCCTGAAGTTGAGGATATTTATTTATAGATTCATGCGAGGCATTTGATGGAACAATTGTGCATAATTGTGACGGAATAGCTTTCTTTAGATCTTAGTTACGTCAATAATGTTCTCTATCTTCTTTAATCTAAACTATATCATCCTAAGCAGTACCTCGGAGTCGAGGATGACTTGCATCCACACCAAAAATGAGTTCTCAAGTGCCTCAAGAGTCCAATGTGGGACCTCCAGTCTCTGTCACAGGTGGGGCAGATGGTGGTTGAAGGAACGGGTGGGTCGGGTACCTCGGTTGCTGTGCACTCTTTCCGTTGTTGACGCTTTGTTCAGATTACTCTCGGTGAAGAGACTCGTGGTGTTCAGCGCCTTTGTGGATGCTTTTTCACCACTTTGGGCAGTCTTGGGCCAGGGATTCCCAGGAGTCGGTCGGGATGTTACATTTTTTCAGGGGGGCTTTGAGGGTGTCCTTGAAGCATTTTTGCTGCCCACCTGGCGCTCGCTTGTCATGTCGGAGTCCGAGTAGAGCACTTGTTTTGGGAGTCTCGTGTCAGGCGTGCAGATTATTTAGCCTGTTCAATGAGCTGATCGAACGTAGTCAGTGTATCAATGCTGGGAATGTTGGCCTGAGTGAGAACACTGACGTTGGTGAGCCTATCCTGCCAATGGATTTGCGGTATCTTGCGGAGGCAGCATTGGTGGTACTTCTCCAGTGTTTTGAGGTGCCTGCTGTACATAGTCCATGTGTCTGAGCCATATAGGAGGGCGGGTATCACCACTGCTCTGTAGACGATGCGCTTGATGCCGGGTTTGCGGACCTGGTCGTCAAACACTCTCTTCCTCAGGCGATGAAGGGTCAACTGGCACACAGTTGTTGATGTCTGCCCTTATTGACAGTAGGCTCTCAAGGTATGGAAAATGGTCCACGTTGTCCAAGGCCTCGTCATGGATTTTTATAACGGCGGGTCGCAGTGCTGTGTGGCTGGGACAGGTTGGTAGAGGACCTTTGCCTTACGGATGTTTAATGTAAGGCCCATGCTCTCATACACCTCAGTGACGTTGTTGATGATGGCATGGAATTTGGCCTCCAAGCGTCGTGTGCATATTCTAATTTGATGATGGACGATGGGACGACTTTGGATCTGAACTGGAGGCGGCGGAGGCTGAACCGATTCCTGTTTATCCTGTAATTTAGCTTCACTCCAGTGAGGGTGAGATGGAGCATTCCAGCAAGGAAGATCGAGAAAAGCGTTGGTGCGATGACACAACCCTGCTTGACCCCAGTCCAAATGTGAAATGAGTCTGTGATGGATCCATTGGTCAGGATCATGGCGTGTATGTCATCGTGGAGCAGGTGGAGTATGGTGGCAAACTTTTGAGGGCAGCTGAATCCGATAAGAACACTCCATAATCCCTCACAGTTGAATGTCGAAAGCTTTTGTGAGGTCAAAGAAGGCCATGAGCAAGGGTTGGTGCTGTTCCCTGCATTTTTCTTGTATCTGCCGCTTGGTGCAGATCATGTCCATTGTGCCCCTTAGTGGGTAGAATCCACATTGTGACTCTGGGAAGAGCTCTTCAGCCACAGGAACAAGGTGATTCAGGAGGATTATTGCTATGGTCAACAGCAGGGAGATTCCTCTGTAGTTACCGTAGTCGGACCTGTCACCTTTCTTGAAGATGGGCACGATTACAGCATCTCTGAGATCTCCTGGCATAATCTCCTCCTTCCAGATAAGAGAGATGAGGTCATCGAACCACACCAGTAGTGCTTCTCTGCCATTTTTCAGTGCTTTGGCGGGGATTCTATCTGCTCCTGATGACTTGATGTTTTTCACTTGTCGGATGGCCTTTTCAACCTCGTGGTTGAGCTGAGATGGTGGCAGGTAGCATGCTGTGGAATAGAATCGAGGACACTCACCTCGAAGGCAGAGTCTCGGTTGAGGAGATCCTCGAAGTGCTCCTTCCAGCACTGACTGACTCTCAGTCCTTCATGAGCACTTCTCTGTTCTTTTCCAGTAGTGGGGTAGGGTGTTGGGTGCTTGGGCCGTAGGTCGTCTTGACTACGCTGAAGAAACCTCACATATCATGGTTGTCAGCTAGCTGCTGGATTTCTTGAGCTTTCTCCACCCACCATCTGTTCTTTAGGTTGTGGATTTTCTGTTGGACCTCGGTCTTCAGATTTAGATGAGGGGATTAAATGTAGTATCTCCAAATTTGCGGATGACACTAAGTTGGGTGGCAGTGTGAGCTGCGAGGAGGATGCCATGAGGCTGCAGAGTGACTTGGATAGGTTAAGTGAGTGGGCAAATGCATGGCAGATGAAGTATAATGTGGATAAATGTGAGGTTATCCACTTTTGTGGTAAAAACAGAGAGACAGACTATTATCTGAATGGGGACAGATTAGGAAAAGGGGAGGTGCAACAAGACCTGGGTGTCATGGTACATCAGTCATTGAAGGTTGGCATGCAGGTACAGCAGGCGGTTAAGAAAGCAAATGGCATGTTGGCCTTCATAGCGAGGGGATTTGAGTACAGGGGCAGGGAGGTGTTGCTACTGTTGTAAAGGGCCTTGGTGAGGCCACACCTGGAGTATTGTGTACAGTTTTGGTCTCCTAACTTGAGGAAGGACATTCTTGCTATTGAGGGAGTGCAGCGAAGGTTCACCAGACTGATTCCCGGGATGGCGGGACTGACCTATCAAGAAAGACTGGATCAACTGGCTTTGTATTCACTGTAGTTCAGAAGAGTGAGAGGGGACCTCATAGAAACGTTTAAAATTCTGATGGGTTTAGACAGGTTAGATGCAGGAAGAATGTTCCCAATGTTGGGGAAGTCCAGAACCAAGGGTCACAGTCTAAGGATAAGGGGTAAGCCATTTAGGACCGAGATGAGGAGAAACTTCTTCACCCACAGAGTGGTGAACCTGTGGAATTCTCGACCACAGAAAGTTGTTGAGGCCAATTCACTAAATATATTCAAAAAGGAGTTAGATGAAGTCCTTACTACTCGGGGGATCAAGGGGTATGGCGAGAAACCAGGAATGGGGTACTGAAGTTGCATGTTCAGCCATGAACTCATTGAATGGCGGTGCAGGCTAGAAGGGCCGAATGGCCTACTCCTGCACCTATTTTCTATGTTTCTATATTTCTATCTGTAGAGCTGCTTTCTTGCCCTCGTGTTGTGCTGCTGCTTCCAGTCCAACAATGCCTTGCACTTGTGGCATGTTAAATCCTGGATCTCCTGGTTGTCCTCGTCAAACCAGTCTTGGTGTTTTCTGGTCGACTGACTGAGTGCCACTTCAAAGGTGCTAATTCTGGAAGCCTTGACATTAGACCAGGTGCTGTAGATACACTGCATCTCTGGGTCACTGGGAGTCATCAGGTTGGTAGTGAGGCACTGGCAGAATATGGCTTTCTTCGCAGGATCTGTGAGTGCTCCGTCATTGATGTTCCTGCAGCATTTTCCTGTGGTATTGTTTCATTGCAGTCAATGTTTTGGGGCAATGTTGATGGTAACGACAGAATGAATTAGGTTGTGGTCTGTCCAGGAGTCGTCAGCTCCTGTTATGGGAGGTGTGATGTACACATCTTTGTGGTCTCTCACACGGATGATGATGTAATCTGACAGATGCCAGTGCTTAGAGCGAGGGTGTTGCCATGATGCTTTATATTTGTCCTTCTGATGGAACAGGGTATTGGTTATGAAAAGGCCGTGTTATAGGCATTTCGTCAGGAGGAGGTTTCCATTGGAGTTGGCTTTCCCTACCCCCTCTCTGCCGATCACTCCTCGGCAGAGTTTTGTGTCCTTTCCAACTCTGGTGTTGAAGTCACCAAGGAGGATCAGCTTGTCGCACATTGAGACTTGGGACAGGGATTGTTCGAGGCTGGAGTAGAATTCCTCTTTCGTCTCGTCTGTAGCTTCCAGTGTTGTGGCGTATGTGCTGAGGATTGTAGTGCACTGGTTCCAGGCTAGGGTGAGCTGAGGAGTCATGAGGCATTCTGGGAGTCTCTGAGATGGCCCACTAGCTCGATTTTTACAGCGAAGCTAACCCCATGGAGGCAGCGCTCTGCTTGTGGTTTGCCTTTCCAGACGAAGATGTAGCCACCACCTTGTTCTTTTAGCTGGCCTTCCCCTGCTCACCGGGTCCCATTTAGGGCAGCGATGTCACTGTTAAAGCGCCCAAGTTCCAAGGCAATGACAGCAGTGCAGCATTACAGTCTTTTGCTGTTAGGGTTGCCCATTCCTGATGTTCCAGGTCCTGAACTTCATTTTAATGTGTGGAAGATGCCTGTGCATGAATTATTTTAACATGCGGTGGCCGTTGCACACCAGCTACCACACACACTGGACTGAACACGGTCTTGTTTCAGTGGCAATGTGATCCAACATGACTGGAGACGTTGCACTGCTGTACAGGCCTAGTTCATACACACACGCATACTCCTACTGTCAGCTGAGCTGCTTCTGGGTCACGACCCCGCTGCTGGTCTACACTGCGCAGCTCCTGGGCCACGACCCTATTGCTCACGGCTTCCAACCTCCAGGCCTCCAACCTCCGGGCCGCCACCTGCCTTACAAACTCTGGGCTTTCGCTGTCCTCCGACCTCCTGCTGCCCTCTGACCTTGCTGTCCTCCGACCTCCCGCTGCCCTCCGACCTCTGCATTCTCGCTATCCTTCACCTCCTGCTGTCCTCCGACCTCTGGGCTCCCGCTGTCCTCTGACCTCCCGCTGTCCTCCGACCTCGCGCTGTCCTCCATCCTCCGGGCTCCCACTGTCCTACGACCTCCCGCTGTCCTCCGACCTCCCACTGTCCTCTGACCTATTGCTGTCCTCCAACCCTCAGGTTCCCACTGTCCTCTGACCTCCCACTGTCCTCCAACCTCCCGCTGTCCTCTGTCCTCCGACCTCCCACTGTCCTCTGACCTCTGCACTCTCGCTATCCTCTGAGAACCCACTTTCATCCGACCTCCTGCTGTCCTCCATCCTCTGGGCTTCCACTGTCCTCCGAACTCCCGCTGTTGTTGCGCTGGGGCTCTCCTCCTTTATAGCTCCCGCTCAGCTCCTGCTCCGCTGCTATTTCCCCTCAGGTCGGCTCCTGCCGATGGTGCGCTGGGTCCAGGGGCTCTCCTTCTTTATAGCTCCCGCTCCGCTGCTGTTTGCACCGGTCAGCTCCTGTAATATATAACTATATATAACATATTAAGAGCCTCAGTGCTACAGGTGAGATCGAAGAGCATTCAGATACACACAGAAAGTGATATAGTGAGTTGTATACAGCTGATCAGCCCCACAGAAAATCAGCAGGTTAAGATTTCTGGAAGTATTAACAGACCTTGCGTGCAGCTAAAAGAGAGATTAACAGTTCGATGGACATTTGTCCCCTCGAATGAATAAACCCTCTACAACGCTTAGCCGCACATGATCATGACATTTTTTCTAAGTTCCATTATACCATAGTAGTAATGACATTAACTATGCAGATCATAAGAACATAAGAGGATAAGAAATAGGAGCAGGAGTAGGCCATTGGGCCCCTCGAGCCTGCTCCACCATTCAATAAGATCACGGCTAATCTGGTCATGGATTCAGCTGCACTTCCCTGTCCGTCATCAGTATGTGTAAAAATATTCATCATGTAATATTTATGGGGTATTCTTTGTATTTGTGCGTGCCTTTGTTTGAAAATTAATTGAGCAGAAAAGTAACCATTTGTGTGTTGAGGAGGACAGCCGGTCTGGTTGGAATGTGAATACACATGAATTGACATTCGGTGATTTTAATCTGCCTGTTTGGTGAACAGTTAAAGCATCTCGTATTGGAAGGGGCAAGTATTTAAATATATTAAAACAATGCCGCATCAATTCTGAACTCTGACAACTTTCCATTTTGTTGAATTTAAGGGATTCACTGTTTGCTGAAGACATTCAACTACACACATCACATCTCAGGTTTTTCATGACTTTCGTTCTGACTGTAGATCTGAAATGCTGGACACAAACGGAAGAGAAAATAATGGTTGGCACAGTGCAAAAGCGGAAAATAGCATCTCTTGTAGACTCTGTTTTAAATCCAGGGAGGGAAAGTGAGTGGCATGCGTGTCTAGGAGCGTCAGTAGGCAGTCTTCGCAAATTTTATGGTATGGTAGCATCGTGGTTATTTTACTGGAATAGTAATTCAGATCCCTCGTGTAATGATCGAAGGACGTGAGGTCAAAACCCACCATGGCAGCTGGGGAATTTAAATGCAGTTAATTAAATAAATCTGGAATAAAACTTTGTATCAGTAATGGCGACCATGAGACTATCTTATTGTCAGAAAAACACATCTGGTTCAATAATGTCCTTTAGGGAATAAAATCTTCTGACATTACCTGTTATGGCCTATATGTGTCTCCAGACCCACAACAATGTGGTTTTCGCTCAGCTGTACTCTGAAATGGTCTAGAAAGCGACCACTTCCTGGTGATGTCCTGTCGCACCGACAGAACGGACCCACCAGAGGTGGCGGCAAAGTGTTACTCAGCCGTGTGGGAGTGGTCCTTGCGGGTCTCAGCATTGACTCTGGAACCTATAAAGGGAAAGCAGGAATGGGCTACTGAAGTTGCATGATCAGCCATGATGATATTGAATGGTGGTGCCGGCCGGCTCGAAGGAACGAATGGCCTACTCCTGCACCTATTTTATATGTTTCTATGTTTCTAAGACGCATGGCTTCATGTTAAGCATGACCAATAAAACCTCAAGCTGATTAATACTTCCTGCCTTCTCTTTGCTGATGAATCAATACTCCTCCATGTTAAACGCCACTTGGAAGAAGCAGTGAGGGTTGTAAATGCACAGAATGTACTTTGCATAGGAGGACATCAATGCCCATCACTAAGATTGGCTGAGTAGAACCATTACTGGCCGAGACATAGATGCCAGCCTGGGAGGCGACAGGTGGTGTGAGTACCAACACAAGGGAAAAACCTAGTTGACCTCGTCCTCACCAATCTACCTGTCACAGATGCATCTTTTCATGACAGTATTGGAAGGAGTGACCACTACACAGTACTTGTGGAGACCAAGTCCTGTCTTCACACTGAGGACACCCTTCCTTGTGCTGTGTGGCACTACCAATTGATAAATGGGATAGATACAGAACAGATCTACCAGCTAAAAACTGGGCACAAACGAGGTACTGTGGGTTTCACAGCAGCAGCAGAATTGTGCTCAACCACAAACTGTAACCTCATGGCCCGGCATATCCATCACTCCAGAATTACCATCATGCCATGGGCCAACTCTGGTTCAAAGAAGAGTGCCGAAGGCTATGCCAGAAGCAGCACCGGTCGTACCTATAAATGAGCTGCCAAATTGTGTCAGCTGCAACACAGACTACATGCATGCTAAAAGCGAAAGCAGAATGTTTTAAACAGAGCTAAGCAATCCCACAATCAATAGATCAGCTCAAAGCTCTGCTGTCCTGCCACATCCAGTTGTGAATGGTGATGGACCATTAAACAACTAATGGGAGGAGGAGTCTCCATGATTATCCACATCCTCAATAATGGCGGACCCAGCATGTGAGTGCAAAAGACAAGGCTGAAGCATTTGCAGTGATCTTCAGCCAGAAGTGCCGCGTGGATGATCATCAGAAAGAGCGAGCAGGCTTTGTGTTAGCCTTTTTATTCACATAAGGTACCTTGTCTCTCGACATAAGTTGATAAAGCCCCAGGATTGGTTCTTAGTTCCAGGGCATTCTTCATTGGCCTTCCTCAAACATGTGACTGTCTGGAAGAATTTGAGCCGTTCCTTGGTTAGGTTAATAGTTTTCCAATTAACTCCTTTTAGTTTCGATGCGTTTGTTTACCCCTAAAGATAAGCTCCTTTTGTTCCTTAAGCACCGCCCACAAGAGGCTTGAACTTGCTAACATGTTTTGTGCTTTTGAGTTCAAACCGCAGACTGTCGGAGTAAGCTGCAATTTTGACATTTATGGATAAACTTTGAATCAATATTATTATTAATATTACACATTTATTCTTACAGCCTGGGATACATTTCATCCTGGCTAGGCGATTTATCTACTTTCAAAGAAGCTAAACATCTTAATACTTCCTCTTTGTCCATGTTTATCTCATCTAATATTTCATTGTCCTCTAATAGCTGATAAACCCCACTCTTTTGTGACGATAGTATTCATTAATATTGTTATTTTGTGCCTGACTCGCTGAGTATTTCCAGGTCTGATCAATTACCAACATTGGCTGGAGTTTACTGAGTTAACAAATAATTCACTGCAAACTAGACATACCTCTGTAGGTCAAGGTGAAAATATTAATCCGGAATGGTTAAAATATTTCTTAAACATATTGGCCTCTAAATTCCAGGACGTTGGACGATGGCAAGAAGATACAAGTTAGGGACCTGGAGTGGGAGGAATTCAGGAAGCTAGGAAGAAAATTAAAGGGTAGGACTTAAAAGGTCATAAAGTTACTACCGGCACCACGTGCTAAAGATTACCAGAATAGGATAGAGAGGATGAATACGTGGCTACAGAGTTGGTGTAGGAGGGAGGGCTTTAAATTCTTTGAGGCATTGGGACCGCTTCTGGGGGAGATGGGACCTGTAAAAACCTGATGGGTTACACCTCAACAGTGCTGGGACCAATAGTCTCACGGGGTGCTTTGCTAGTGCTGTTGGGGAGAATTTAAAGTAGCTTGGCTGGGGGATGGGAACATGAGAACAAATTCAATAGGGAAGGAAGTAACGCAGAAATTGGATAGCAAGAATCTAGAAAGCGAATCTGTAAGACAGAGGAAACCAGGCTTAGTACGTAGTAAGCAAGGAGGTCTTCCTGTGCTAAATGATACATACTTTAATGCAAGGAGTATAGTGAATAAGGCGGATGAGCTAAGAGCACAGGTAGATACTTGGGAGTATGACATTATAGCCATTACAGAAACATGGCTGAAAGAGGGACCGGTTTGGCAGATAAATATTCCTGGTTACTGGATTTTGAGACAAGACAGAGAGGGGGATAAAAAGGGGGTCGGCGGGGTGGGGGCGGGGGACGTCATGGTACTGATTAAATACACTATTACAGCGGTGAGGAGGGATGATATGTCAGAGGGATCATCAAATGAGGCCATAAGGGTCGAATTGAAAAATAAAAAAGAGGCGATCACACTGCTGGGCGTGTATTATAGACCCCCAAGCAGTGGGAGGGAGATAGAGGAGTAAATATGTAGGCGAAGTGCTGTGAAGTCCAAAAACCATAGGGTAGTAATAGTAGGGGATTTTAACTATCCCAATATTGATTGGGACAAATATAGTGTGAAGGGTATAGAGGGTGCGGAATTTTTGAAATGCATTCAAGAGAACTTTATTAGTCAGTATGTAGCAAGCCCAACATGAGAAAGGCGTTTTTGTATTGAGTTTTGGGGAATGAAGCTGGGCAGGTTGAGGGGTATTAGTGGGAGAGCACTTGGGTGCCAGTGACGATAATGCAGTCAGATTCAAATTGGTTATGGCTAAGGACAAGGATAAGCCTGGAATAAAAGTCCCGAATTGGGAAAAGTTAATTTTGCTAAATTAAGTAGTGATTTGGCTGCAGTGGACTGGAAACAGATACTTGTGGGTAAATCAGTGTGGAACAGTGGGAAACATTCAAGGAGGCGATCTGGTAGGCTCAGGCCAAATATGTGCCCTGAATGAAAAAGGGTGGGAATAATAATTCTGCTTGTCTCGGGACTTACAGTGGAGGATAAAGAAAAATGGGATGCTTATTCATATACCAACGGCTAAATACTATATAATCTTTAAAGGAATATAGAAAGTTAAGAGGCAAAATTTAAAGTAATATTAGGAATGCTAAGACAGAGCACAAAAAATTTCTGACTAGTAAAATTAAGGAAAACCCTAAGATGTTGTATAAATATATTAAGAGTACGAGGGTTACTAAAGAAAGGGAAGGGCCTATTAGAGACCACGAGTGTAATCTTTGTGTGGAGGCGGAAGATGTTGGTAAGGTTTTTAACAAATACTTTGCATCTCTTTTCACAAAGGAGAGGGGCAATGCAGATACTGCTATCGAGGAGGAGTGTGATATTCTGGATGAAATAAATATAGTGAGAGAGGAAGTATTAAAGGTTTTAGCAGCTATGAAAGTAGATAAATCCCCAGGCCCAGATGAAATGCATCTCAGGCTGTTGAGTGAAGTAAAAGAGGAAATAGCAGAGGCCTTGACCATTATTTTCCAGTACTCTTTGGATTTGGGCATGGTGCCGGAGGATTGGAGGACTGCTAATGTAGTACCCTTGTTTAAGAAGGGAGGAAGGGATAGGCCGAGTAATTACAGGCCTGTCAGCCTAACCTCACTGGTGGGAAAATTATTTGAAAAAATCCTGAAAGACAGGATAAATCTACATTTGGAAAGGCAAGGATGAATTAGGGACAGTCAGCACAGTTTTGTTAACTGTAAGATCGTGATTGACTAAACTTTTTTGAGGAGCTAACCAAGAGGGTCGGTGAGGCTCGTGCAAAGGATGTAGCGCCTTTGGACTTTAGCAAAGCTTTTGATAAGGTCCCACATGGTAGACTGGTGACGAAGGTTAAAGCCAATGGGATTCAGGGCAAAATGGCATGTTGGATCCAAAATTGGCTTAGAGGTAGGAAGCAAAGGGTAATGGTTGATGAATATTTTTGTGATTGGACGGATGTTTCCAGTTGGATTCCGCAGAGCTCAGTACTGGGTCCCTTGCTTTTTGTCATATATATCAACGCTTTAGGTTTGAAAATATGGAGTAGAATCAAGAAGTTTGCAGACAACACTAAATTTGGTTGTGTGATTGATAATGAAGAAGAAAGTCATGGGCTGAAGGAGGATATCAATCTACTGGTCAGTTGGGCAGAGCAGTGGCAAAAGGAATTTAACTCAGAGAAGTGTGAGGTAATGCACTTTAGGAGGGCTAATAAGGAAAGCGTATACACATGAAGTGGTAGGCCACTTAATAGTGTAGATGAACAAAGGGACCTTGGCGTGCTTGTCCACAGATCCAGGAAAATAGCAGGCAAGGTGGATAAGATGGTTTAGAAGGCATACGGAATGCTTGCCTTTATTAGCCGAGGCATAAAATATAAGAGCAGAGCGGTTATGCTTAAATTGTATAATACTTTGGTTAGGCCCCAGCTGGAGTACTGCGTGCAGTTCTGTTCGCCGTATTATGGGAAGGACGTGATTGCACTAAAGAGGGTGCAGAGGAGAATTACTAGGATGCTGCCTGGAATGGAGAATCTTAGTTATGAGTACAGGTTGGATAGGCTGGGTTTGTTCTCATTGGACAGTGGAGGTTGACCTTCAGGGCTGCTGACTGAGGGCCGTGCGGCTCTTTGTCGGACACGATGGGCTGAAATGGCCTCCTTCTGTGCTGTGAATTTCTATGTTTCTTCTATGTTTCTAATTGGAGAATAAGAGAGTTTTTCCAAGCGGTAGCTGTTTTTTATATTGTTAAATTCCGACGGAAGGGCAGGTGCAGGAAGCATCGATTGATGTAATGTGACTTAAAGAGATGGGACCGATTGGGATGGAAAACCCTGCACCAGGACATTAATTCCATCCCGCAAATTCCATGGAGCGTGGATTTTCAGGACTAATGTCAACTTCCTGAAGGCAAGCAATGGCAGACTGATCGTTTGAAATTGTACGCTGTCTCCCCAGAAACTGGCAGCATTTCACTTTAATTTTATTTTTTATCAAACATCTCCCCTCCTCCAAGGCAACGAAAGCACGACAATGTAACTGTCCTGGGCTTTTGTGTGCACAGAGAAACATACTTTGTGCAGACATATATCCACTTTGTGTACATTACATTACCCCGAGGATGTCAATGTTGGGCCAGACTTGCAGCCAGAAATGTCACCCACCAGATGTTCAGCGGTGGAGCAGAACATGAGTAACCTCGAGCCGAAACGTTTAACTTAACAGTCAAGCAGTATAAATAGGGCACCTGTTTCTTAATGGCCACGCCTATTACGTCCCACCAAGCTTGCCTGAGCTTCTTGTTACACCTGAACGACAATGAGGAAGGGAAACTCTCTCACACAGGATCTGCTTCACCAGGGCTGTTCCATCCTCCACATGGACACCTGTAACTAACAGTCAACAACATCCTCCATATTTAAGTCCCTGGCTCATTCTAGTCGAACGTCAGCTAATGAGCTAACCATGGACATATCAAAAAGCTGAGAGCACCATCATTCAGCACGGCCAGCAATTTAAGTCCTTTCTCAATGAGGAGCAACGTGAGAATGACATAGCTCATCAATCTTGCTGCAGTTCTACACTGGCTAAATAATAGTAGAAGATCGAAGGCACATGTGTGGCCAGCAGGGTCCTGCTTCTTCTATGACACCACATCGGGTCTGTTCTCACCTTTTCACTTGCCTTACATAAGAACATAAGAACATAAGAAATAGGAACAGCAGTAGGCCATACGGCCCCTCGAGCGTGCTCCGCCATTCAATAAGATCATGGCTGATCTGATCATGAACTCAGCTCCACTTCCCTGCCCATTCCCCATAGCCCCTTATTCCCTTATCGTTCAAGAAACTGTCTATTTCTGTCAAGTGTATTCAATGTCCCAGCTTTCACAACTCTCTGAGGCAGAAAACTCCACAGATTTACAACCCTCCGAGAGAAGACATTCCTCCTCATCTCTGTTTTAAATGGGCGACCCATTATTCTAAGATTATGCCCTCTAGTTCTAGTCTCCCCCATCAGTGGAAACATCCTCTCAGCATCCACCTTGTCAAGCCCCCTCATAATCTTATACGCTTTGATAAGATTGGCTCTCATTCTTCTGAATTCCGTTGAGTAGAGCCTCAACCAACTCATCCGTTCCTCATAAGTCAACACCCTCATCCCCGGAATCAACCTAGTTAACCTTCTCTGAACTGCCTCCAAAGCAAGTATATCCCTTCCTAAATATGGAAACCAAAACTGCACGCAATATTTCAGGTGTGGCCTGACCAATACCTTGGATAGCTGTCGCAAGACTTCGCTGCTTTTATACTCCATCCCCTTTGCAATAAAGGCCAAGATACCTTTGGCCTTCCTGCTCAACTGCTGTACCTGCATACTACTCTTTTTTGTTTCATGTACAAGTACCCCCAGGTCCCGCTGTACTGTAGCACTTTACAATCTTTCTCCATTTAAATAATAGCTGGTTTTTGATTTTTTTTCTGCCAAAGTGCATGAGCTCACACTTTCCAACATTATACCACATCTGCCAAATTTTTGCCCACTCACTTAGCCTGTCTAAGTCCTTTTACAGATTTGTGTCCCCTATTCACACATTGCTTTTCCTCCCATCTTTGTATTGTCAGCAAACTTGGCTACGTTACACTCAGTCCCTTCTTCCAAGTCGTTAATATAGATTGTAAATAGTTGGTGTCCCAGCACTGATCCCTGTGGCACCCCACTAGTTACTGGTTGCCAACAAGAGAAGGAACCGATTATCCCGACTCTCTGTTCTCTGTTAGTTAGCCATTCCTCTATCCATGCTAATATATTACCCCCAACCCCGTGAAAATTTATCTTGTGCAGTAACATTTTATGTGGCTGCTTGTCAAATGCCTTCTGGAAGTCCAAATACACCACACCCATTGGTTCCCCTTTATCCACCCTGTTCATTACATCCTCAAAGAACTCCTGCAAATTTGTCAAACATTACTTCCCCTTCATAAATCCATGCTAACTCTGCCTGACCGAATTTTCCTTATCCAAATGTCCTGCTACTGCTTCTTTAATAATGGACTCCAACATTTTCCCAACCACAGATGTTAGGCTAACTGGTCTATAGTTTTCTGCTTTCTGTCTGCCTCCTTTTTTAAATGCCTTGCCTTCACTCAAGCTAACTCAAAGCATCCTCCATTAAACAGTAGATGTGCTGGTGAGTGCGACTCATAGCAGTACTTTCTCGTCTTCTCCGCTTTTGTGTTAACCTGGTGCAGACATTCCCCCCCCTCACCCCTCCACAAATACTCCCCAACACCCTGACATGGAAACTGCTAGATTTTTATTCCTATGATTTCAACGGAATGAAGAGCAGATGGCTTCTACAATGTACAACTGCTAAGTTAGAGTACTATTTCGACTATGAGGACCCAAATTGTTGTATCTCCGTTTCTAAATCCAAAGCGACAGAATATATGGTAAACATTAGAATTGTGTCTCTGGCCTTTTCTTGCTGCCACGGCATCTATGTGATTGATCCAGGTGAGGGTCTGGCCAATGTTGACCACAAGATGTTGATGGAGGGTGATTGGGTGATGGTAATGCCATTGAATATCAATGGAAAGTGCTTAGAAACTCTTTGTTGGACACGCATTTTATGGCATGAATTATACTTGTTCATTGGCAGCACGTGGATGAATGCTGTCCAAATTTTGCTGCATGCATTCATGGGCTGTTTCACTAAATGCAGAATACTGAATGGCACAGAACAGTGTGTGACAAGCCCAACTTCTGTCCTGAGGGCAGGAGTATCATTTATGAAGCAGCTGAAAATAGCGGAGTTGACATGATAAAAAATGACAAAAATGCATGTAAAGATAATGTTTATAATTCTTGATTCCTCTTTTTCTGAAACTTCACCTGTGAAACTACCCCTCTTCTTCCATGAAAGTCACCCAATGTGAAACTACAGCACTGTGGCACGCCCCTCCCGTGAAGTTACTGCCTTAGAAACTCTCTGCCCGCCCCAACCCCATGCAATTTTTGTTCCATCTTTTCCATGCAAACCGAAAATGGCCACCAATTCTCATGGAACATGGGACCACATTTTGCATTCACCAATGAACGAGCGGCACGAGCAATTGTACTTGCCCATAGACATTCTAAAGGCGTCTCAACTGGAATTTCCTGGACAACGTTCAGGCTTGAGCTGATAAGTGGCAAGTAATGTTCATGCTACAAAAGATTCACACAATGACCATCTCCAACTGGGAGAGACTTTCCATCTTCCCTTGACATTCGATAGCATGTCCATCACCAAATCACCACCATCAACATCCTGCGGGTCACCATTGACCAGACTTAACTGGACCAGCTACAAAAATACGTTGGCTACAAGAGCAGATCAGAGGCCGGGTACTCTGCCGTGTGTGAGTAGCCTTCTGTCTCCCCAAATCCTTTCCACAATCTAAAAGGCGCAAGTCAGGGGTGTAATGGACTCTTCTTCACTTGCCTGAATGAGTGCAGCACCAACAACACCCAAGAAGCTCTGCACCACTCAGGACGAAGCAGCCTGCTTGATTTGTAATCCATACCTCATATTAAAACATTTTCTCCCTCCATTACTTCTTCGACAGCACCTCCCAAACATGAGACCTCTGCTACTTAGAGGGACCAGGCAACCGGCACATGGGAACAACATTACCTGCAAGTTCCCCTCCAAATCACACATGATCCTGACTTGGAAATGTATCGCCATTTCTTTGTCATCGCTGGGTCAAAATCCTGTAACTCCTTCCCTAACAGCACTGCAGGAGAAACTTCACCTTACGGACTGTAGCGGTTCAAGAAGTTGACACACCACCACCTTCTGAAGGGCAATTAGGGATGGGCAATAAATGCTGGCCTTACCAGACACACCCACACCCCTTATCGAATAAAATATATGATCCAGGGAGCAATCCTAATATCTTCGGTAGTGCATGAGTTAAGCTTTTTTTCCCCATATGGCAACTCCCTGTGATTTTCAGTCGTTTCGTCAGGTGAGCTTGTAGAATAAATTTGTCCTGGTGCCAGAAATGAATGAGTTGGAGTGATCAAATTGCATTGTGTGTAATCGAAATGGATGCTGCAATTTAAAGGGCATACCTGACGACATTGAAATAGAGCTCTCTAGTCGACTACTCCACATAGTGGATTACTGATGTAATAACAGTACCAACCATATGCTGTGCACAGTTCTTATGTTCGTGCAAGTGTGTGCATTAGCTGTGTCTCAAGATATCAGATTAGCGGTGATTATGCGATTTTTGTTTTCCCTAGTTGAAAATGTTGTTGGTGGATAAGCCTGCTAACCGTTAGAGACATTGTTGGAAGCTCTTAATTTTGCAGAAAAGTTTAAACAGCCAAGGTAAATTTCAATCACATGTGGCTGACCTATCGATGTTGCCAGAGTCGAGATGGCTGTGCCTATGGGAATAATAGGGTGCTTGCGTGAGTTCCAATACAACCGACATACTTTTGGAGCTATGTGGAGTGGCTAGAAATGTTTTTCACCGCGAATAATGTCATTCAAGTCCCCGATGCTGATCTTAAATAAATGTGATTACAAAGGTATGAAGGCAGAGTTGACTAAAGTGGGCTGGGAAAATAGATTAACGTGTAAGACGGTTAATAATCAGTGGCAGACATTTAACGAGATATTTAATAACTTTCAAAAAATATATATTCCAGGGAAAAGGAAATACTTTAAAAGAAGGGAATGCCATCCCTTCGGCTGCAACTTAGTCTGGAACTGAGGTCTTTGGATGGAGGATTGCTGTCAGGGGCTTATAATCAGCAACTATCTTAAAGTAAGTTAATCTCTTTGGTTTATGTATACCATGCAAATTATGTATAATGCTTATTTTGTTATGATTAACTTCTTCTATAAGCAGGAAGATGTGTAATTGAGCCTCTAGTGGACGTCTCCACCGAGTGGACTACGGATGTAATGACAATAAAACCATGCACTATGCACAGTTCTTATTCAGCAGCCATGTTAGTGCAAGTGTGTATTATCAGTGTCTCAAGATATCACAGACATAAATCGTTCCCGTCCTTGTTTACACATCCCTCCATTTCCTCGCCCCTCCCTGTCTTTGTAATCTTTTTCAGCCTCACAACACCACAAGATGTCTGTGCTCCTCAAATTATGCCCTCTTGGGCATCCCTGATTATAACTGCTCAACCATTGGTGGCCATGCCTCCAGCTGCTTGGGCCCTGAGCTCTGGAACTCCCTCCCTAAACCTCTCAGCCTCTCTACCTCTATTTATTCCTTAAGACCCTCCTTAAAACCTACCTCTTTAACTAAGCTTTTGATCATCTGCAGTTATTTCTTCTTATGTGGTTCGATATGAAATCTATCTGTTTGTCTTATATTGGGATGTTTTACTACATTAAGGGCGCTATATAAAAACGTTGTTGTTGTTGTTAATCATTAAAGTGGGGAAACCGTGACGACAATGTAGGCAAGGGAGTATCTCAGCAAATGAGCTCGTGAGCTGAAAGTTGCATTTAGATGGGTGTGAAGAGATCTCCCTCCAGCTTTTATTATTTTCAGAGCAGATGAGAAACAACAGTTTGCCACTTACTGGGCTATCACACTACAGCAAACCCGAAAGATGTGTATCTGTGTAATGTGCATCCTGTGCACCACCGATGCAGTGCCAGCAACCCGTGTCCCACCACGAGCTCTTTTGACAATCTCTCCAGCTTTTTGTTAGATTTGGCAGCAGCTATGCAAATAAAATAACTGTTGAAAATTGATTAAAATGTTTATACAGGTCATATCTGAATACCAACCATTCTACTAATTACAATGCTCTGTATTTTGTGGACCACACGTCTGGTACAGTATACCGATCACGTTGCCGAGGTATGGAGCGGGCTGAATCTAGGGCTGTGTGCAGATGCCCTACAAGTCAGTGTGAAATATTTTGATATTACATTAGGCCATAACACTGTATCACTGAGAAACTTAACTCTCGCTGCGCATTTATAGGGGTCAAACATCAGGATACCACCCTGCTCGCGGTTTGAATGTGCTTGCTTAAAAAACAGGATTGAATATTAAGTGGTGATTAATATTATTACAATATTATACGCTTAAATGCTAAATCACAAAGGTTATATGCACAGCAGGCACAGTACCTCCTGTACATCGGTTTACATTATCATTGATGTAATTTATAAATAAGGCCTCGAATCTGTACGGGTGGTTCTATAACATCAGTGTGTTGCCTGATTCGTGTCTAAAGTTGCATATAAAATTACATGCCAAATGATTGGATTAAACTCTAGAATGTATTCACATTCACAACAAGATATAGATTTTCTGTTCACCTTGCATCTTTAATACAAACATCCACCTCGCTCACTTTCCCATCTCAGTAAAGATCAGTTAATAGGATAAAAGAACTTCGTACTCGAGCAGACTGAATAAGTGCAAAGATTGATCAAGGGAGTTAAAATGCGCTTTTACTTTACAAAACAATTGCTGGCCGCTTTTAATATTAATTGAGGGAGAACGCTAAAAGTGAGACTGAGCACAGTGATACAGATAGACACCAAAAGAGTGAGACTGATGAAGGTGAGAATCATAGTGATAAAGGTGAGACTGAGTACAGTGAGCAGTACATATGTATCTCAATATCAGCTCCTGTACATGGAAAGTGTACAATGGGTAAAAGGGACGCTTCACTCCTGACTGGTATAGTACAGTCCTTGAATTTGTACTCCCCTACACCTCCCGGTTTATATTTCTGCTCATTTATACTCCACTCTCAAATTATTCTACTCCCTGTGTAACACCTCCCCAGTGAAATTGCCCTACTGTGAAACTCCCCGCTGTGTAACTACCCTTGTGAATCTCCCTGCCTTGAAACTCGCATCTGTAAAACACCCACAACAACGAAACTCCCCTCCTGTGAAAATCTAACTGTGAAAAAATCCGCTGATATCGCACTGTGGAATTCCCCACCCCGCCAATAAAACTCATCGCTGTGAAACCAGCCCTCTTTCCAACCAACATTCTCTTCTGAGCACCGTTAGGGTGATGGTATCTCTGGGGAGTGCAGCCAGAGCCACGACAGGGCACCACGGGTGGCGCAGCTGCACAGGGGGGAGGGGCGAAGAATAAAAGCGCTGTAGTGAAAGGGGATTCAATAGTCAGGGGAGCAGACAGGCGTATCTGCGGCCATAGATGTCACTCCAGGATGGTATGGTGCCTCCCTGGTGCCAGGGTCAAGGATGTCACAGAGCAGGTGCAGGGCATTCTGGGGCAAGAGGGTAAACAACTAGAGGTCGAGGTCCATATCGGGATCAACAACATAGGTAGAAAAGGGGATGAGGCCCTGCAGGCAAAATTTAGGGAGCTAGGAGAAAAATTAAAGGGTAGGACCTCACATGGAGTAATCTCTGGGTTGCTACAGGTGCCATGTTCTAATGAGTATAAGAATAGAAGGATAGGGAGGAAGGACGCGTGCCTGGAGAGTTTGTGCAGGAGGGTGTGTTTTAACTTCCTGAGGCACTGGGACCGCTTCTGGGGGAGATGGGACCTGTACAAACCAGATGTGTTGCACCTCAACAGCGCAGGGACCAATATCCTCGTGCGGAGTTTTGCTAGTACTGTTGGGGAGAGTTTAAAGTAGCTTGGCAGAGTGATGGGAACCAGAGAACAAATTCAATAGGGAAGGAAGTAAAACTGAAATTGGATAGCAAGAAATTATAAAGTAAATCTGTAAGACAGAGCAAACAAGGTAAGTAGTAATCAAGGAGGTCTTCCTATGTTAATTGTTGTATACTTTAATGCAAGGAGTATAGTGAATGAGGCGGATGGGCTAAGAGCACAGGTAAACACTTGGGAGTATGACATTATAGCCATTACAGAGACATGGCTGAAAGAGGGGCAAGTTTGGCAGCTCAATGTTCCTGGTTACTGGATTTTTAGGCGTGACAGAGAGGGGGTTAAAGGGGGTGGCGTGGTCGAGGTATTGATTAAAGAAACTATTACAGCGTTGAGGAGGGATGATATGTTAGAGGAATCATCAAATGAGGCCATATGGGTCGAATTGAAAAATTAAAGGGTAGGACCTCACATGTAGTAATCTCCGGGTTGCTACAGGTCCCATGTTCTAATGAGTATAAGAATAGAAGGATAGGGAGGAAGGACGCGTGCCTGGAGAGTTTGTGCAGGAGGGTGGGCGTAAAAATAAAAAAGGGATGGTGGCTCAACCGTGGCTATCAAGGGAAATCAGGGATAGTATTAAAGCCAAGGAAGTGGCATACAAATTGGCCAGAAATAGCAGTGAACCTGGGGACTGGGAGAAATTTAGAACTCAGCAGAGGAGGACAAAGGGTTTGATTAGGGCAGGGAAAATAGAGTATGAGAGGAAGCTTGCAGGGAACATTAAGACGGACTGCAAAAGTTTCTATCGTTATGTAAAGCGAAAAAGATTAGCAAAGACAAACGTAGGTCCCCTGTAGTCAGAATCAGGGGAAGTCATAGCTGGGAACAAAGAAATGGCAGACCAATTGAACAAGTACTTTGGTTCGATATTCACAAAGGAGGACACAAACAACCTTCCCGATATAAAAGTGGTCAGAGGGTCTAGTAAGAAGGAGGAACTGAGGAAAATCCTTATTAGTCGGAAAATTGTTTTGGAGAAATTGATGGGATTGAAGGCCGATAAATCTCCAGGGCCTGATGGACTGCATCCCAGAGTACTTAAGGAGGTGGCCTTGGAAATAGTGGATGCATTGACAGTCATTTTCCAACATTCCATAGACTCTGGATCAGTTACTATCGAGTGGAGGGTAGCCAATGTAACCCCACTTTTTAAAAAAGGAGGGAGAGAGAAAACAGGTAATTATGGACCGGTCAGCCTGAGCTCAGTAGTGGGTAAAATAATGGAATCAATTTATTAAGGATGTCATAGCAGCGCATTTGGAAAGAGGTGATATGATAGGTCCAAGTCAGCATGGATTTGTGAAAGGGAAATCATGCTTGACAAATCTTCTGGAATTTTTTGAGGATGTTTCCAGTAGAGTGGACAAGGGAGAACCAGTTGATGTGGTATATTTGGACTTTCAGAAGGCTTTCGACAAGGATCCACACAAGAGATTAATGTGCAAAGTTAAAGCACATGGGATTGGGGTTAGTGTGCTGACATGGATTGTGAACTGGTTGTCAGACAGGAAGCAAAGAGTAGGAGTAAATGGGTACTTTTCAGAATGGCAGGCGGTGACTAGTGGGGTACCGCAAGGATCTGTGCTGGGGCCCCAGCTGTTTACATTGTACATTAATGATTTAGACGAGGGGATTGAATGTAGTATCTCCAAATTTGCGGATGACACTAAGTTGGGTGGCAGTGTGAGCTGCGAGGAGGATGCTATGAGTCTGCAGAGTGACTTGGATAGGTTAGGTGAGTGGGCAAATGCATGGCAGATGAAGTATAATGTGGATAAATGTGAGGTTATCCACTTTGGTGGTAAAAACAGAATGACAGACTATTATCTGAATGGTGACAGATTAGAAAAAGGGGAGGTGCAACGAGACCTGGGTGTCATGGTACATCAATCAGTGAAGGTTAGCATGCAGGTACAGCATGCAGTTAAGAAAGCAAATGGCATGTTGGCCTTCATAGCGAGGGGATTTGAGGATAGGGGCAAGGAGGTGTTGCTACAGTTGTACAGGGCCTTGGTGAGGCCACACCTGGAGTATTGCATGCAGTTTTGGTCTCCTAATTTGAGGAAGGACATTCTTGCTATTGAGGGAGTGCAGCGAAGGTTCACCAGACTGATTCCCGGGATGGCGGGACTGACATATCAAGAAAGACTAGCTCAACTGGGCTTGTATTCACTGGAGTTCAGAAGAATGAGAGGGGATCTCATAGAAACGTTTAAAATTCTGATGGGTTTAGACAGGTTAAATGCAGGAAGAATGTTCCCAATGTTGGGGAAGTCCAGAACCAGGGGTCACAGTCTAAGGATAAGGGGTAAGCCATTTAGGACCGAGATGAAGAAAAACTTCTTCACCCAGAGAGTGGTGAACCTGTGGAATTCTCTACCATAGGAAGTTGTTGAGGCCAATTCAATAAATATATTCAAAAAGGAGTTAGATATCGTCCTTACTACTAGGGGGATCAAGGGGTATGGCGAGAAAGCAGGAATGGGGTACTGAAGTTGCATGTTCAGCCATGAACTCATTGAATGGCGGTACAGGCTCGAAGGGCCGAATAGCCTACTCCTGCACCTATTTTCTATGTTTCTATGTTTCTATAAAAATGTGGTGATCTCAAAGCTGGCGTCTATTATAGATCCCCAAACAGTGAGAGGGAGATAGAGGAGAAAATATGTAGGCAAATCTCTGTGAAGTCCAAAAACCATAGGGCAGTAATTGTAGGGGATTTTACCTATCCTAATATTGATTGGGACAAATATAGTGTGAAGGGTATAAATGGTGCGTCATTTTGAAAATGCATTCAAGAGAACTTTTTAAGTCAGTATTTAACAAGCCCATCATGAGAGGGGCAGTTTTGGATTTAGTTTTGCTGAATAAACCTGTGCAGGTGGAAAGGTTATTAGTGGGAGAGCACTTGGGTGCCAATAATCACAATTCAGTCAGATTCAAGTTAGTTATGGATAAGGATAAGGATAGACCAGGAATAAAAGTCCCAAATTGGTGAAAAGCTAACTTTGCTAAGTTGTGGAGTGATTTGGCGACAGTGACTGGAAACAGCTACTTGCAGGTAAATCAGTGTCGGAACAGTAGGAGGCATTCAAGGAGATCTGGAGAGCTCAGGCCAAACATGTGCCCTAAAAGAAAAAGGATAGGAATAACAATTCCAGAGCCCCCTGGATGCCTAGGGACTTACAGGGAAGGATAAAGGAAAAAAAGGAATGCTTGTGTCATATATCGACATCTAAATACTGTGGAATCTTTGGATGAATATGGAAAGTTCAGAGGTAAATTTAAAAAGGATATTATGAATGCTAAGAGAGAGCATGAAAAAATATTGGCAAGTAAAATTAAGGCAAACCCAAAGATGTTCTATAAATATATTAAAGCAAGAGGATAATTAAAGAAAGAGTAGGGCCTGTTAGAGACCATGAGGGTAATCTTTGTGTGGAGACGGAAGATGATGGGACGGCTCTTAATGAATACTTTGCGTCTCTTTTCACAAAGGAAAGGGGCATTGCAGATACTGCTATTGAGGAGGAGTGTGACATTCTGGATGAAATAATCATAGTTGGAGGGGAGGTATTAAGCGGTTTAGCAGCTTTGAAAGTAGATAACTCCCCTGGCCCGGATGAAATGCATCCCAGTCTGTTGAGCGATGCAAAAGAGAAAATAGCAGAGGTCCTGACCATCATTTTCCAGTCCTCTTTGGATTTGGGCATGGTGCCGGAGGATTGGAGGACTGTTAATGAAGTATGCTTGTTTAGGAAGGGAGAAAGGGATAGGCCGAGTAATTACATGCCTGTCAGCCTAACCTGAGTGGTGGGAAAATTATTGAAAAAAATACTGAAAAACAGGATGAGTCTACATTTAGAAAGGCAAGGATTAATTAGGGAGAGTCAGCACAGATGTTTTAAGGGAAGATCGTGTTTGACTAGCCTGATTGAATTTTTTGAGGAAGTAACCAGGAGGAACGACGAGGGTAGTGCATACGATGTATTGTATATGGACTTTAGCAAAGCTTTTATAAGGTCCCACATGGTAGACTGGTTACGAAGGTTCAAGCCCATGGGATGCAGGGCAAAGTAACAAGTTGTATCCAAAATTGGCTTAGAGGTAGGAAGCAAAGGGTAATGGTTGATGAATGTTTTTGTGATTGGAAGGATGTTGCCAATGGGTTTCCACAGGGCTCAGTATTGAGCCCCTTGCTTTTGTAGTATTACATAAACGATCTAGATTTGAATATAGGTAATATGATTAAGAAGTTTGCAGCTGATAATAAATTTGGCTGTGTGGTTGATAATGAAGAGGAAAGTCATGGACTGCAGGAGGATATCAATCTACTGGTCAGGTGGGCAGAACAGTGGCAAATGGAATTTAATTCGGAGAAGTGTGAGGTCATGCACTGGGGAGGGGTAATATATTAAACAGTCGGCCATTTAAAAGTGTAGATGAACAAAGGAACTTTAGAGTGGTTGTCCACAGAGCTCTTTTTGGTTGGATGACGAAATAAACATTAAATCAAATGCCCCCCAATCTGGGGGACACTCCAAATATTTTTCAAACTGCCCTTTTTTTTTTGTTTTCTTTTTTTTTGACTTAAAATTTTTTTTTGGGGGGCCATAAAATAGTAATTTTCACAAGTGCCCCCTATAAAAGGGAAGGGGGACACTAAACCCGGCGATTAAAACAAGTCAAACTGTAAAATAAATAAAATCAAATTAAAATTTGGTTGTCGGGCGTGATGATGCACTCCAGTCCCTCCGGCACTGACCTCTCGCGGAAGGCCGCGAGCGTACCAGTGGACACCGCGTGCTCCATCTCCAAGGACACCCTGGCGCGGATGTACGCGCGGAAGAGAGGCAGGCAGTCAGGCTGAATGACCCCCTCGACCGCCCGCTGCCTGGACCGGCTGATGGCACCCTTGGCCGTGCCCAGGAGCAGTTCTACGAGGAAGCCCTCGGACCCACCCGCTCCCCTCCGCACAGGGTGCCCAAAGATCAGGACTGTGGGACTGAAGTGCAGCCAGAATTTCAGGAGCAGCCCCTTTAAATAATAAAACAGGGGCTGCAACCTCGTGCATTCGATAACAACATGGAACACGAACTCTTCCAGACCACAGTAATTGCAGGCGGACTGGGAGCCCGTGAACTGGCTTAAATATTTATTGCACGGCACTGCTCCGTGCACCACCCTCCAGGCCAAGTCCCCGATAAATAGTGGGAGGACTCCCGCGTAGAGTGCCCTCCATCAGGGACCCCCGCCTCCTCCGGATAGCAAGATGGTATGCCATGGCGTATCCGAAAGGCAGGCGAGGATGGCAAAATTGAGAGTGTGCAGGAGCAGCCCATACAGGAAACCCCTCCGCGCGGAACTGAAAGGCACGGAGGGGATTTCACCGAGGCGGCTCAAGTTGTGAGGCGCCGGCTCCCGAGGGAGGTTCCGGGTATTGGCGGCGATGAGGAATTCCGTCCGGACGGGGGTCAGTTCGGACGGGATCTCCCCACGTGCCTGAGCCTCCTCGATGCACCTAACGGAGTCGGGGCCCAGAACTGTTTTTAGCGACTCGATGGCATCGGCCGCGCGGCGGACGTCGGCTGAATTTAGGCGCCGCACCAGCGTGTCTGGCACCATCCAGCCCGCTCCTCCACCATCAAGCAGGTCCCTGACCCTCGTCACAACACCAGCCACTGCCCTCTCGTCCGACTGCCAGCTAAAACCTCGGTCGTGGAGGTACGGATTCCCGAGCAGCGGCTCCTGCAGGACAGCCACCACTCCAGCCGGTGCAGAGTTGCGCTTGGTGGAGACTTTGTTCCAGACCCTGATGAGTTCCTTGTAAAAGACAGGCAGCTCCTGGATGGCGGTCCTGACGCCCCCCGAGCTTACAAACAGGAGCTGCGTGTCGTAGTTGAGGCCGTGCTGCTGGCGGAAGAAATACGTCGCCAGAGCATGCCACCTAGGAGGGGGCTCGACGTCAAGGTATCTCTGCAGGGTCTGAAGACGGAAAGTCACGAGCTGGGTGCTGACGCACACCAACGACTGACCGCCCTCCCCAAGCGGGAGACTCAAAACCGCGGCAGAGACCCAGTGCTTCCCAGTCCACCAGCTTCTTCTGTATCTTGGTGACAAACGCAGTGGGAGGGGTCAAAGTGACCAGCCAGTACCACAACATGGCAGCCACCAGCTGGTTTATGACTAGCGCTCGACCCCGGTAGGACCGCACTCGGAGCAGTCCTGTCCAGCGCCCTAGGCGAGCGGCGACCTTGGCCTCCAGCTCTTGCCAGTTCGCCGGCCAGGCTTCCTCGTCGGGGCTAAGGTAGACTCCCAGATAGAGGAGATGGGTCGTGCTCCAGGCAAAAGGCCTGAGCTCCTCCGGCAGGAAGTCCACCCGCCAGTGACCCACCAGGAGTCCGAAACATTTCTCCCAGTTGATCCTGGCGGAGGATGCGGCCGAGTAAATCTCCTGGCACTCACGCATCCTCCGCAGGTCAGCGGGATCCTCTACCGCAAGGAGCACGTCATCGGCGTAAGCCGAGAGGACGACCTCCACGCCCGGCCCTTGCAGAGCCAGTCCCATCAACCTCGTCCGCAAGAGGCGCAGGAAAGACTCCACGCAGATGGCATATAACTGGCCGGACATGGGGCATCCCTGGCGCACCCCTCTCCCAAAGCGAAGGGGCGCCATCAAGGACCCGTTAACCTTAATCAGACACTCCGCGGCAGCGTACAAAAGTCGTATCTGGGCGACGAAATGCGTCCCGAACCCGAAAGCGCGCAGAGTCCCAAACAGATAGTCGTGATCCACCCTGTCGAACGCCTTCTCTTGGTCGAGAGATAGGAAGGCGACCGACAGACCAGCCTCCTGGGAATGATGGATGAGGTCCCGGACCAGATGGATGTTATCGTGGATTGTCCGGCCCAGGACCGTGTAGGACTGGTAGGGGTGGATCATGTGGTCCAGCACGGCACCAAGGCGAGTATTCATCGCCCTGGCGAAGATTTTGCAGTCCGTGCTGAGGAGGGAGACCGGGCGCCAGTTCTTAAGGAGGCGGAGATCGGCCTTCTTAGGCAGCAGGACGATGACTGCCCTGCGCCAAGAAAGGGGCATCTCCCCGGTCGCCAGACTTTCCCCCAGGGCCCACGCGTAGTCACCCCCCAGGATGTCCCAGAACGCCATGTGGAACTCCACGGTCAGCCCGTCCAGCCCCGGGGCTTTTCCTCTCGAGAGCCGGTCGAGGGCGCCGGTCAGCTACGCCAGGCTTAGCGGAGCTTCCAGATTTTCGGCGCCCTCCGGGCTGACCTTCGGCAGCTCCTCCCACAAAACTCTGCGCGCTTCCTCGCTGGATGGCTCCGGAGAGAACAGAGCCCCGTAATATTCACGGGCCCTGTTGTTGACGCCCTCCGGATCCGAGACGAGAGAGCCGTCGTCGACCAGCAGTGTCCAGAGCTGCTTACGGACACTCTGTCTTTTTTCCAGCGAGTAGAAGAAGGGGGAGCCGCAGTCCAGATCCAGCAGGAACCGGATCCGCGACCTCACGAACGCGCCTCGGGACCCGATGAGCTGCAGGTCCTTCAGCGCGGCCTTCTTCGCTTCGTACACCGTCCGCAGGGCCGGGTCCTCGACGACTTGACCGAGACGGGACTCCAGGTCGAGCACCTCTTTTTCTAGGCGCCCGACCCTGGCCGCCCGCCTCTTGGTCGACCCCCTCGCGTACTCTTGACAGAAGACGCGGACGTGAGCCTTGCCCACGTCCCACCATAGCCTCAAGGAGGGGAAGCCCCCCTGCTTCCTTCTCCAGTCGGACCAGAATCGACGGAACGAGTCCTGGAACCGCATGTCTTCCAGCAGCTGGTTGTTAAAATGCCAGTACGTGGACCCCGTCCTCGCGCGGAGCGAATCGAGCTCCGCCCACACCAGTTGGTGGTCCGAACACGGCACCGGTCACATGGAGGCCGCCGGGACGCAGGAAACGTACGCCCGAGACACGTAAAGGCGGTCGACTCTAGACCATCCAATTCCAGGCCTCACCCAAGTAAAGGCGCTGGAGTCGGGGTGGAGATTTCGCCAGACATCCACCAAGTCGAAGGACCCGACCAGGTCCCTCAACTTCTCGATCACTGTAGTGCTCTGCGGGGCACCGGAGCGGTCCCTCGCCTGGAGGGTGCAGTTAAAATCCCCCCCGAGGACAATGCAGTCGCCGACATCGACGGAGCCAAGAAGAGCGGACACTTCTTCGAAGAAGCGCGTTTGCTGCGGGCCGGGCTGAGGGGCGTACAATTTCACGAGATGGAACGGCGCAGCCCCCAGGTGAACTGTGACGTGCAGCCAGCGGCCTGGCATGGGCTCCTCGACCCCCAAGATCTCAGGCTGAAAATGCGGGGCCAGCAAGTTGGCCACCCCACAAGAAGTGGCTGTAAGGTGGCTCATGCGGACCTCTCCTTGCCATTCCAGGAGCCACGTGGCTTCGTTTCCCGGAACGGTGTGGGTTTCTTGCAGGAAGCACACCGCATATTTCCCCTCCCGCAGGAGCGAAAAATTGTGCCTCTCTGCCGCCATTGATGTTGAGGCTGGCTATGGTTATCTTCATGACAAAAGCATAGTGCAACCTCTACCTAACCTATTGTGGCGGGGGCGTGGAGTCGTTTTTTGACCTCCACTCCCTCAGCAGCCCAGCGAGGAACCTTTTGAGCCGGCGCAGATCAAGGCTTTGCGCCTTTGGCAAGGGCCCGCCCGCGGCCATGGTTTTAGCGGTGGCACGGACGGACGCGATGAGCAGCCCCGGCTCGGACCATCTTTCCCGGGCCAGATGGGCTCGGTTGCGGCGACCCTGGCTCTGGACCAAAAAGTCCCGGAGTTCCTTTACAGGAATGAGGGGGGACTCAGCGGCGGGCACGAGGAGACCCACCACCTCACTGGCAATGGACTCTAGATCTTCTCCCGAGTCCCCCACCGAGACCCCATCCCCCTCCGGGAGGTCGCCGACAGCAGCCGGCCCATCGACCTCACGAGGTACGGCAAACGGCCCGCCCGCTCCATCCGACTCTGGCTCTGCCCCGATCCCACCCCCAGGATCGTCGGCAGAGGAGTCCCCACTGGGCTCTTTTAAAAGTGGTGCTGGGTCAGGAAGCGACAGCGGAAGGGGTTCCTCCTCCGCCCCAGGAGCCGGGGAACATGGAGAGACCTGGTCAAAGAAATGTTCCAGGTCCTCCAATTCCCCCAGCTCCAAAGTAGGGGGCGAGGGTTGGTGTGCTTCCCCCTCCCCGCTGCCACCCCCCAGCCCAGCATGTACAGAATCATTAAAATTGTTAACACTTTTTATTTCTTCCGGGTCGAGCGAGTCCCGGGGGAAGTTGGTTATTGGCTGCGCGGGCTCAGGTTCGGCCTTTTCGGCCCTGCCCGCCTCAGTCCTCGGAACGCTCGACCCGGCGGCAACGCATTCCTCCACTGGCCCCGCGCCCCCCACGACAGGCAGATCTTCCACGCCATCCCCGGGAGTCAGAGGCTTGGCAGCCTCGACTGCCCTACCCTCCCCGGGGGCAGATTCCTCTCGCCGACGGCGCAGTTTGGGGGCGCTGGTGGGCGACGTGAGACACGCGGTGGGCACCGACTCCTCCGTGGAGGGATGTTGTTCCCCTTCCGCCTCATTGGAGCGGCGCCTCCTTTTGTTCCTGGGGGGGCGCGGAGGCAGGGAGACCTCCATGTCTGCCGAGGCCTCCCGCTCCACTCCCCCCTTTTTCTTTTCTTGCCCGCGCCCAACCCCCTCTGCGGTATTGGTCAGGGGCTCGTGCACGGGCTCAGGACACCCCGCGCTCGCCGGTGACAGGGTTGGGCTGAGCGCGGTGATCAGACAGTCTGGCGCACTGAGGGGACCCGCCTCGAGGTGTTTCGCATTCCTCCGCGCTTTCTTTCCGGCCGGACGCTCTCCCGCCCCCCCACCGGAGGCCGTGAAAACAAAGGCCTCCGACGATGCCCGCGCACCTACGGCTCCCGGCACGTGGACGCAACTAGGGGGAGGGGTGGCGGCGGCGCCAGCCTTGGCCGCCTTCGTTGGTTTGGCGGCCTTGGAGGCAGAGCAGTTCTTGCGAACGTGCCCCACCTCCCTACAAGCATGGCACCGCACGCCGTCCGACGTCCAAAAGACACGGTAGAAAGTCCCCTCGTGCACCACATTAAAACTGTCCTCTGTCGTCTCCTCCCGCTCCAGCCGGACAAAGAGCTGGCGGCGGAAGGAGAACACGTGGCGCAGGCTGTTCTCCCTGAGGCCGAGCGGTATAGGGTTAATCCCTGACCTTACCTCCCCTAGTTGGTGTAGGTGAGGGAGGAGGATCTCAGCCGGAACAAAGGGCGGGATGTTGGAAAGGATGACGCTCTGCGCGGTGGCCTCGAGAGGGTCCACCGGCAGGAACGTCCCGCCCACCGTGAGCCCCTTTTCAATGGCCAGGGACACCGCCCGCTCCGACCCCAGGAAGAATACAGCCTTCCCAGACATTTTGGAGGCTGCGACAATGGCCGAGGGGCCGACTACCCCAGCCATCGCCCGCACGCACTCCTCGATGCTCATTGTGGGATGAGTGTAGCTCTTGACCCCGTGTTTTTTGGTAATTAGTTTAAATGGTGGCAGGGCAGCAGGAGGTGCAGGAGGCACCGTGGATGTGAATGCCGCCTGCGCGTACATCTTAGCTGGCCCTGCCACCGGCGTGGATGGGGTTGCCATGATGGTGTCCCTTTTAGGGCTACACCCACCCCAAAGTCACAGGCCTTAATGGTCTTAAATTGGCCTCGTTGGTGTTTGAGCAGAGGGAGCACTTAGTGGGGCACACCTCTCCCCTAGTTAACGATTGGGGAGGGGCTTGCTCCCTCTGCTCAGTTGTCTTAATTTAATTTTGATTAAGGTGGAAAGGGGCTCACAGAGAGAGAGGGGAGAGACAGAGAGAGTGGCAGAGAGAGAGGGCGGGGGGTGGGAAAGAGGGAAGCTGTGAGGGCAGGTCTCCCCACAGAGCGATGGGTGGCGCTTTCTGGGGTGCACTCCCCAGATGATGGAAAAAAACAGGACCCAGTCTTATAGGATGGTCTTCGGGTGGGGGGAGAACATGTCTTCACCTGGGGCAGCTGGAGCCACCCAGGCACACACTCCCAACGATGTTAAATAGGGTGATTAATAATTCTTTAGCCAAGTAGCTCTAGCTATCCCAGGCTAGGCAATGGGGGAGGGGTGCTTCAATGGTGTGTGGGGCCTAGCTGTAAGCAAGACCCCCACACACACTTCCACACACACACACCCCCTGCGATGTTCCGGGCCTCGAATAAATCTTCTTTTCTCCCCCCACCAATAAAACAATGTCTTTAGGGGAATGCACCAATTCACCCACCTGAAGAATGTTGTAGAGTCTCCCTCCTTCCAACATGTTGTTGTTCTATTCCCCCTCTCTCCAACTCTCTGTAGAAGTAATAACATTGTTGAATTGTCTGCTCTCCTCCTCTCCCTCTGGATCGATTGTAATGAAGTAAGCCTCTTCCTCCTCTTCCTGGGCTGGTCTCAGGGTTCTCTCTCGGCCTCCAGGCAGGAGCAACAGCAGGGAGCTCCTTCCCTCACTGCTCCAGGCTCCAAATGATCAGGCCACGCCTCCAACAGCTGTCCACAGAACTCTTTTTGGTTGGATAACGAAATAAACATTAATTCAAAATGCCCCCCAATCTGGGGGACACTCCAAACATTTTTCAAACTGCCTTTTTTTTTACTTAAAGAAAAATTTTGTTTTGGGCCATAAAATCGTAAATTCTACAAGTGCCCCCTATAAAAGGGGAGGGGGACACTAAAACCGGCAATTAAAACAAATCAAACTATAAAATAAATAAAATCAAATTAAAATTTGGTTGCCGGGGGTGATGATGCACTCCAGTCCCTCCGGTGCCCACCTCTCGCGGAAGGCCGCGAGCGTACCGGAGGACACCGCGTGCTCCACCCCAACGGACACCCTGGCACGGATGTATGCGCGGAAGAGAGGCAGGCAGTCAGGCTGAACGACCCCTTCGACCGCCCGCTGCCTGGACCGGCTGATGGCACCCTTGACCGTGCCCAGGAGCAGTCCTACGAGGAGGCCCTCGGACCTACCCACTCAACTCCGCACAGGGTGCCCAATGATCAGAAGTGTGAGACTGAAATGCAGCCAGAATTTCAGGTGCAGCCCCTTTAAATAATAAAACAGGGGCTGCAACCTCGTGCATTCAATAAAAACATGGGACACGGACTCTTCCAGACCGCAGAAATTGCAGGCGGCCTGGGAGCCCGTGAACCGGCTTAAAAATTTATTGCACGGCACTGCTCCGTGCACCACCCTGCAGGCCAAGTCCCCGATGAATAGTGGGAGGACTCCCGCGTAGAGTGCCCTCCATCGGGGACCCCCGCCTCCTCCGGACGGCAAGATGGTACGCCATGGTGTGTCCGGACGGCAGGCGAGGATGGCAAAATTGAGAGTGTGCAGGAGCAGCCCGTACAGGAAACCCCTCCGCGCAGAACTGAAAGGCACAGGGGGGATTTCCCCGAGGCGGCTCAAGTTGTGAGGCGCCGGCTCCCGAGGGAGGTTCCGGGGTTTGGCGCCGATGAGGAATTCCGTCCGCACGGGGGTCAGTTCGGATGGGATCTCCCCACGTGCTTGAGCCCAGAGCTGTTTTTAGCGACTCGATGGCATCAGCCGCGCGGCGGTCGTCGGCCGTATTTAGGCACCACGCCAGCATGTCTGGCGCCATCCAGCCCGCTCCTCCGTCATCGAGCAGGTCCCTGACCCTGGTCACCTCACCAGCCCAGCCCTCTCGTCCGACTGCCACCTAAAACCTCGGTCGTGGAGGTACGGATTCCCGAGCAGCGGCTCCTGCAGGACAGCCGCCAATCCAGCCGGTGGAGAGCTGCGCTTGGTGGAGACTTTGTTCCAGGCCCTGATGAGTTCCTTGTAAAAGAGAGGCAGCTCCTTGACGGCGGTCCTGACGCCCCCCGCGCTCACAAACAGATGCTGCGTGTTGTAGTTGAGGCCGTGCTGCTGGCGGAAGAAATACGTTGCCAGAGCACGCCACCTGGGAGGGGGCTCAACGTAAAGGTATCTCTGCAGGGTCTGATAATGGAAAGTCGCGAGCTGGGCGCTGACGCACACCAACGACTGACCGCCCTCCCCAAGCGGGAGACTCAAGACCGCGGCAGAGTCCCAGTGCTTCCTGTTGTTCCAAAAGAAGTCCACCAGCTTCTTCTGTATCTTGGTGAAAAACGCAGGGGGAATGGTCAAAGTGACCAGCCGGTACCACAGCATGGCGGCCACCAGCTGGTTTATGACTAGCGCTCGACCCCTGTAGGATAGCACTCTGAGCAGTCCTGTCCAGCAGCCTAGGCGAGCAGCGACCTTGGCCTCCAGCTCTAGCCAGTTCGCCGGCCAGGCTTCCTCGTCGGGGCTAAGGTAGCCTCCCAGATCGAGGAGATGGGTCGTGCTCCAGGCAAAAGGCCTGAGCTCCTCCGGCAGGGAGTTCACCCGCCACTGACCCACCAGGAGTCCGGAACGTTTCTCCCAGTTGATCCTGGCGGAGGATGCGGCCGAGTAAATCTCCTGGCACTCACGCATCCTCCGCAGATCAGCGGGATCCTCTACCGCGAGGAGCACGTCATCTGCGTAAGCCGAGAGGACGACCTCCACGCCCGGCCCTTGCAGAGCCAGTCCCATCAACCTCGTCCGCAGGAGGCGCAGGAAAGGCTCCACGCAGATGGCTTATAACTGGCCGGGGCATCCCTGGTGCACCCCTCTCCCGTCAAGGACCCGTTAACCTTAATCAGACACTCTGCGGCGGTGTACAAAAGTCGGATCCGGGCAACGAAATGCGTCCCGAACCCGAAAGCGCGCAGAGTCCCGAACAGATAGTCATGATCCACCCTGTCGAACGCCTTCTCTTGGTCAAGAGATAGGAAGGCGACCGACAGACCAGCATCCTGGGAATGATGAATGAGTTCCCGGACCAGATGGATGTTATCGTGGATTGTTTGGCCCAGGACCGTGTCGGACTGGTCAGGGTGGATCATGTGGTCCAGCACGGCGCCAAGGTGAGCAGACATCGCCCTGGCGAAGATTTTGTATTCCTTGCTGAGGAGGGAGACCGGGCACCAGTTCTTAAGGAGGCGGAGATCGGCCTTCTTAGGCAGCAGGACGATGACTGCCCTGCGCCAAGAGAGGGGCATCTCCCCGGTCGCCAGACTTTCCCCCAGGACCCGCGCGTAGTGGCCCCCCGGACTTCCCAGAATGCCCTGTGGAACTCCACGGTCAGCCCGTCCAACCCCGGGGCTTTTCCCCTCGAGAGCCGGTCGTGGGCGCCGGTCAGCTCCGCCAGGCTTAGCGGAGCTTCCGGATTTTTGGCGCCCTCCGGGCTGACCTTCGGCAGCTCCTCCCACAAAACTCTGTGCATTTCCTCGCTGGATGGCTCCGGAGAGAACAGAGCCCCGTAATATTCACGGGCCCTGTTGTTGATGCCCTCCGGATCCGAGACGAGAGAGCCGTCGTCGGCCAGCAGCGTCAAGAGTTGCTTACGGACACTCTTGGTTTTTTCCAGCGAGTAGAAGAAGGGGGAGCCACGGTCCAGATCCCGCAGGAACCGGATCCGCGACCTCACGAACGCGCCTCGGGAACCGACGAGCTGCAGGTCCTTCAGCGCGGCCTTCTTCGCTTCGTACACCGTCCGCAGGGCCGGGTCCTCGACGACTTGACCGAGACGGGACTCCAGGTCGAGCACCTCTTTTTCTAGGCGCCCAACCCTGGCCACCCACCTCTTGGTCGACCCCCTCGCGTACTCTTGACAGAAGATGCGGACGTGAGCCTTGCCCACGTCCCACCATAGCCTCAAGGAGGGGAAGCCCCCCTGCTTCCTTCTCCAGTCGGCCCAGAAACGACGGAACGAGTCCTGGAACCGCACGTCCTCCAGCAGCCGATTGTTAAAGTGCCAGTACGCAGACCCCGTCCTCGCGCGGAGCGAAGCGAGCTCCGCCCACACCAGGTGGTGGTCCGAACACGGCACCGGCCGCATGGAGGCCGCGGGGACGCAAGAAACGTACGCCCGAGACATGTAAAGGCGGTCGATTCTGGACCATCCTACTCCAGGCCTCACCTAAGTAAAGGCGCTGGAGTCGGGGTGGAGATTTCGCCAAACGTCCACCAAGTCGAAGGACCCGACCAGGTCCCTCAACTTCTCGATCGCCGTCATGCTCTGCGGGGCACCAGAGTGGTCCCTCGCCTCGAGGGTGCAGTTAAAATCCCCCCCAAGGACAATGCAGTCGCCGACGTCGACGGAGCCAAGAAGAGCGGACACTTCTTCAAAGAAACGCGTTTGCTGCGGGCTGGGCTGAGGGGCGTACATGTGCACGAGATGGAGTGGCACGTCCCCCAGGCGAACCGTGACATGCAGCAAGCGGCCTGGCACGGGCTCCTCGACCCCCAAGATCTCCGGCTGAAAATGTGGGGCCAGCAAGATGGCCACCCCACAAGAAGTGGCAATGAGGTGGCTCATGCGGACCTCTCCTTGCCATTCCAGGAGCCACGTGGCTTCGTCTCCCGGAACAGTGTGGGTTTCTTGCAGGAAGCACACCGCATATTTCCCCTCCCGCAGGAGGGCAAATTGTTAAAATCTACGGCGTGCCTCTCTGCCGCCGTTGATGTTGAGGCTGGCTATGGTTATCTTCATGACAAAAGCATAATGCAACCTCCACCCAACATATTGTGGGGTGGGGCGGATATAGTCGTTTTTTGACCTCCACTCCTTCAGCAGCCCAGCGAGGAACCTTTTGAGCTGGCGCAGCTCAAGGCTTTGCGCCTTTGGCAAAGGCCCGCCCCCGGCCATGGTTTTAGTGGCGGCGCGGACAGACGCGATGAGCAGCCCCGGCTCGGACCATTTTTCCCGGGCCAGATGGGCTCGGTTGTGACGACCCTGGCTCTGGACCAAAAAGTCCCGGAGTTCCTTTACAGGAATGAGGGGGGACTCAGCGGTGGGCATGAGGAGATCCACTGCCTCACTGGTGATGGACTCTAGATCTTCTCCCGAGTCCCCCACCGAGTCCCCATCCCCCTCCGGGAGGTCGCCGCCAGCAGCCGGCCCGTCGACCGCACGAGACACGGCAAATGGCCCGGCCGCTCCATCCGACCCTGGCTCTGCCCCGATCCCACCCCCAGGATCGTCGGCAGAGGAGTCCCCACTGGACTCTTTTAAAAGCGGTGCTTGGTCAGGAAGCGACAGCGGAAGGGGTTCCTTCTCCGCCCCAGGAACCGGGGAAACCGGAGAGACCTGGTCAAAGAAATGTTCCAGGTCCTCCAATTCCCCCAGCTCCAAAGTAGCTTGCTTCCAATTTCCACACGTCCTTCACCTTCACAAGTTCCATCTTTGACTCCAGTTTCCCCTTCCTCGACATCTCTATCTCCATTTCTGGGGATCGGCTATTAACATATAACCATTACAAGACCATTGACTCCCACAGCTACCTGGACGACACTTCTTCCCACCCCGCTTGCTGTAAGGACTGCATTCTATTCTCCCAGTTTCTCCAGCTCTGCTGCATCTGTTCTCACGTTGCAACCTTCCATACATATACTTCTTACAAGTCTTCCTTTTTCCTCACCCAAGCATTCCCTCTATCACGGTTGACATGGCCCTCGACCGTGTTCAATTCCATTTCCTGCACTTCATCTCTCACACCTTGCCCTCCCTCACAGAACCATGATAGGCTTCCCCTTATCCTCATCTTTCACCCTACCAGCCTCGATATTCAATGAATCATCCTCCGTCATTTCTGCGAGCTCTAGCGGGATCCTACCATCAAACACATCTTCCCCATTCTACAGTCTGAGACGACTGCTCCTTCCGTGACATGTGGGTCTACTCCTCAATCACACCGAACAATCCTTATCCTTCTCATGGCATGTTCCTGTGCAAGAGCAGGAGATGCAACACCTCCGCTTTTGCCAGTTCAGGGCCACACACACTCCATCCAGGTGAAACAGAGATTTACTTGTAATCCTTGCAATCTAATAGACTGTATTCGCTGCTCAGGATGTGGTCTCCTCTATATTTCAGAAACCAAATGCAGATTGCGTGACCAAATTGCGCAACACCTCCGATCTGTCCGTAAGAGTGACCCCGAGTTTCTGGTCGCCTGTCACTTTAATTCTTCACTCCACTCCCAGTCTGACCTCTCCATCCTCAGCCTCCTATACTGTCCCAATGGAGCTTCAACGTAAGCTCGAGGAACAGCACCTCATCTTTGGTTTAGACATGTTACAGTCTTCTGTAACCAACATCGAGTTCAGCAGTTTCAGACCATAACATGTTCATCTAAATGTTCAGCTGTCACGTGTTGATGATTCTGCCATTCCAATTTGCAGCATTTAACCTCTCTTGCCTTCCACTCTATCACAGACCGTCCCTTTTGTTCTTTGCTCCCCGACCCGCTTTCCCTGCATCTGCACCTGATTAAAATCTGTTCCATTACCAGTTTTGACGAAAGATCACTGACCTGAAATTTGAAATATGTTTATCTCTCCACAGATGCTCCTTGACCTGCTGAGTGTTTCCAGCATTTTCTGTTCTTATTTCAGATTCCAGCATCCACAGTATTGTACTATTGAAAATTACACTCTTTGCTGGTCCTATCAGCCCGTTCGACAAACCAATAGATAAATAGTTCAAATCAATAATAGCCTTTAGTCCATCTGCTGTGAGTTTATTAAAATGTGTATTATTTACGAGAACGGTAGGAAAGAGAAATACCAAGTCACACATCAAGCACAGACAGACGGCCGATAAACTGGGATATCATCATTGTACAGGATGTCCGGACAGTCACAGAGGTTTCCAATGCTGTGTTTCTGCAAGCTACAGAGCTCAAAGCTTACGTTTCCACTCTTGACAAAGATTCGGATCTGAGGCAAAATCCATTGCTTTTATCTCCCGGGGGAACTACATGCGGTCTCTTCAAATGCGTTACTATTTACCTGGTGGCCATGGCAGCTGCTGACCTACTGGTCCTGATATTTGACGTGGTGCTGTATCAGTTGAATTAAATTTATGTCCTGGATTCATTCCTGGACTACCCTCCGGTCTGCAGTCTGAATGTGTTCCTGATTGTTGCTTCTATTGAATGTTCTGTCTGGTTAACTGTCGCTTTCGCCACTTGTTGCCAAAAATGAGACCCCATATTGCACAAAAATTCTGCGGCGGTTGTTGTAGCAATGATATGGGGCTGAACATTCTGGAAAACGTCGTCATTTACTTTAATTGGGAACTTCAGGTAATCAATAACAACATACCGTGGTTATGCGTGGTGAAATCCAGCCTCTACACTGTACCTATATGGGTCACATTCTTATGGCTTGACGCAGCTTTAATGCCTTTGATTCAATTTATTTTGATCCTGATATTCAATGGTCTGACCACCAGGCACATCCTGCTGACAAGTAGACTGCGAACGGGTCCCCGGAGCAGCGACAGTGACCCAGAAATGGACAACTGGTCATATCAGACAGTTTTATACTGTTATGGATGGTAACTTTTATTATTATGCATGTGTGAAAATGATGGATATTCAATATTTTCAGACAGACTACAGTAATCCTTTCACTGTCATGGAACGATCTGGATATATGGTGCAGGATTTGATTTCTTACGCAAATACCATTATTTATGCAGTGTCCCAGACTAAATTCAGAGCGGAGTTAAAGAATCTGATTAAATATCCCTTGGCTGTAATTACTAAGGTAGGGAACTAATTGAAGGGTCTGAGTCTAACCAGAACTGACTGCAGATAACTAAGAAAATAGCAAAACACTGTGGATGCAGGAAGTCTGAAATAAACCCAAAAAATGCTCGAAATACTCAGTGGGTCAGGCAGCATCTGTGGAGAGAGAACCCTTTCGTCATCGACCTGAAACGTTAATATTGTTTGTCTCTCCATACTAGCTGCCTGACCCGCTGATAATTTCCAGCATTTTCTGTTTTTATTACAAAGTATTGAGAGTCGCTTCCACCTTAATTATGCAACACAGGCAGCAGTTGATGCACCGCCTGTTATTCGATCAATACGATAATACTTTCGGTAGCGTTTTATGGAGAGGAAAGTCGGGCGGGTATCACCGACCTGCCACCGCCTGTGTTGCGCCGCACCTGAAGGTAAATTTCCCCCCGGGTTGGTGGAACTTTCACGTCTGGCGGGATGTAGGTCAGTGAAAGGACAATCGGGCGGCGGTTATAAACGGAAGCCGAAACAAAGAAGCCTGTTTTATGCCCACGCCGCTCTCTCTCAAATATTCCCTGAATCTATTTGTAGTTGTGTGACATTTCAACTTTCAACTTGACTCTCTGGAGAAGATGTTCATCTTGCCACGGGAGCCTGGAAGGGGCTTTGCAGATTGGCCACCGGTGATAAATCCGTCTTATTCTCATTCCCATTGTAATCCCAGGGTTAGCAGCAGAGGGATTACACTGGTCTTGCTCCCTTCAGTTACACATGGAGAAGTGGGCTCGGGATTTGCTCCGGACCACTGTGTTGGTGATACTGCAGGTGAAATGTGAGTGTGTGGACAGGAGCGGGCTCTGCTGTGTTTCCAGTCATTGAATAGTGTTTCCATAGTCACTGTTTCTGTTTACAAGGGGAGATTGTTTACCTGAGGCCAATGTCAGAGTCAAGCTTTCGGGAATTGGGGGTAGAAGGAAAATGAAATCAAGCTTGTGATAATGATGTATCAATATTAACAAAACTTATTTAAAATCTCTGGCGTGCCTTTATTCTGCGGGGCAGTTCTGTAACACCTTAAGTGCCAGTTTGTGCAATTGTAGATGAGATTTGACAATGTTGCTCCAATGTTAAGCAAGTCAGTAATATTTTAGTAAAGTGACTGAAGCAGAAGACATGGGTGAAATGTTTATGTAAATCGCGCTATTTCAGTAATAAAGCAATTGATCCACGATGACCATTTCAGAGTATTCCTGGATCCAACACAAGTCTGGCGTTTGACCCTTTCAGGTTCTGGTTAAACAACATTGTAATCTAGGGAGTGAAATACAAATGTTAGACATTTCCGAGATGATGGAGCAGAGCACAGTACAGAGAATGAAGTGAGTTGTTCACACTGTTTTCATGGTTCTTCCCCTAACAGGGCGCTCTCCGTTCGCTCCCTTGAAGTGTCCATTCCCCAATCCTCTGTAAATGCTGCTCTGTGACCAGTTACACAGCAAGAAGTCGGACGCTTCAGTTCCCATTCCCCCTCAGTCCCAGTGGGAAACTCCTGCTGGTCGCCGTCCCTGATGAGAGGCTGAAATCAGGAACTCACAGCCTCTGTTTAAAACTGATTCATTAGAAGGACCCGCAGCTCACAAATACCTGACTGCAACTGGTCTCCTTCTTCTGGCTAGATGCTCACAGTCCAACAAGGACATCCAGCTTATTGGAAATATTACAAAGAAATGGATCTCGGTGCCAAATCTCGGTGTGAAAATGCACCGTCCTAACTGGCACTGGGCCCTGTCAGTCAGGCTCCTCCTCAGTGCGCTAGTCGCTGCTGTCAGGGAGTTCACATTGGCTCCAGGATTCCAGGAGTTGGAAGGAGAGAAATGGCTGGGGTTCTGCTCCTGATGGCCATCCAATGACCCATAAGAACATAAGAATTAGGAACAGGAGTAGGCCATCTAGCCCTCGAGCCTGCTCCGCCATTCAACAAGATCATGGCTGATCTGGCGTGGACTCAGCTCCACTTACCCTCCCGCTCCCCATAACCCTTAATTCCCTTATTGGTTAAAAATCAATCTATCTGTGATTTGAATACATTCAATGAGCTAGCCTCAACTGCTTCCTTGGGCAGAGAATTCCACAGATTCACAACCCTCTTGGAGAAGAAATTCCTTCTCAACTCGGTTTTAAATTGGCTCCCCCGTATTTTGAGGCTGTGCCCCCTAGTTCTAGTCTCCCCGACCAGTGGAAACAACCTCTCTGCCTCTATCTTATCTATCCCTTTTATTATTTTAAATGTTGTTATAAGATCACCCCTCATCCTTCTGAACTCCAAGGAGTAAAGACCCAATCTACTCAATCTATCATCATAAGGTAACCCCTCATCTCCGGAATCAGCCTAGTGAATCGTCTCTTACCTCCTCCAAAGCTAGTATATCCTTCCTTAAGTAAGGTGACCAAAACTGCACACAGTACTCCAGTTGCGGCCTCACCAATACCCTGTACAGTTGCAGCAGGACCTCCCTGTTATTGTACTTCATCCCTCTCGCAATGAAGGCCAACATTCCATTTGCCTTCTTGATTACCTGCTGCACCTGCAAACTAAGTTTTTGGGATTCATGCACAAGGATGCACTTCAGTCCCACTCTCCTGATCTTTGGGCACCCTGTGCGGAGGGGAGCGGGTAGGTCCGAAGGCCTCCTCGTAGGACTGCTCCTGGGCACGGCCAAGGGTGCCATCAGCCGGTCCAGGCAGCGGGCGGTCGAGGGGGTCGTTCAACCTGACTGCCTGCCTCTCTTCTGCTCTTACATCCGGTCCAGGGTGTCCTTGGAGATGGAGCACGCGGTGTCCACCGGTACGCTCGCGGCCTTCCGCGAGAGGTGGGCACTGGAGGGACTGGAGTGCATCATCACGCCCGGCAACCAAATTTTAATTTGATTTTACGTTTTTTAAGTTTAATTTGTTTTAATTGCCGGTGCTTTTAGTGTCCCCCTTCCCTTTTATAGGGGGCACTGGGGAAAATTGTGATTTTAGTGCAAAAAAAAAAAAGGGGGGGGGAAAAAGGGCCTTGTAAATGTCTGGAGTGTCACCCAGGTCGGGTGGCACCGTTTAATGTTTTTATGTTTTGCAGGTGAACTCCAAAAAGAGTTTCATGCACAAGGACCCCCAGGTCCCTCTGCACCGCAGCATGTTGTAATTTCTCCCCATTCAAATAATAGTCCCTTTTCCTGTTTTTTTTTCCAAGGTGGATGACCTCACATTTTCCGACATTGTATTCCATCTGCCAAACCTTAGCCCATTCGCTTAACTTATCTAAATCTTTTTGCAGCCTCTATGTGTCCTCTACACAACCTGCTTTCACACTAATCTTTGTGTCATCTGCAAATTTTGTTACACTACACTCTGTCCCCTCTTCCAGGTCATCTATGTATATTGTAAATAGTTGTGGTCCCAATACCGATCCCTGTGGCACACCACTAACCACCTATTTCCAACCCGAAAAGGACCCATTTATCCCGACTCTCTGCTTTCTGTTAGCCAGCCAATTCTCTATCCATGCTAATACATTTCTTCTGACTTCGCGTACCTCTATCTTCTGCAGTAACCTTTTGTGTGGCACCTTATCGAATGCCTTTTGGAAATCTAAATACACCACATCCATCGGTACACCTCTATCCACCATGCTCGTTATATCCTCAAAGAATTCCAGTAAATTATTTAAACATGATTTCCCCTTCATGAATCCATGTTGCGTCTGCTTGATTGCACTATTCCTATCTAGATGTCCCGCTATTTCTTCCTTCATGATAGCTTCAAGCATTGTCCCCACTACAGATGTTAAACTAACCGGCCTATAGTTACCTGACTTTTGACTGCCCCCTTTTTTAAACAGAGGCGTTACATTAGCTGCTTTCCAATCCGATGGTACCTCCCCAGAGTCCAGAAAAGTTTGGTAGATTATAACGAATGCATCTGCTATAACTTCCACCATCTCTTTTAATACCATGGGATGCATTTCATCAGGACCAGGGGACTTGTATACCTTGAGTCCCATTAGCCTGTCCAGCACTACCCCACGAGTGATAGTGATTATCTCAAGGTCCTCCCTTCCCACATTTCCGTGACCAGCAATTTTTGGCATGGTTTTTGAGTCTTCCACTGGGAAGACCGAAGCAAAATAATTATTTAAGGTCTCAGCCATTTCCACATTTCCCATTATTAAATCCCCCTTCTCATCTTCTAAGGGACCAACATTTACTTTAGTCATTCTTTTCCAGTTTATATATCGTTAAAAACTTTTACTGTCTGTTTTTATGTTTTGCGCAAGTTTACTTTCGTAATCTATCTTTCCTTTCTTTATTGCTTTCTTAGTCATTCTTTGCTATCGTTTAAAATTTTCCCAATCTTCTAGTTTCCTACTAACCTTGGCCACCTTATACGCATTGGTTTTTAATTTGATACTCTCCTTTATTTCCTTGTTCATCCACGGCTGGTTATCCCTTCTCTTACCACCCTTCTTTTTCACTGGAATATATTTTTGTTCAGCACTATGAAAGAGCTCCTTAAAAGTCCTCCACTGTTCCTCAATTGTGCCACCATTTAGTCTATGTTTCCAGTCTACTTTAGCCAACTCTGCCCTCATCCTGCTGTAGTCCCCTTTATTTAAGCATAGTGCGCTCGTTTGAGACACTACTTCCTCAGCCTCAATCTGTAAAACAAATTCAACCATACTGTGATCACTCATTCCGAGAGGATCTTTTACTAGGAGATCGTTTACTATTTCTGTCTCATTACACAGGACCAGATCTAAGATAGCTTGCTCCCTTGTAGGTTATGTAACATACTATTCTAAGAAACAATCCCGTATGCATTCTATGAACTCCTCCTCAAGACTACCCCGTGCGATTTGATTTGACCAATCGATATGTAGGTTAAAATCCCCCATGATTACGGCCGTTCCTTTTTCACATGCCTTCATTATTCCCTTGATTATTGTCCGCCCCACTGTGAAGTTATTATTTGGGGGCCTATAAACTACACCCACCTGTGACTTTTTCCCCTTACTATCGATAATCTCCACCCACAATGATTCAACGTTTTGTTCATTAGAGCCAATATCGTCTCTCACAACTGCCCTGATATCATCCTTTATTAACGGAGCTACCCCACCTCCTTTCCCTTCTTGTCTATCTTTCCGAATTGTCAGACACCCTTGTATGTTTAATTCCCAGTCTTGGTCACCCTGCAACCACGTTTCTGTAATGGCCACCAAATCATACCCATTTGTAATGATTTGTGCCGTCAACTCATTTCCTTTTTTTCGAATGCTGCGTGCGTTTAGGTAGAGTGTTTTAATACTAGTTTTTAAACCATGATTTTTAGTTTTGACCCCTCCTGCAGCCCCTTTTTATTCATACATATTTCGCCTTCCTATCACCTTGTGGTTTACACTTACCCCGGTGCTACTCTGCTCTGTTACCTCCTACCTTTTGCATTCTTTCTTGGGGTCCTGTTCATCTGCGCTCCCACCCACTCTAACTAGCGCAGAGCCCTCTCCTGCGTTCCGAATACTCCTCGCATTGAGGCACCGAGCTTTCAGGCTTGCCTTTTTATTGCACTTTGACCCTTTGGAATTTTGCTGTACAGTGGCCCTTTTTGTTTTTTGCCTTGGGTTTCTCTGCCCTCCACTTTTACTCATCTCCTTTCTGTCTTTTGTCTCTGTCTCCAATTTATTTCCCTCTATCTCCCTGCATTGGTTCCCATCCCCCTGCCATATTTGTTTAACTCCTCCCCAACAGCACTAGCAAACACTCCCCCTCGGACATTGGTTCCGGTCCTGCCCAGGTGCAGACTGTCTGGTTTGTACTGGTCCCACCTCCCCAGAACCGGTTCCAATGCCCCAGGAATTTGAATCCCTCCCTGCTGCATCACTGCTCAAGCCATGTATTAATCTGAGCTATCCTGCGATTCCTACTCTGACTAGCACGTGGCACTGGTAGCAATCTCGAGATTACTATTTTGAGGTCCTACTTTTTAATTTAGCTCCTAGCTCCTTAAATTCGTCTCATAGGACCTCATCCCTTTTTTTTTAACCTATATCGTTGGTACCAATGTGCACCACAACAACTGGCTGTTCACCCTCCCTTTTCAGAATGTCCTGCACCCGCTCCGAGACATCCTTGACCCTTGCACCAGGGAGGCAACATACCATCCTGGAGTCTCGGTTGCGGCCGCAGAAACGCCTATCTATTCCCCTTACAATAGAATCAGCTGCAGAAAAGGGCGGCTCTATGAACACAGGACCTCCATGTCTAGTGTAACACACATGAAGTGCGGCTCCTCAGACCAGGTACACAAGGGCTGGGAACCAATAGTTGTCAGGAGAAAAAGGTGGACAGAACAAGCCCGTATTACAGAATTCAACATGTACGTTAATTTGACAGAGGTGCGGTTTTCGGATAAGACGTTAAACCGTCTGTCCTCTCAGGTGGACGTAAAATATCCAATAGCACTATTTCATAGAAGCTTAAGGGGAGTTGCTCCGTGTCCTGGCCAATATTTATCCCTAAATCAAAATCACTAAAACAGGTTATCTGCTCATTACGACATTGCTGGTTGTGGCAACTTGTAGTGCGCACGTTGGCTGCCGCGTTTCCAAATTGCAACAGTGAATACACGGTGCATCGTTGGATGTAAAGCGCTTTGGGACGTCCCGAGACCGAGAAAGGCGTTACATAAATGGATTTTTTTAATATAACAGATCATTGGCATTGAAATATAATCCTGGGGCAGGCCAACATATTTTCTGCAAAGCCTATGTGCAATACTTTTATACACAAGACCATAACATTATTCCCTGTCCTTACCTCTCCGTTTTCTCCTCCACATACAGATTAAAACTATAACGAAAGCCAGCGATACCAGTCCACACATGACAATCAGCCCCACATGCTTGTCTTTCCCTTCTGAAAAATAGCAGCAAAGGTCGAAAAACTATATGTGCGGCTTGACAGTTTTAAATATAATCAGTGGGAATCTAAGGCCCTGCTCATGCTCAGTGGGATGATGCGCTGTTTTAAATGTATGAGTTTACACACCATATAGCGCACAATGTTTTATTTCACTAATGTGGAGCCAGGTTCCTTTAAAGCCACAAAGTTCACTTTTTGTGAATAACCGGAGGTTCTGGTCAACGAGAGATGGAAGGCTGTAAATGTAACTGGGGGAGGGGCGGGGGGAGAATCAATGGCTGTGATGAGTGAAGCATGGTTTCCTGAGTGATCGGGGCTGGGCCAGCGATATGAATGTGCTACTAGGAGGCCAATGGAAAGGGGTCGTGGTGCCCAGCGAGGCAGGGGGAAAGCAAGCTGTCCCCTCCCCCACAACCACCCCTGGATCGCTGAGTGAGGGGAGCCAGGTAGGTAAGTGGCAGAGCCTGTGTCTGCGGGTCTGGTGAAAGGGGCAATATGAGGGGTAAGTAGTGGCAGTTGAATCGATGATGCCCGCTATACCAGCTCCCAGGGCTGGGGGATCGATCCTCCGACCGTTCCAACAGGTCTGTGTGATGGGAGGCACCTCAAGGTGCAAGGTAGCAGCTCATGAGAATTGTAATTAACCAAATCATCGACAGTAAAGTTTACATTTAAATTAAATTGTTAAACGCTGATAATTTTTATGGATAGCAAAAAGTCTGCTGTATCAATTTCTAGACTTATTTTGTGGGGTTTGAAAATTCAGGGATGTCATGTGCAAGTTGGCTTGGTCATTCATTTAATTGACCTCTTTCTGCTCTCTCCCTGTATGGAATGTTTGTGATTATTGATGGATTGTTCAGTGTTGCTGCTCATATCCTTACCCCAGGAAACAGTCTTCCCACCCGGCAAGCTGCTGTGCTCAATATGACAGGAGTATTGTTTCCCATCATACGGATCAAATTCAAGGCTTGTCGTTAGCTGATACGTCCCATCTTCATTAGGTAATACTCCAGTAGATTTGGTCTCAGGGGCATGTTCTCCATTCTTCAACCAGGTCACATTGATGGACTGCGGGTAAAATCCAATCACAATGCAGTGGAGAAACCAACGATCACCAGCCCTGGCAATAACTGAGACCTCGGGGGAAACTGCATGATAGAATGACAGTTATTTTCAACTTCAATGAAAGTCGCAAATTTCACAAAAAAATCAAGGGGATAATTGAAACAGTTGTCCTGAGTGTAAAACGGGCGATATTGGATCGGCCACCAGTTATAGAAGAATGGAGTGAGGTGTGTAATGGAAGCTGATCCAATATCACCCATTGTACACGATCGGCAAACACAAAATTTGTCACCCATTACACAATTCGCCCAATCGTCCCTTCCATTGGGGCCATAGTGAATTGGCCGTCCACTTTACATCTATGCTTGTTCTGACATTACCTTTTCTGGTTAGTGATACGTTGCCAATTGAATAGTATGTCCTCCATAAATCCACACAGTCCTTTTCTATCAAGCTCTTGAAATAACGGTTCATCTTTGTTTCCTTATCCCATTTTGCTTTGAAGGTCTGAGCTACTGAATCGTGTACAGTCCAAACCAATGTGTCTTTATCAAAACTGAAAGCGAATCTTCCATCATAAGCCAATTTCAGAACCCCTCCACTAGGATTGGCATCATTCAGCTCACAGCCAAACAGTCCTTGAATGTAGTGAGTACCTAGAACAGTAATTCAACCCATTAATAACTGCATAATTATCGCATCTATTCATACCAAGTCCGAGAATTTCAGCTACTTTCTATTCACTTCATATTCAGTCACTCTTTCCATAACTAAGATTAGAAATGGAATTTCGTATCTGAAACAAGCATCAGCGCACAGGGAAATAGAATTTACAGCACAGAAAGAGAGCAATTGGCACCAAAGTTAAACTGCAGCTGCCTGCTCATATTCTTGCTATGATAAATGCTCAGGACTGCATGCAACATCCTAGAAGTGTGCTAACCAAAGTCCTCTTTGTGTCCCTGATGTTATATGTTATGCTCTTATGAATAAAAAAACAGATGGGGTGAAATTGGTCTTTGCCGGTCGTGCAAAATGCACTCAGAGCGGATCAGAAGCTCGTTTACACGCTACCCATTTTTCAAATATGTAAAGTGGACTGCCAATTCACTATTGCCCCAATGGAAGGGAAGATTAGGCGGATTGTGTAATGGTTGACAGATCCAGTATCACTCATTTTACACTGTAGCGAAAAGTTAAAATTACCCCTCACATATGCAACCCCACAGGAAATTCAGTAGAAAATTCAAAAATAATACTTCTCTGTGCATTTCCTGTCCACAAATGCATCCTTCCTGTTGTCATATTTCTGTTACATATCTGTGAACATTTCCCTTTATCAATTCTTATGTCACTTTTATGTTGAAGCTGCCATGGTAAGCTGGTCATGCTGTAATTCCTCCCACCCGTGGTCGCACTGTTGAACTTTTACCTTGCCTTTCGTAGAGAAACTGCTGTACCCTACCCAATTCTATTTCTCTGCTTCCCAAATTGAATAAATGTGGCTATTTATATTATGTTAGACATTTTATGTACAGCCTGTCCACACAACCTTACTTCATTTTGTCACATTGATAAACAATGTTGTGCCATTATCAATGCAAGTGAATTCATGTACAAAATCATGAAGGACTTGGATAGAGTGAATAAGGAGAAACTGTTTCCTGTGGTAGAGAGATCGGTAACCAGAGTACAGAGATTTAAGATAATTTGAAAAGAACCAGAGGCGACATGAGGAGATTTTTTTATGCAACATGTTGTGATCTGGAATTTATTGCCTGAAAGTGCGCTGGAAGCAGATTCAATAGTGACTTTCAGAAGGGAATTGGATAAATACTTGAAGGGGAACATTTTGCAGAGCGATGGGTAAAGGGCAGGGGATAGGGTCTAATTGAATAGCTCTTTCAAAGATCCGGCACAGGCATGATGGGCCGAATGGCCTCTTTCTGTGCTGTATTATACAATGATTGTATATGCCAACATTTACGATGGGAGATGCTGATGTAGTTAGCAGGCTGCAATTGCACCCTCCCTCCAGTGGTGGCACTGTAATGCTTCAGTTTTTTATTGTCCAACTCTTCAGCCTGGACTGCTGGAAACATCGGATGTGTCAAACAACCCTACTTATCACATTTACAATGCTCGAGTACTTTTGTTACTAAACTATAAATAACATGCCAGAACATTAGCCTATGCCGCCAGAATACATGCCAGAAGTCATGACATTAAATTGGGGACTGAATTATGGTTCCACAGCGTAGGCCAGCATTTCCCATCCTCCAACATGACTTGACTCCATGGGGTAATTTTGTCGTTGGGTGAGAGTGTAAAATTGGCGATATTGGATCGGCCGCCCATTTTACACACAGCCAGATTTTCATGTCCATTGAGGTCCTATTGGATAGAAAACTGCCGCCTGTGCAGTTAACCTTTCTGATAAACCACCTGTTGGATATAAGACGGCACTGGAACCAAAAAATCACATACTTCAATTACATATTATATAGGTGCTCACCAATATCATCCAACAAGTGCAATACATTTATTGAATGACTGTCAAAATATCACAGAATGTGAATCATATCAGCAGTATTGTATTTATTGAATTCTATAGTCAATATTACATTGAAGGGGCCGTATGGCCAGCTCATATTTCTATTTCTTATGTTCTTATAATATGAATACAAATCCTTCTATGTAATATTGACTATACAATTCAGTAAACATAATATTGCCGATATAATTCACATTCTGTGACATTTTCAAAGTCATTCAATAAATGTATTACTAATATCATTCATTAAAAGTAATATTACCAATAATCGGGGGGAGGGGAGGATTTTAAATTGTGGCCATGTTGTAAAATGGGAAATATCGGATCAGTGGCCTGTTTTACACCTTGCCCAATGGATAGGGAATCCCAGCGAGGTGTAGAACGATATTGACCGCTTTATATTTTTGCCTGAAGAGTTAAAAATTCCCCCAATAGTTCACCCGGAGAAATATGGCCAAGAGAGAATTGAGCCCTCACTTTACACCAAGTCCGATTTTCAGAAAATCGATCGAGGTGTAAAGCGGCAACTGATTCACAGGCGCCCATATTTTACCTGATGATAAAAGTGAAATTCAACTTCAGCATGATTGCTAACACTGAATATTTGCACTGTGTTTTTTCAATGCCTGCATCCTGTGGACCACGCCCCGACGCCTCTCGCGCATGCACAGCCTCCTCAGCGGGGATGGGGCGGGGCATGAACCTGGCCTGGAGTTGTAAGAAACTTGGGCTGGGGGAGGCATGAACTTGGGCTTGGGAGGAGGGATGCACTTGGGTTGTGTCAGGGACTTCGGCTGGGGGCGGCATGCACTTTGATTGCAGCCAGGGACTTCGGCTGGGGGAGGCATACACTTGGGCTGGAGTTAAGGACTTCGGCTGGGGGAGATATGCACGTGGGCTGGAGTTAAGGACTTGGGCTGGGGGAGACAGCACTTGGGCTGGGGTCAGGGACTTGGGCTGCGCAGGCATGCACTTGGGCTGTGTCAGGGACTACGGCTGGGGGAGGTATGCACTTGGGCCGGGGCCAGAGACTACGGCTGGAGGAGGTATGTACTTGGGTCGGAGTCAGAGACTACGGCTGGGGGAGGTATGCACTTGGGCCGGGGCCAGAGACTATGGCTGGGGGAGGTATGTACTTGGGCTGGGGCCAGAGACTATGGCTGGGGGAGGTATGTATTGTGCTGTATCAGGGACTATGGCTGGGGGAGGTATGTACTTGGATCGGAGACAGAGACTACGGCTGGGGGAGGTATGTACTTGGGCCGGGGCCAGAGACTATGGCTGGGGGAGGTATGTACTTGGGCTGTGTCAGGGACTAAGGCTGGGGGAGGTATGCACTTGGGCCGGGGCCAGAGACTACGGCTGGGGGAGGTATGTCCTTGGGCCGGGGCCAGAGACTATGGCTGGGGGAGGTATGTACTTGGGCTGTATCAGGGACTATGGCTGGGGGAGGTATGTACTTGGGCCGGGGCCAGAGAATATGGCTGGGGGAGGTATGTACTTGGGCTGTATCAGGGACGATGGCTGGGGGAGGTATGTAATTGGGCCGGGGCCAGAGACTATGGCTGGGGGAGGTATGCACTTGGGCCTGGGCCAGAGATTATGGCTGGGGGAGGTATGTACTTGGGCTGTGTCAGGGACTACGGCTGGGGGAGGTATGTACTTGGGTCGGAGTCAGAGACTACGGCTGGCGGAGGCATGCACTTGGGTTGGGGCCAGGGACTATGGATGGCAGAGGCATGCAATTGGGCTGGTGTCAGGGACTTCAGTTGGACAGGCACGCAATTGGGCTGTGTCAGGTCAGGAACATGGGAGGTTTTTGCTGACTTGGTGCAGTTCTATCCTCTCTGGGTTCTGAAGTCAGAATGGCTCGAATTACACTTTGCAAAGTCACTGAGAACTTGAGCTGGGTGGATCCAATTACACACTCCAGAGAAACTTCTGGGTATGGCTTATCCTCCAAGGACACAATCAGCAATCAGGTCATGTGATAATGGAGAACCAATCAGATCATTTTCGTAGTGCAAATAACTGCATCCGATTGCTAAACGGCAGGAGCGAATATCCCCATTTTATACACCCCAGCACATATTGCTGTGAAGTGAATGGAAAGGACAATCCGGCAGCATGTATAAAGGGCGGCCTCGCTGCTACTGTCTATTTACACCCAACCCACATTGAATTTCAACTCCAGTATTACCAATATCATTCATTGGGGTTAATGTCTCCTTCCAGAGATGGTGTAAAATGGTCGATTTCCTATTATTTTCCCATGATACACTTCGCCTGATGTTCCTTTCTATTGAAGGTATAATAGACCGATATCCCTGATTTTACACTCTTCCCCCAAGTTTAAATGAACCAATCGTTTGCTGCATTCATTAAAATGAATCCACTCACTTGATGTTTGGTTGTTCTGCCGCAGCCATCCATCAACCTGCCCCTTGATGAGACCATGGAAACCCGCTTGAGTGATTGTGTATTTGTCCCAATAACTCTTGTCAAATGCTTCCGCCATCCATCGCTGTCTTGGAACAGTTGTTTTCATATTTTTGTCGTAATAAGTTGTCTCACAGCCATCTAGAAGCTCCATAAAAATATACTCCGGGAGATCAGCACTCCCATGGTTCAGGGTGTAGTAATATAGCAGAGAGTGAGACTCTAGGATATAATTTAAAAATCACCATCTTTGGCATATCAAATATTAGAAATGTCAGTTTGCTGAAAACTTGGCAAATAATAAGTTATTGGCAAAAATGCAAGACCACTGGCTACATTGCCATAATGCCCATGTTAAACCATTGAAGAGAAGGCAAAATTAGCCTCATTAGCAAATCATACCCATTTACAAGAATACTCCCATTTTCAAAAAAAAGAGAAAAAAGTGATGGTTCGAATAAATTACATAGAAACAAAGAAACATAGAAAATAGGTGCAGGAGTCGGCCATTCTGCCCTTCGAGCCTGCACCACCATTCAATAAGATTATGGCTGATCATGCACCTCAGTACCTCTTTCCTGCTGTCTCTCCATACCCCTTGATCCCATATCTAACTCCCTCTTGAATATATCTAACGAACTGGACTCAACAACTTTCTGCGGTCGAGAATTCCACAGGTTAACAACTCTGAGTGAAGCAATTTCTCCTCATCTCTGTCCTAAATGGTCTACCCCTTATCCTTAGATTGTGACCCCTGGTTCTTGACTTCCCCAGTACCGGGAACATTCTTCCTGCCTCTAACCTGTCCAATCCTGTCAGAATTTTATGTTTTTATGAGATCCCCTCTCATTCTTCAAAACTCCAATGATTATAGGCCCAGTCGCTCCAGTCTCTTCTCACATGTCAGGCCTGCCACCATGGAAATCAGTCTGGTGAACCTTCGCTGCACTCCCTCAATAGCAAGAACGTCCTTCCTCAGATTAGGAGACCAAAACTGAACACAATATTTCAGGTGAGGCCTCACCAAGGCCTTGTACAACTGCAGCAAGACCTCCCTGCTCCTATACTCAAATCCCCTAGCTATGAAGGCCAACATGCCATTTGTCTTCTTCACTGCCTGCTGTACCTGTATGCCAACTTTCAATGACTGATGTACCATGACACCCAGATCTCATTGCAGCTCCCCTTTTCCTAATCTGTCGCCATTCAGATAATATTCTGTCTTCCTGTTTTTGCCACCAAAGTGGATAACCTCCCATTTATCCACATTAAACTGCATCTGCCATGCATTTGCCCACTCATCTAATCTGTCCAAGTCACCCTGCAGCCTCTTAGTATCCTCCTCACAGCTCACACCGTCACCCAGCTTGGTATCATCTGCAAACTTGGAGATATTACATTCAATTCTTTAATCTAAATCATTGGCGTATATTGTAAATAGCTGGAGTCCCAGCACTGAAACCTGTGACACCCCACTAGTCATTGCCTGCCATTCTGAAAAGGAGCCATTTATCCCGACTCTCTGCCTACTGTCTGCCAACCAATTCTCTATCCATGTCATAACATTACCTCCAATACTATGTACTTTAATTTTGCACACTAATCTCTTGTGTGGGACTTTGTCAAAAGCCTTTTGAAAGTCCAAATACACCACATCCACTGGTTCTCCCTTGTCCACTCTATTAGTTGCATCCTCAAAAAATTCTAGAAGATTTGTCAAGCATGATTTCCCTTTCATAAATCAATGCTGACTTGGACCGATCCTGTCACTGCTTTCCAAATGCGCTGCTATTTCATCTTTAATAATTGATTCCAACATTTTCCCCACTACCGATGTCAGGCTAACTGGTCTATAATTCCCCGTTTACTTTCTCCCTCCTTTTTAAAAAAGTGGTGTTATATTAGCTACCCTCCGGTCCATAGGAACTAATGCAGAGTTGATAGACTGTTGGAAAATGATTACCAATGCATCCACTATTTCCAGGGCCACTTCCTTAAGTACTCTGTGATGCAGACTATCAGGCCCTGGCGATTTATCAGCCTTCAATCCCATCACGTTCCCCTACGCAATTTCCTGACTAATAAGGATTTCTTTCAATTCCACATTCTCGCTCGACCCTTGGTCCCCTAGTATTTCCAGAAAGGTTATTTGTGTCTTCCTTCGTGAAGACAGTACCAAAGTATCTATTCAATTGGTCTGTCATTTCTTTGTTCCCCATTATAAATTCACCTGATTCTGACTGCAAGGGTCCCACGTTTGTCTTCACTAATCATTTTTTCTTCACATTTCGATAGAAGCTTTTGCAGTCAGTTTTTATGTTCCCAGCTAGCTTCCTCTCCTTCTCTATTTCCCCCCTCCTAATAAAACCCTTTGTCCTCCTTTGCTGAGTTATAAAATTCTCCAAGTCCTCAGGTTTGCTGCTTTTTCTGGCCAATTTATATGTCTCTTCCTTGGATTTAAGACTATCCCTAATTTCCCTTGTTAGCCACGGTTGAACCACATTCCCCGTTTTATTTTTACTCCAGACAGGGATTTACAATTGTTGAAGTTCATCCATGTGATCTTTAAATGTCTGCCATTGCCTATCCACCATCAACCCTTTAAGTATCATTCACCAATCTATTCTCGCTAATTCACATTTCATACCATCGAAGTTACCTTTCCTTAAGTTCAGGATCCTAGTCTCTGAATTAACTGTGTCACTTTCCAGCTTAATAAAGAATGCTACCATATTATGGTCACTCTTCCCCAAGGGGCCTCGCACAACAAGTTTGCTAATTAGTCCTTTCTCATTACACATCACCCAGTCTAGGTTGGCCAGACCTCTAGTTGGTTCCTCGACATATTGGTCTCGAAAACAATCCCTAATACACTCCAGGAAATCCTCCTCCACCGTATTACTACCAGTTTGGTTAGCCCAATTTATATATAGATTAAAGTCATCCATGATGACTGCTGTACCTTTATTGCACGCATCCCTAATTTCTTGTTTGATGCTGTCCCCAACTTCACTACTACTGTTTGGTGGTCTGTACATATCACCCACTAGCATTTTCTGCCCTTTGCTATTCCACAGCTCTACCCATATAGATTCCACATCATCCAAGCTAATATCCTTCCTTACTATTGCGTTAACTTCCTTTTTAACCAGCAACACTACCCCACCTCCTTTTCTTTTCTGTCTATCCTTCTTGAATGTTGAATACCCATGGATGTTGAGTTCCTAGCCTTGATCACCGTGGAGCCATGTCTCCGTAATCCCAATTATATCACATTCGTTAATAGGTGCCTGCGCAGTTCATTTGTCCACCTTATTGCGAATATTCCTTGCATTGAGGCACAGAGCCTTCAGGCTTGTCTTTTTAACACACTTTGTCCCTTTAGAATTTTGCTGAATTCTAGAATTACATCAGCTCATCTGATTTGTAAATTACAACCTTTAAGTAATTAGTCCTATGTCTGCCCTGTGGCTTCTGTGGTGATTTAGTGAGGACGTGCACCCAGAATTATGGTGCTAAGCCATGCAGAATCCATCCCTTGTGTGTGCCAAGTGATCTACTCCCAGTCCGCTGGTATTAGCAGCATTACAGTTGGCCTCAGATTTCCTGAGCCATGCTTCCTATTTCTTGGCTGCTCTACAGTCTCCCCTTCAGAGAATTGTGCATGTGTGTGGTGAAGACAATCATGGGAAAAGTTGTAGGGAAAATGCGATTACTCGAAGCCCCTACAGAACTTGGAACCCTATCCCGGTGTTAATAGACACCATCAGGAAGGACAGGTAAAAGTGAGAAAGATGTGCTGTCTATTTTCTACCTGACACAATTAATCAATGAGCATGTTTACATTCCAACTCGAATATAACCTCAATAACTGAATATCTTGCAACAGTGGCCATTCCTCATCTAGGGTAGTTGTGGTTTGCGCATTATTGGTCTTTAGGGGGAAAAGTCCAGGAAAACTGTCCACATGCATTCTCCACACACAGGCACTTTCCAGCGAGGGAAATTCTACAATGATCAGCAGTGGATATCCTTGGCTGGTTTTGCTGCAGTGCCGGAGGCCAGATACGGTGGGGCGAATGGTGACACAAACACAACCGCCCAACTGAACTCATCTCAATCAGCATTGTGCAGGGATGAAACATGGAACCATCCCCACCTCTGTGGTTCAGCACCACACGCACAATTGTGAATGTTTGATGAGCATTTGTTGTTTTCCTTGAAGCTATGATGAGGTAGATTTTCAACTTTCCTCCCAGGCGTCAAACTGGCAGCCTGTATTAGTCACCAATTCCAGAGACTGTTCCACTTCAAAATACATCACGGCCTGTTTCTACAATGTTGCGCTAATCTGAAAATCTACACCGTCAGAGATTTTTTGGGGATAAATTCTACTGTCACCGCTGAGCGGAAAGCTCTTAATAGAGGTCCAGCCGCCAATTTTACACCCCATCCAAGTTCCTTTTCACCAAACTGGGTGGCCGACCTACTACCCCAGCTTTTTCCCTGACGGTAACACTGTAAATTGGTCCATTTTGTCTGATCTGTGAACACAGAGATTCGACGTTGGAATTGAGCTGAAGCCGGAGTTTGAAATGAGCGGTAAATGCTTTGTGTGATTATGTTGGCATCCATTATTAAAGAAGTAGTAGCAGGACATTGGAAAAGCATAATTCAGTCAGGTAGAGTCAGCATGGATTTGTGAAGGGGAAGTCATGTTTGACAAATTTGCTTGAATCCTTTGAGAATGTAACCTTCAGGGTGGATAAAGGGGGACCAGTGGATGTGGTGTATTTGGACTTCCAGAAGGCATTTGACAAGGAGCCACATAAAAGATTACTGCAGAAGATAATAGTTCACGGGATAGGGGGTAATATATTAGCATGGATAGAGGATTGGCTAACAGAAAACAGAGAGTCGGGATATTTGGTTCATTCTTGGGTTGGCAATCAGTAACTAGTGGGGTGCTGCGTGGATCAGTGCTGGGACCCCAACTATTTACAATCTATATTAACGATGTGGATGAAGGGACCAAGTGTAACGTAGCCAAGTTTGCTGATGATACAAAGATGGGAGGAAAAGCAATGTGTGAGGAGGACACAAAAAACCTGCAAAAGCACATAGACAGGCTAAGTGAGTGGGAACAAATTTGGCAAATGGTGTATAATGTTGGAAAGTGTGAGGTTATGCACTTTGGCAGAAAAAAATCGTAGAGCAACTGTAGAAAAATTGCAAAATGCTGCAGTACAGCGGGACCTGGGTGTCCTGGTGCATGAAACACAAAAGGTTAGTATGCAGTTACTGCCAGTGATCAGGAAGGCCAATGGTATTTTGGCCTTTATTGCAAAGGGGATGGAGTATAAAAGCAGGGACGTCTTGCTACAGTTATACGGGGTATTGGTGAGGCCACACCTAGACTACTGTGTACAGTTTTGGTTTCCATATTTATGAAAGGATATACTTGCTTTGAAGACAGTTTGGAGAAGGTTCACTTAGCTGATTCTGGAGATGAGGTGTTCGTATTATGAGGAAAGGTTGAGTAGTTTGGGCATCTACTCATTGGAGTTCAGAAGAATGAAAGATGATCTTATCGAAACGTACAAGATTATGAGGGGGCTTGACAAGGTTGATGCAGAGAGGATGTTTCCACTGATAGGGGAGAATAGAACTAGGGGCATAGACTTAGAATAAGGGGCGCCCATTTAAAACTGAGATAAGGAGGAAATTCTTCCCTCAGAGGGTTGTAAATCTGTGGAATTCGCTGCCTCAGAGAGCTGTGGAAGCTAGGTCATTGAATAAATTTAAGACAGAGATAGACAGTTTCTTAAACGATAAGGGAATAAGGGCTTTTGGAGAGCGGGCAGGGAAGTGGACCTGAGTCCATGATCGAATCAGCCATAATCGTATTAAATGGCGGAGCAGGCTTGAGCAGCCGTATGGCCTATGCCTGCTCCTGTTTCTTATGTTCTTATGTTCTTATTATCCTTTCCACTGAAGTCAAAGAAGAGTAAAATCAGACTTGTTGTTCAATGAGCGACCAGTCCACTTGCATTCGCTTCACAGCCCCACCAAAGTTCATTTGTCCGCATAGACTATTTTTACCATCAAAGATTGCTGCAGCATGGAATACCCTATTCAGATATGGGGTGGATGTAGTCCAGAAAATAGGTTTGAATAGGGAGGCGGAAATATATAGGGAAAAAAGGG